>NC_080072.1:7061913-7376343 GCF_949987535.1 Balaenoptera acutorostrata
TGACTGTGGGCACCGGAGCTGGGCTCAGCTAGGGAAGCGCAGGCCAGGCCTCCTCCCGCCCCGCTCCTAGGCCCCCATCTTGCTCCAGACTCACTTTTGCTGATGGAGTTCCTCAGAGACAAGGTTCGTGGCAAGAAGGAGGCCCTCAGCTCTGGGGCTGGGTCACCCCTGTCCTCACAGCCACTGGGGTTGCCTGGCCCGTCCTGGGGGTCAGAAGTGGGTATAGATGCAGTGACGCCCACCATCACCACGGTGCCCACCCCTGCTCGTTGCGCTCCAGAGCATTGCTTCTGCTCACCTGGGTGGGGGGTGTGTCCCTGCCAGCACTGGGTGCTGTCGGCGTGGCCGTAGTGGCAAGGAGGAGGTCCGGGGTGGTGTTGGGCAGGACTGGGGCCTCGTCGGACAGCGAGCTGGAGAGAGCGGGGACGGCTCAGCACTGGAAGCTGCCCCCACCCGTGGACCCTGCTTGCAGAGGCCTTCCCGTCCAGCCTCATGGGCTAGAAGAGAGGGAAGGCTGAGAGGGCGCACCTGCAGGGTGATGGAGGGTTCTGGCTGTGCAGGAACTCAGTCCTCTCCTCGGCCAGATCCCCGGGCCCTGGAGGACCACCGCCATCATTCAGGCACACTTGCAGCAGCTGCTTCGTGGTGGGCAGTAGGGCCACTGCTGGGGCCTCATCCTGCACCGGCTCGGGAGCCCCCCGCCGGCTGGGCTCCTGCAGAGACAGCATGTACAGCTCCGAAAAGCTCCTGGGGGAGGAAGGAGTAGGTGGTCAGGCAGGAACACCAGCATCACCAGCCCCACTCCCAGCTGTGCCCGAGGCTCGCTTCCAGGAGGAGGAGAGCTCTCCAAACTCTCTGACAACACTGAAAAATGTTTGCCTGGCTACTGGCCATTTGTCCAGACCTCGGTTCAAATCGCAGTGCTGCCCTTGTGAATCCTAAGCAAATCACGCTGAATGTCAGTTTCTCCATCTGTGAAATGGGGATAATAGTACTGATCTCCTAGCTTGCTGTGAGGATTTAAATTACACGTGAAAACCACTTAGCATAGAGATCCAAAAAGTACTGCCTGCCTGGGCTTCCCTGGTGGCTCAGTGGCTAAGAATCCACCTGCCAATGCAGGGGACACGGGTTCGAGCCCTGGTCCGGGAAGATCCCACATGCCAAGGAGCAACTAAGCCCGTGAGCCAGGACTACTGAGCCCACGTGCCACAACTACTGAGCCCACACGCCTAGAGTCCATGCTCCACAACAAGAGGCCACTGCAATGAGAAGCCCGCGCACCACAACGAAGAGTAGCCCCCGCTCGCCGCAACTAGAGAAAACCCGCGCACAGCAACGGAGACCCAATGCAGCCAAAAATAAATAAATAAAATAAATTAGTTTAAAAAAAAAAAAAAGTACTGCCTGGGGGCAAATCCAGCCTCTGCCTTTTTCTTTTCTCTTTTAGCAGATGTGCCTGTTTTTGTACTACTGAAAGCTAAGATTGGCTTTTACAGTCTTAAACAGTTGAAAGAAATAAAAAGAATATTTTATGACATGTGAAAGTCACATAAAATTCACATTTCAGGGTCCATAAATAGTTTTCATGGCACGAGGCCACACTCATCATTTAAATGTCATCTCTGGATGCTTTTGTGCTACCGTGACAGAGTCGAGTGGCTGCAGCAGAGACCAGATAGCCCAGAAAACCTGAAATATTTACTATCTGGCTCTTTACAGAAAAAGTCTGCATATCCCTGGTTTAATGCAGTAAGTAACCAATAGTGTGTAGAGGGTGTCTGTGAGAAATATAGCGGGGGCTGCTCTTGGATCTTTTGGGCGGTGAAGACGCGAGCTTAATAGGCTTCATTCTACCCATAAGGATAGTGCAGTTCAGAGAGATTAAGAGACGCGGGATTCTCTCAAGAAGTAAAGGCCTCCACGCGAGATTCCTGTCACTAATGGCCACACGGGAGGCACGGGCTAGGCGGTGGCCAGCTGCCCGGTCCTCCCACCTCCCTGCGTCCCGACGTCCTGACCTGCGGGGTCGGCCGCTCTCGTCGGGGGTCAGGACGGTGACGCAGACTTTGGGCGCCGAGCGCAGCAGCTGGGCAGCGGCCTCGGGGCCGAGACTGGGCAGCGTCTGGCCGCACACGCGCAGCAGGCGCGCCCCGGGCCGCAGCCCCGTCGTCTCCGCGAACGTGAAGCGCTCCACGTGCGTGACGAAGCCCTCGGCGTCCACCTCGAAGCCCAGGCGGCCTTGGCCGTCGCGGGGCAGCGCCAGCTCGCGGGTCTCGCAGCCGCGGCTCACCAGCTGGGGCGGGGCGGGGAGGGGCGTGAGCGAGGCTGCCGGAGGAGGGGCCGCCCCAGCGCCAGCCCCGGGGACCGTCCCAGGTCACATGGGCCCTCCCACACCCCCGAGGAGGGTATTAGCCACCCACCCCGCAAAAGAGGGCCTGGGGACCCCCAGTTCCAGCCCTGCCAGGCTCCCGGTGTGCCCCACGACCCCGACTTCCCCTTTCGCAGGAGAGGCGGCGGGAACGAGGGGTTCCAAAGCAGACTCCTTCCCCGCCGCGCGCGCAGGGACCTTGCACCCCAACCTTACTCCCGCGCCTCACCTGCAGGCGCGTCACGACCTCGCCAACGGCTTGGCCGGGGGGCCCGTCGAACCGCAGCATGATCGCCTCCCCGCGGCCGTGGTACAGGTCGAGCTGCTGCTCGGAGAAGGTCCAGGCCAGCACATCGCGACAGGCGCAGTTGAAGACTACGCGGCCGTCGCGCGGCGCCACCAGCACCAGCGCCTCGGCCGAGATGCCCAGCAGGCATGGCACCTCTGCGCCGTCAGGGCCGCCCGCCTCGGCTCCGGTCGCGCCCCGCGCCCCGGGCGCCGCGCGCACGCCCCACACCAGCGCCCCTGCCGCCTGCAGCTCAGCGCCCGGGCCCCGGGGGGACGCCCGCCGCCTCCCGCCCAAGGAAGGCAGGCCGAAGCGGGAAGCCGAGTCCAGCGACGTGGTGGTCACCTCGTTGGTGGCCAGGTCCTGCAGATACTGCTGGCGCGTGCGCGTGGCCATGGCGTGGAACTGGCGTGCGTGGCCTGCCGCCTGCTCACCATTGAGCGCCTTGGCCAACAGGAGGGCCCGGAAGTCGGCGTTGGCCGCAAAGGGACCTCCGCCAGGGGGCAGAGCTGGCCCAAAGGCCGGGGTGTCCTGGGTGCGGCTCACAGCCACCCTATGGGGAAGGAGGCGGTAGTCAGGGGCAAAGGGAGGGCCCAGAAAGACCTACCCTTGGCAGAACTGGAACCCCGGGCGCCCACCTGTAGGAGGTGTGCGGAGTGCAGGGTGCGTGGGCCCGCACGACTAGGAATACGTGCTGGAAGTGCGAGCGTATGGTGGTGGGGCAGAAGGGCTTGCTGCCGGGTTCCTGGAACACGATGGTCACAATGTTGTTGCCAATGTGGCGCTTCCGCAGGAGCTGGGGGTTAGAAGGTGGGGGATGTGAGTGAGACCTAAGAGCCTGGGCACCAGTGGCTCCCCCCCACCTGCCCCTGGTGAAGGCCTGGGGTGTTTGTCTTTGGGGAGGGACACTAGCCTGGAGAGTAGTTAGGGGTCAGCAGAGTTCAGACCAAGGTTCAAACACTGCCACCCACACAGCACCCCTCCATGGTCCCCAGAAGCCCATAGCCAGCCCCCATCCCCAGGGCCCCCTCACACCTGCTGCTGGTTATTGGGGGTGTAAGGCAGCATCGTGGACACGTGGAACATGATCTCATGGTCCTGGTACGTGGTGTAGAGGGAGTGCGTGCCCGTGGAATCCGCTGTGGCCAGGAAGTTGGGGACACCGAGGGAGAGCAAGGGAAATCTGGACGGCTTGAACCTGCCATCCTGCTTGCAGTCCGGAGCCTCTGTACCCCCAGCCAGCAGGTGGACTACCCCTTTCTGCCACCAGCCAAGGTCCAGGCCATGAGCTCCAAGGGCCTCAGCCTTGGCTGCTTCCCTTCCCCTCCCCCTACAGGATCCAGCCTCCAGCCTGGGATTGGGATGGGGGGATGCTGAGATAGAATGAAGACAGAAATGAGAAATGGCCTGCTAACAGGGAGTCGGGGGCGGATGTCCCAGGAGAAGACAGATGTTGGCCCAGGAACCAGCATGTGTGGAGCAGCTGAGAGAGTGGAAGGCAGGCAGGAGGTGCTGGATAAAAACACCTTCCAGGGGCCCTGGGACCTTTCCAAGCAGGGAGGCAGGGTCTGGGCTGGTGGAATATGTGTGTTTGATGGAGAGAGTGGTGCCCACAAACCCCCTTGGCCCAGCTCAGCCAGTAGGGCACCGGGGCCTTGGGGGATAGTCCCAGCCCCTCCTCCCAGCTGTGGCTTGGCCTTTGCAGCCCTGGACCCACGTCCTCAGCCTACCCAAAGAACTCTCCACCCCCGGCCCCAGACCCAGGACAAGATGGGACAGAAAAGTGAGCAGGCAGCTGGTTTTCACCAAGGCAGCCTGCCCCTCAGCCTGGGTCTGCCCCCACCCCGGGCCCCCTGGGCCTCACTTTTGGTGTCCAGCTGGGCCCGGTAGCTCTCAAAGCCTTTGAGCCGCACCACGTCACCCAGCAGGGTGAGGAACTGCATGAAGGAGGGTCCTGCGTCCTGGTTGTTATACATCTCCTCCTCCGAGCCCTGGCCCGCCCGGCAGTACAGGATGCCCACCTTGCGCTGGAAGCTCAGCTGCGGGGGAGGGCACAGGCAGAAGGCACAGGCCTCAGTCACCCTGCAGCGCCCCTCAGCCTTGGGGAATGGACCGGGACACTGGCCTGGGGGCAGAACTGCCTCCGTGTGTGGCCTGAGCTCTGCCCTCTCTAAGCTACTTCTGTGTCCTCGCTTATCAAGTGGGTTCTGTCTCTCCTGCTCCCAGTGCTCAGGAGGGCAGAGGAGATCAAGGTGAGAAGGAACCGGGAGGGGGCTGGTTGCCATATGACCACAGAGGACATGATTCGTGGAGAGGACCCTGCACAGAGTGCGCTCGATCCCAATTAATGTCATCCTCCTTATCTCAAGGCCAGCCTGTCCTCCCCTCCCTCAAATGCCAGGCACCCTGAGCCCAGCCTCTGGAGGCCTGCAGCCCTGCACCACCTCTGCTTACTCTCTGCTCCCGGCTCCTGTGGCTCCTTTGCATCTGGGGTTAACTGAGCACAGCTCAGGGCGCCCTGCCACCATGCAAACAAGCCCAGGGCCCCTCCAGCTCTGGCCTCCCATCTTCACGCCAAGCACGTCTACACCCACAGTCCCCACTTTCATTTCATCCCTCCTCACGCTACAGCCCCACTTCCACCCCAGCTCCTAAACCCCAAGGCCCTCTTACGGCCACGGGCATGGCCTCATCCTGGCACCCTCTCACCTTAGTTGGCACTTGGGACAACTGGAACTTCACTCCGCCTGAGACCCCAGGGACCTCACCCTCTCATGTCTGGGCCTCTTCTCCACCCACGCTCTTCACCTTCAGTGGCCACAGCAGCCATCTCCATGGAATGATATCCCCAACTCTGCCTCCAGCCCAGACCCCCCTCCCGAGCTCCAGCTGCCCAGATGTCCTTCCAGCCCCTGGCACCTCACCTCCTCACTGTGACTCCCCGCTCCCACTCATCCTGCAGGGTCCCTGCCTCCAAAAACTACCACTCCCAGCGGCCGAGAAGCAGGGCAATCTCACAACACCCCCACCGTTCCAGTCGGCCACGAAGGCCATCCACTCTGTCCCTGGACTGTCACCTCCTCTTCACCTCTGCCATCATCACCACCACATCTGGCTGGGATGACTGCGACAGCCTTCAGCCTGGCCTCCAGTCTAGCCCCCACACTGCAGCCAGAGGGCTACTCAACCTCTCAGATCTTCCATGGCTCCACAGTGCCCTCAGGACCAAAGGCCAGCCTTTCGCACCCCTTCCCCCCAAGCCCTACTCCAGTCACGCTGAACTGCCCACAGGACCCTGACGTGACAGTTTTTAGTCTCTAAGCTTCACCCAAGTTGTTCCTTCTGTCCAGAAAATGCCTGCTCTTCCTGGTTTGGGCTCTTGCATTTCCTCCGTGATGCTGAACCAAGGAAGGGCTGTCAGCCCTACCTTGGTGCCCCACAGAGCCCTCCACATTGCCCTGTCACTGTTATCCTGCTCCATCATTATCCATGATTCTCTGCGGTCTCTCTCCCGCACCTGTCTGTGAGCTACTCAAGGACAGCATCTGGTCTAGACAGGTCTCCAGCATCCAGTCTGGGGCCTGGTACCAAGGTATGAGGAAATGTTTGTTGAATGACTAACAGACTGAATGACAGAGGAGGAGAATCAGGGCCAAAAGGCAGCTTTCAGCACAGGGTAGGGAAGGACCTTCAGCGGGCTTGAGTGGTCCCACAGTGGAATGGGCAGCCCCAGGAAGGAGTGAGCACCCCAGACTGGCAGGAGACCAAGCAGGGCGTTGCCGGGCAAACTGACAGGGAAGGAGAGGGACTTGCAGGAAGAGGGGGTGGCAGTCAGATCAGCGCTCCTCAGCTGAAATGCACATAGGAATTACCTTGGGATCTTCTTAAAGTGCGGGCTCTGAGATTCAGTAGGTCTGGGGTGGAGCCCGAGAATCTGCATTTCTAACAAGCTCCCAGATGATACGGACGTTGCTGGTCTACAGACCTTACTTTGAGAGGCAAGGCTCCAGATGACCTCTGATGCCCTCCTTTTGAAAAGGCAGCTCTCCTGGGGTCCCCGTCCAGCCCAGGATCAGGGTCAAGGCTAGGTGGCTAGGAGCCGGGCAGGCTGGGTTCAGACCAGGTCTAGCTGTAGGGCAGGGGTGTCCCACCCACTTACCACTTGCTCGTCCAGCGTAAGCAGCGTGCGGGGCACCTTCGGTGAAGCTGAGCCCAGGCGCAGGCAGGTCGGGCTCAGCCGCGATGCCACGTGCTCTAGAAGCTTCCTCGGGGACAGGCCTCTTGGGGGCCCTGGCGGCAGCGCGTCCTCCGAGATGGTGCCGCGGAGGGTCCGGAGCTAAGGAGGGGATATAGGGGCGCTCAGGATACATGCAGGCCATTCAGAAGGCAATCCACGGTCTGATTCCCATGACCCCGGCCCACCTGCGTGGTCCGCACGATGATGCGGTAGCTGTGCAGAGTGCCCCCTCCGCTGCTCTCCTTCTCCTCCCGCCGCAGGCTCACTGCCACCGGGCCCAGCACCTCGTCCAGTCCGAAGAAGTTCTGGTGTTCTGGGGGGAGCAGGCGGTGGATGGCCAGCTCCGCCCCCTGAGCAGTCCCACCCTCGCTCGACCACATCCATCACTAAGTCCCCCACTCCAGGTCCCACCACAACACTAGTTCAGATCCTAGATTAAGTCCAGTCCCCTCGTCAGCCCTGCCCACGTTCTACCAAGCCAGATCCTGACTCCTGTCGGCACCTATACACTTGGCCCTAGGCCTCACCCCTGCTGCAGCCTCACCGATAATATGTCTTGCTCCAGACCCAGGCGGGCCACGTCTGCCTGCTCCAAAGCCTAGATCCTGCATGGCCTCGCCCACCATGCCCATATTCTTCCCCAGGATGTCTGGGGCCCTCCCTTGTGGGCACTGATGAGAACAAGGTTCCCGGGTGCAGGGGTTCAGTTTTCACCTCACAGAAATGTCCATAGGAAATCCCTCCCCAGCCGGGAGGAGCGTGAGGGTGAACCAGATGGGGGCAGCGGAGCATGCCTGGCTGGGTGGAGGCTGGGCTTGGTCTTAGGGAGGTGGTTAAAGCTGGGCAGCCTCGGCCCAGAGACAGAGCCTGAGCCTTCACGTGGCCAGGGACTTGACAGGGAAAGGGCAGCTCACCACAGGTGACAGGGGCCTTGGCCCCTCCCCAGCGGCCCTCCCCTCACCTTTGCCGTAGAAGTACTTGCGGTAGTAGCCAGCGCCCAGGTCCGCATGCTCCAGACTGTAGGCTGAGGTTCGGTTCTGTGGCTCCTCCAGGACGGACACGGCCGCGTTGGGCAGCAAGGGGGGCACAGGTGGAGACACCAGTCCACCCAGCCCCAGCTCGCCCTCACCCCCGAGCTCACTCACGAAGCCAGGCGCCTCAAGCAGCAGGTCGGAGCCGGCAGTCTGGTCCTGAGCCGAGGCGGGGGTCCCAGAGCCCGCCTCTGCGTGGCCCCCCGTCCCCCGGGGCCTCGGAGCCCAGTCAAAGAGCAGGCTCTGCACGTCATAGTGGGCGAACCAGCGGGGCTCGGGCACGGGCGGGAACTCGGGCTCCGGCTCCTCGACCGGCAGCCCCAGCAGCGCCAGGGGGTCAGAGAAGAAGCGGGTGGGGGGCGCGGCGGGGCGGCCGGTCTCCTCGTGGCTGTGGGCGCGGGCGCGAGGGCTGGCCGGTGTTGGGGGCCGGGCCTCGCCCGCATCGCTGCCGCTGCGCAGGAGCGGGCCGCGGGCTGGCCTGGGCTCGAAGGTGTGTGGCGTCAGCGGGGGCCGCGCTGGCTGGCGCAGCTTGCGGGCGAAGAGGTCATCGGTGGGTGCAGGGGCCGGGCCCCGCCGAGGACTCCCCACGCCGCCGGCCCACATGGGCGTGCCTCGGACCTGGGGACTTGGCTCTCCGGGTGCCGGGCCGCATTGGCAGGCACGGGTGGTTGGTGCCCAGCCGGCAGGCCGGTTCCTGCCCTGAGGGAGGAGGGGTCTGCTCAGAGGAGCCTGGGGAGAAAACAGGAACCCGGGCCCCCAGCCTGGTCCACCACGCGGGTTGACTTCCGGCCCCCTCCGCGACCATCAAAGCCGCTTCCGCTTTCCTGGCCACTTCCTCGTCTGCCTGGGGCTGAGGTTTCCAGCCCCCTCCTCCAGCTTAGTGCTGGGCAGGGCTGTCGGGGCCTTGGCCCTGAGGGTCTTGGAGCCTGGGCGGCCCTGGGCCTGCCAGGGCTCCCCAGTCACCACTCACACACCTTGGCTTTGGTCTGGGCCCAGAATGAGGGTCCCCACCAAGACCTGGCCCAACCGGACAGATGATCTGTCTCCGCTCGGACGGGAAACCCATGGGGCCACTGGTGTCTGGGTCCTGTCCACTTGACAAAAGGAGGACGTCCTGTCCCCAGAGACCTTCCTCCCTGCTCCTCCCACTTCCTCCAGGATCCCAGAGGAGCTGAGCACCCAGAGGCTGGGTCTCAATGACCTGGCCCTCACGGCCTCAATACCTCAAGGACACAGGGGTTCCCAGGGAGCGCTGGCAGGGCAGCAGGAACAGCAAGAGGACTTCCTTCAGCACAGGAAGTGGCCCCAACTCTGGGCCCAGCCCCCTGCCCGGCCCCACATCCTGAGGAAGGTGCTGGGGTCACATTAGCTCAGTCATGGGACCTAAGTCAACCTAACCTGAAGGACAGGCCTGGGCTTACCCTCTTGCAGGCCTCTGTAGCCATACCTGGGGGTACGGGAGGAAGTCATGCTGACCAGGCCCCTTTGCTGGAACTGGGACCCATGGGGACTTCTGCCTACCTGGCCTCACTGATGCTGAGAGTCTGAACCCCATATGACAAACAAACTGAGGTCCAGATAAGGGGATGCTCTGACTGAAGCAATTCCGTATCAGCTAGGATTTGAACCTGGGTCTGCCAATCTCCAGGGCCTAAACAGTGCTGTACCTCCCCACTCCTAACCCTGTGTGAGTAGGTGTGGGGCAGGTGGGGGGTTGGGCTAAGGCTTGAGGTCTCACAGGATGTAAGAGTGAGACACCCAAGGCCCCAGGGACCTGCTTAAGTGCGGAAAACGTGTCGAGACGAGGGGCAGATGCAAAGGGTGGTATGAGAACGTGAGGGGGAGTCACCCTCAGGTGAAGCCAGAATGGAGTGGGTGGCTGGGACAGGGATGTGGGTGACCCACTAGGGGTGCAGGCACCTGCTGGTGAGTCTTTGTGCATCATCCAGTGACACTGTGTAGGGCTGGGCTAGGAAGGGATGGAGGCAGAGGCTCTGCACCCCTCAGCTAAAGCTCCAGGACTAAGTAAGGCTCCGAGTGCCTCCTCCCTTGGTTTCTCCTAGGACAAGTTTGTGACACTGACCCTGAGTCTCTGTTCTCTCACCTCTAAAATGGGGTTAACCATCCCTGTCCCCTCTCAACACTGCTGGAAGACCGAAAGGAAGGTGAAGCGAGTGAAGCTGGCCTTGTGTTAAGTGTGTGGTGTCAGATGCAGGCCCTGGCTCCATGTGCCAGGCTCCAGGGCCTCGGCTGTGGTGTGTGTGAAGTGTGTGTGATGGGGGTGACAGGGGACATGAGGGAGGGGGTCTGTGCAGACCCCTGCTCCGTGTGGGTTGAGCTCTGTGTATCTGTGCGTGCACAGCCCATGGGCTGCCTCTTGCTCTGGCCCAGTGCCGGGCCTGCCTTGGGGGATGTTCTTGGGCTCTGCCCCCCACCCGGCAGCTTCACACAGGGTCCATTGAGGCCGGGACATTCCTCACGGCCTGTGTCACTGGGGAGGAGGGGGCCGGCCCGCTCCCACAGATCCGGAAGGCCTGGCTGCCCCAGGAGGAGGCGCTGGACGCTTCCCAGCACATCTGGAGGTCATGACCCCGTTTCTGCTGCCAGGGGGCGCGACAGATGTTTCCTCCCAGGCCAGGCCCGGGACTAGGGGGCGGTGTGCAAAGGCTGGGTTGGAGGCCGCCCAGGGAGAAGGGGAGCCCCAGAATAGGGGGAGCACACAGCCGACAGGCAGAAGGGCAGTCGCCAGTGCCGCTGAGAGGAGTCGGGAGCCACCGCATCCGCTCACCCGCACACCGGGCGGGCCAGGCCGTCCCGCAAAGGAGGTAGGGGGCAGCACCGGCCAGAGGCAGGGGACTGGACGTGCTGACTTGAGACTGGAGCCCAAAGGGAGGTTGGGAGCGTGCAGACGGCGAACGCGGCGAGGACCCCCTCCCACCCACACACCACCCGGGCCCACGCCAGGCCACTTTCTTCCCTGTTCCGCCCGACCGCGGTGCCTCCGCTCCCCCCTCTCCCGCCGGTACCTCTGCCGCCTCCTCCCGCGCTGGGGTCCAGCTGCCTGCTCTCCCGCTACAGCTCCGGGCGCCGGCTCCGCCTGGGGGCGGGGCTATGCCGGGGGCGGGACTGCAGCGGAGGGGGCGGGGCCGGCCCGGGAGTCTTCTGCGGCGGGAAGCGCAGCGGGCGGGGACTGGAAGCCTGGCGGTGGTCAGGGCAGCGGGCAGTCTGAGCGGCTGCCCCACGACAGGCCCGGCCCAGCCCAGCAAACTGTCGGGCCTCCAGTCCTGGGCTGAGAAACCGGAACAAATGTACCTGCCTTCCAAACCAACTGGGAGGGCTAGACCGGGACAACTAGTGTTCCGCTCCAGCGGGGCACAGAGCAAGTGCTCAGGAAGTGCCGCTGTTTACGAGCAGTAAGCACTGGGCCCTGCCCTACACACGCTCTCATGTATTCTTACAACACCTTAGACAGGTATTATCTCTTATTTATAACTGGAGAAACTGAGGTTCAGAGAAAGGCTTTGGCCAAGGTCAAGGCTAACAATTGTAGGAACCTGCCACTGGAGCTACAAGTCTTTGAACATTTAGGTGTGAGAAACGGAACAACTGCAAACCTCAGATCAAGGCTTGAAAAGGCAACAGGCTTGTGAGGAAGAGGATCCAGTCCTACTTGAACCCTACCCTGGTCTAACCTTGATCTTCATCATAGCCCAGCCCCACATCTTTCATCCCCTTCTCTGTGCTCATCTACCCTCCACCCAAACACCCCCAGATGGAAGAAGAAACTACCAACCAAAATCAAAAATAGTGTTATTAATTCTGGTGTCTCTGAAGCACGAAAAAAAAAAAAGAAAAAAGAAAAAAAGAAAAAGAAACCCCCCTCCCCACATTTCAGCCCCAAGTCCAAGGCCAAGGGGCTACCCCAGCAGGCAGTGCAGGCCGAGGGGCCAAGTCAGTCCTGGCCGTGGGCTTGAAGCAGGACCAGCCCATGGGTTTGGCTCTTAGGGCCCAGCTGGAATGCTGCCTGCTTCAGTTTGGGGAGCCCAGGCCCTGAATTAGGATGAGAGATCAGGGGCCAAGGTCAGAGGTCTGGGCTACTCAGTTCTGGTGCTCTGGCTAAGGCAGCCAGAGGTCAGGGTTCACATGTGGGAGCCAAAGCCACTCAGTTCTGTGGTCCAGCAGAAAGGGTCAAAGGCTGGGGGTCCAAGTTTCTGAATCCTGGGCTGGGACCCAGAGGGCACCAGGCCACTCAGTACTGATGCTCCAGCAGGGGCTGGGCAGCCGGGCTCTCACGCTCCTCAGTGGGGGCAGGCCAGTCACCCAGGGCCCCAGTGGGCGTGCCACTCTCAGGAGCACTGCTGTCCAAGCAAGGAATGTCCTGCACTGCTCTGGAGGGTGAGGCATCGGTGCTGATGTCCGGGCTGAGACTGAGGTCTAGGGGCGCCTGAGGGAGGGGAGATAGGTTGGTAGGAGAGCAGACCTGAGCTGCCCAGGACCCGACCCTCCCGTAAGAACCTTACCTGAGATTTGGGGGTGCTTCCTTTAGGGCTCCCTGAGGCTGGCTCCCCCTCGGATCCCCCTAGCCCCTTCCGACCCCCCAGGCTCCACTTCCCACTGGGACCCTCAGAACTAAGGAGGCCAGGGCCAGGGGGCCTTGAGGGCCTGGGACCCTCAGTGGGGGCAGGAGAAGTGGGCGATGGTCCAGGGAGCCGAGGGGGTGGCCACTGAAGCAGAGGAGGGGGGCGCCCATCACCAGAGCCGCTCAGGGAGGGCCTCGGGCCCCAGGCAGGGCCTGGTGGGAGGGGCTGGTCACCACCGCCTGTGGGAGACAGATAAGAGGGCAGAGACTTCAGTCGGCTAGGCTGCCCTCCCCACTCAGCGGTTCAGCGCGGCCCTGCCTGCTCACCTGCTGTGTTCTCAGGTGTGGGGTGTGCCAAGGGGGGGTTATTGCCGAGGGAGGTCAAGCCGCCGCCTCCACCACAGTCCGAGTCATCCACGTTCCCGCCGCTGTTGCAGCCGGCACCACAGCCCTTATGAAGCCTGGGGGAGGGGAGGCGGAGAAGAGGTTGGTAGGGGGTGGGAGATACAAAGACCTCACATGCACAAGTCCCCAACCCAAGACAGGTCACCTACCATCTCAGAGCCCAGAGTCCTATTTCTAAAAGATTTTTGCCATCTACTTTACAGGGCTTTTCTCTTTTTTCTTTTTTTTTTTTAAGGCCGTACTGCGTGGCACGTGGGATCTTAGTTCCCTGACCAGGGATCGAACCCGCACCGCCTGCAGTGGAAGCACGGAATCTTAACCACTGAACCACCAGGGAAGTCCCTACGGGGCTTTTAAGGGAGGGCTTATCAGGGACTCCCCTGGTGGTCCAGTAGTAAAGATTCCACCTTACAACGCAGGGGACACGGGTTCGATCCCTGGTCAGGGAACTAAGATCCCACATGCCGCAGGGCGACTCAACTAGACCCCGAGTGCCGTAAACTACAGAGCCCACAGGCCCCGGAGCCTGCGTGCCACAACTAGAGAAGAGGAAACCCGCTCGCCACAACTAGAGAGAAGCCCACGTGCTGCAACAAAAGACATGGCATGCCTCAACGAAGATCCCACGTGCCACAACTAAGACCCGACACAGCCAAAAACAAATAAAATAAATAATAAATAAATCTTAAAAAAAAAAAAAAGGAAGCGTCATCAACGGTGCTTCAGGCTAAAGGCCACCTTCAGCTCCGGCTGAGGGGGCAGCGTGTGTGGCTGGGTCAGCTCGGGGAAGGGGTCAGCTCTCGGGGCTCAATCCTGGCTCCAGCACTTCCTCAGTCAGACCCCGGAGAGAGTTGCTTCCTCTCTCCGAGCCCTGCCTTCCTGCCCTATGACCCCGGCCTTGCGGGCTAGAGGCGGGGGGTCGGAGCTCACCTCTCCCAGCCGCGCAGAAGCCAGCGGGCGATGGCGCCCAGGCTGACGGGGCCGCCCCACAGTGCCCGCAGCTGGGGATGGCTGCCGGCCAGCGAGGTGGTGAGGGGCGACACGTAGATGGGGTAGCCCAGCGGCTGGTCGCAGGAGGAATTGATCATGTTGCGGAGCGCCTGCTTGGCGTTCTGGATGCTGCCTCGCTCGGGGTTGCGGTTGCGCAGGAACACCAGCTCTTGCTGCTGCCCGGCCCACAGGCCGCGCACGCACTCGCGGTTCACCTGCGGAGGCCACACGCGGGGGTCAGGAGGCCGCGCCAGGAAGGGGGCCGGGTCGGGCGAGCGGCCGTCCCCACCTTGATGACACGGAAGCTGAGGTGGCGCCGGTTGAGCATGATGATCTTGTACTCGTCGGAGGCGTCATCCAAGACGTGCCGCAGCGCCAAGAGCGAGGGCGTGTTGCTGAGGATGGCGCTGCGCCAGGCCGGGTCGCCCTCGTGAGAGATGACCAGCCGCTCCTCGTTGGCTGCGATGGCGTCATACAGAGCGGCCGGCTCCTCATACTCATCTGGGGACGTGAAGTGGTCCTGCGGGGAGGACGGAGGGCTGAGGTCGGCGGCCCCTGGCCTGGGCAGAGACTTCGCCCCCGCCCACCCTGCCTGGGCACACCTCTCCCTACCTGGTGAAGCTTGAGGGCCATGCGAACCCCAGGTGCCACCACGCGGTGAAGCAGGTCCATGTCGGCAAAGACCCACTCATCGCGCGGGGAGGTGATACGGAAGTCCCCCTTAAACAGGGCGTGCAGGCCGTAGAGGAAGGGCTCCAGGCTGGGGAAGAGGAGGAGGGGAGGCGAATGCACAGGGGGCTCCCGGGTTCCTGAGCTCTGACTCTATGTGCAGGGGTCAGAGCGGAGACCGCTCTTTATGCTGGGCCTCAGTTTCGCCATCTTGACAAGGTCAATCTCTGCCCATGTCCCTCACAGGGCGGTGAGGAGCAGGCAAGGTCACAATGGGTAAAAGAGCCACACTGAAGGGAGGACTGATCTGGCCCCTGGGGGCTGAGGCCAGAGGCCCAGAGCTCTTCATGGAGGTAGAGGAGGGGAGAGCGACAGGCCCGGCTGGACTTGCGGGCACTCACCTGGCCGACATGCTGTGTGAAGCTGTCCCCAGGGCCCGGCGGCCCAGCACACACAGGCCAAAACACAGCGTGACCAGCGGCGAGTTCCAATCCTGGTCCACAGGCTGCGGCACAAGGACCCCCGTCCCCAGAGCCCAGCTCAGACCTGGGACAGGGAACTTGGGGTGGGGGCTGGGGCCCAGGCCAAGGGAGGCTGAGGGTGAGAAGAACCTGCACGGGGACGGGGGAGGCCGAGGGGGAGAAGGCAGCCCCAGGGTAGCGGTGGCCGGACCTGGCCGCGCCGGGAAGCGCAGTACTGGATCCACTCCAGGTGCACGGCGCAGAAGGAGGGCAGCGAGAGGCCAGAGAGGCGAAGGTCGTAGTCCTCATCCACGCTCAGCGAGAAGGTGGGGTCTGAGTCAGCATAGCCAGGTGCCCGCACAGGACGCAGGGCTGTCGCGATGCCCTCGTGGCTCAGCCAGGCCTCCAGCTTTGGAGAGCGGCTCACATAGTAGATGATGCTCTGGGAGGAGAGGGCTGGGGTCAGTGACCGCGGGAGTGCCCTCGCCCTGGCCACTGCAGGAGACAGCGTCAGGGTGAAGAGGCTTCTCCGTGGGAACTCCCTGGCAGTCCGGTGATTAGGGCTCCACGTTTTCGCTGCCAAGGCCCGGGGTTCGATCTCGGGTCAGAGAATTAGGACCCCACAAGGCATGCGGCGTGGCCAAAAAAAAAAAAGAGGCTTCTCCCTTAGACTGAGCTGAAGTCGGCTTCCCAGGACACCCGTCCTGTGTCCCATCTCAGCTCCCTGAAGCCCCACAGGCGAGTCTGCTGCCCTCCTCTCGGCCAGGGAGGGGGAAGGGGAAAGCTGGCGGGAAGCAGCCCTCCTCACGGAGCATCCCCTGGAGGGTGGTGCACTGTGGCAAGTGCTCGGACGCTTGCCCTTCCCTCCTGCCGTTTGTAAGGGGAACTGAGGCCCAGACAGACGACAGACTTGCCCGCAGTTACACACCAGGGCAGGGTGAGCTGGCCAGCACCACAATACCACGATGCTGTGGCATCCAGACCTCAGAGGCCCCGGAAGGTCAGACTAAGGTCGTGGGGCTGCCTGCAGGCCAGTGGGGCCTAAGTGCCCCCTAGGTCTTGGGCCCCTTGAGGCAGCTGAAGTGTGACAGCCACAGGGCTTCCCCTCAGAAAAAAGCCAGAGGCACGGCGTCTGTGCCCAAAGTCTGGGGCTCCTGGATCCTTTAAGAGTTCCTGCTGGCTTCTAAGCAGGGGTTTGGGCAAATGGAGAGGAGCTCTTGGAAGTAGGCAGCTGACACAGCCGGCACGGATGGGCAGTGTGAGGCCGGCAGCTGGCAGCCAGTGAGGTTACTGGGATTCTGTGTGCTGCCCTGGGATGGAGCCAACGGGATGGGCTTCTGCCCGGGGAAGGGGTGGGAAGTCCAGAGCTGGGGAGGCTGACGCAGCTGGCCATGAACAGAGGGCACCTAGGCAGTAGGGGAGTCCAGCAGGATGGCTCTGGTAGACATGGGAAGGCTAAGAGCCTGGGCAAAATGGCCACAGTACAAGCCAGGAAGAGCCAAGGGCCTCAAATAGCTCCCTAGGTGGTGATGGTGGGGACACCTGGAGGCCATGGCTATAGGCGGAGCCTCGTCAGTTCGGTTCCCGGCACACAGCAGCTTGCCTGGTAGCTGGGAGCCTGGGCCCAGCATTGCCTCGGCTGTGGCAGGTGAGTGGGCAGTCTGGGGAGGGCTGGGTGCCCCCTTACCAAGAGGAAGGGGCACCAGGAGCCTAACGGGGTGAATGGGGCAGGAGGGCTGTGGGGCAGCTTGGGCTCCAGGCAGACTGGCTCCAGACTGACCTTCTTGCTCAGAGGGCATCTCCACAGCCCCCAAGAAGAACCAGAAAAAAAAACTTCGGGGACCGGGGGAGGAGCTGGCCTGGCACACAGAAGTGCTGCATTAACTTGCACAACCACATGGTGTTCTACGGAACCAGCAGTCCTGGGGCCCAGCCTTTAGAGTGGTTCTCAGGAGTAACAGCGCCCGCCTGCAAGCATTTGCTGGCAGCTCAGTGGCTCTGCTCAGTGTTTCACGTGGGGCAGCTCACTGAATCTTCATAAGCATCACAACTGCGGCATCTTTTCTGCCTTCATCCCACCTAACCGCAAGGATGGGTCTGTGAGCCTCAGTTTTCTCAACTGTGAAAGGGGCCGATTACACTGACCTCGCCTCTTCCAAGAGTTACTAAAAGAATCAAACAGCAGAATGAATGCGCCTGGGCTTGGAAATGCTAAGAGCACCCCAAGGCTTGGCTGCAGGTGGATGTCAGGGCCAGTGTCTCCGTGGCCACGAGAGTTGCACTGAATCTCTCACGCAACTGCACTTAGTGACTTTCGCGGAAGGACAAGGGGTGGGAGGTGCCAAGGGGGGCTAAATCTGCACAGGAAGGCTCCGCCTGGTCTGCCAAGCCCAGGGCTGGATGGGACACATCCCTGAACTGCCCCAGGCCCGTGGGGCTGCCCTGCACACCTGCCTCCCCCCAGGCTCCGCCTCAGCAGCCCCCATTCATCCTTCCAAACTTCAGCCCACACTCCATCCTGGGCAGAGCCTTCCCTGGGTCCTCCAGGCGCCTCCACATGGCCGTGATTCTGCCCAGCCTTTGAGGCAGCTGCGACAAGTCAGCTTCCCCTCAAGAAGCTGGGAAGGGGCGGCGCTCATCTCAGCCTGCTAGCTGGGGGCCTGGCTGGGGTCTGCTGCACCACCACGAGAAGCCTACACTGGCCGAGAGGGAGGAATTGGGGAGACCTGGGCAGGAGCGCCTCTCTCGAGATGGGGAGAGGAAGGTGGACAGGATCGTAACCCCTGGGTGACCTGCAGCTGGGAATGTCTTTTTCTGGACCACAGCCTCTTTCTTGGTGACAATAAGGATGGGGCGGGCTCACAAACCCTTCCCTAGGAGTGGACGGGTGGAAACATCCACAGTAGAGAAAGTACAGTTTCTCTGACAAGCGACACAGATGGGGTGCCCACTGGCAGCGAAGGACAGCTGGGGGATGCACAGGACTGCCCTAGAGAGAACCTCAGGTGGGCAGGCTCACCTGGACTCCAACAGGCCACCCCTTCTGGGCCCACGACAAGCCCCAGGGCAGATGCTAAGAGAGCATGAGGGGACCTGTGACCCCTACTCACCCCACTCCTGTAGCGCCCTCATCATCCCTGCCACCTCACAGAACTGCGAGAATCCCCACTTCTCAAGGGGATTGACAGGCACAGCAAAGAAGGCAATACCTCAAGCTTCCCAGAACCCAATCCACGGCTCCCTTCGGACCAGAGAGAGTATCTGTGCACGTGCTGCCCACCGGCCCCCAGGACTCACCACCCCATGTGAGCCTCCTGGAGGAGGGTGACAGGAGGCCCCCCGCCCCGGGCTCCCCACCATCAGAGGCACATGGGCCTCTGAGGCCCGCTGTCCAACAGTGACACTTCGGAGGCTGATTAAACTCTCTGAGGCCTCTGCTTCCCTTGGGCAAAACAGGCTCCCAAGGATCCAGAGGATGGCCTTCGGGATGCTCCTGGCCAGTGAGCACGCACCGGCGGGGACCCCTGCCCCTCATACCCTGACGTAGTAGGTGATGAGGATCTTGCGGAGGTCGAAGACCTGCAGCATGGAGGCAGCGTTGTTGTCGCTGATGCTGTAGCCCTCCAGCACGTACTTGCTGGCCGTCACTTCCCAGGCCAGCCAGCGCTGCCCAAAGGCGGCATTGAAGGACAGGACCCTCGGCAGGTGGCCAGGCTCGCAGCAGCAGCAGCCCTCATCCTCCTCCACGCCCTCTGTGATGGCCTCCACCTCACGCTGCTGGCAGTATGTACCTGCGGGGAAGGGGGGCTCCAGTAAGGGGGCCACAGGGACACCCCAGCCTACCTCCTCCCCAGACAGTGCCCAGGCACCTCCCCGAGATGCGACGCGAGTAACCATTACTAAGTGAACCGGTTAACAAACAAGCCCCTTTCTCCTCCTGACTCCCAGTGGCCACGGTGGGGTGACTGGGGCGTTGAGGGTTGGGGGGAGGGGACAGGGTCTGGTCCCTCATCTATAGACGCAAAGACTGAAGCTCAGGCTCATGTTGCTCCCGAGCTGTGCCTAGAGCCCCTCTGCACTTGTGAGCCCCTTCTGAAGCTGGCATCTGCCAGGTACAGCTTCCTGAGGGCAAGGAGCCGGCTCACTCACCAGGGCTTATGTGTGGCCCCCCAGCCTGGTCCTGGCCTGAGACCGCAGAGCAGGCCAGCGGGAGCTCCAGGTCCGAGCTTTCATCAGAGCAGCCTGGTCGCTACAGACCTGCCGCAGTCAGGACAGCGACGGGGCTGGGCCGGAGAGAGCCTGCCGCCTCACTGCTCGGACTAAGAAACCCAGGCCCGGCGGGGAGAGCCCCTTGCTCAAGGCGCCCAGCAAACCGGAGCAGAGCAGGGCTAGAGTCCAGCCCCGACACACTGTCAAACTCGGCCCCGCGACTCACCCCGGAACTCTAGGCCACGCAGCTGGAAGGTGACGAGGCCATTGCCGACCTCGATGAGGTGCACCAGGGCGTTGAGGTAGTCGGAGGCCAGGACAAAGCAGTCGCCGGGGCCGTAGTTGCCCCAGCGGCCCAGCACCAGGTCCCCACACAGCGTGTGCTGCAGCGAGCGAGTCAAGTGCTCGTAGAAGATCGAGTTGAGGTTGTTGTCATCAGCTCCTGGGACCCAGGATGGACGGACAGATGGACAACGTGACAAGTGAGCAAGGCTCCCTCCAGGAAGGCCCCGCCCTAAAGCCCCCGATGGCTGGGTACACACCAGGGTTCCGGTCCAGCTGTGTGACCAGGCGGGTGTTGGAATGATCCACACGTTTAGTGCTGTTCAGAGAGAGGGCGGCAACACAGGTGGCCAAGAGGGCGAGGCTGCCCAGGGCTCAGACAACTGCTCCCGTGAGCCCCAAACACCTCCCCTCCGAACCCGCACCCCTGCGCTCTGAGGCAGACGCCACGACAGCCCCATGACAGAGGGGGAGGCTGAGACTCAGGGACATGAGGGGACTCACCCAGGACCACACAGCCAGGAAGCCTAGGGTGTGAGCCCGAGGCCTCAGCCTGGCTCGAGTTTTGCCCCGTTCGGATCAGCCACCTCCCTGAAGCCTGCAGCGCCCCACCCAGCCTGGGCTCCAAACTCCTTCCCGTCTCCCAGCAACCTGCCCCCCGGTGCAGCCATCCCGCTCCTCTGCCAAGTTCCACTCAGGGACGCCCCCGGAACTTGCTTCTGTGTCCCACGAGACTCACTTGTAGTCGCGCTCCCAGAACTTGAGGGGCCGCGCGTAGGACATGATGAAGACGGCGCTACCCAGCAGGGGGTTGAGCGGCGTGGAGAAGAGTGCGGAGAGCAGGGCCTGAACGAACAGCATGGCCGAGTCTGGGCACGAGTCAAGGAGGTGGCAGGCACGCAGGACCCTCCCCGGCCTCCCTCACTAGCCCCACACCCCCTTGCCAACCCGCCTGGCGGCCCCCAGCCCCATCCAGGCCACGGTCCTCCCTGCACACCCACACCCAGGCAGCAGGCGGCAGGCTGGGTACGTGGCACGGCGAATGGCTGGGCAAAAGCGTGGAAAGCCGAGCCCCACGTGATCTGCCAGGGCGCGATGTAGGTCAGCACAAAACGCAGCTTGTACAGCAGGTCCCACAGCTGCAGGGTTGGAAGGGGGGAAGGTAAAAGATACGCAGATCACTCACAGAGAGGGAGGGTCCACCAAGTACCCACTCAGAGCCTTGGGGCTACGCCACTTGCTGCCTACATGGGAGTCAAGCTCAAGATCACTCCCAGCCCTTACTCTCTGGACCTGCCTCGAAACCCCCCGATACCATCAGCAGCTCCAGACAAAAGCAGCCAAGGGGGCGTTAGACATTTAATTCGTAGAACCACCCCAGGAGCCTCCTACTGCTGTCCCATTTCTCAGATGAGAAAACTGAGGTTCGAGAAGGTAGAGCAGTTAAATGACTTGCTCAGGCCACACCACTCTCAGTGATGAGGCTGGGCCTCAACTGTGGTACCAAGAGTTAAGAGACAGTCACAGGCCCTGCCCTCAGAGGGGGACACAGTCTGGATCGCCACCATCCTGGGCCAGGCCAGAAACCAGACTAGAATGCCCACATGAGTGAGCTGAAAGCTCAGGCCTGCGCTGGGGTCGCCCTGCAGGCACCACTGCAGACCTCCAGCAGAGCCGGGGAACGGTCCTTTGTTCAAATCCCAGCTGACCACCAATTCTCCAGGAGACCTGAGGCAAACCACTTACCCGCTTTAAACCTCAGCATGCTGGCTGCCCCGCCAGGAGCCACTGCGAAGGCCCCCAGTGTGGCTACCATGGACTGGGGAAGGTCTCCCGCACCAAGGCACGAGAGGCCTGCTCCCGCTGCACAGCCTGGAGGCTTGCTGCACAGTCTCACCTTGCTGCAGAGCAGGGACATGAGGAAGTAGTCAAGCAGGAAGCCCTGGGAGAGGCGCGGGTAGTCGAAGTGGAACAGCAGGACGGTGAAGGCCAAGGTCAGGTACTGCTGGGGTGGGCAGCAGAAAGCCGAGCGCAGCAGCTTCAGCCCAGCTACGGTCATCAGCAGCGCCCGGCAGCTGTGGGCGAGGGGTGGGCGTTAGGCACTGGGCGGAGACTCGGCACAGTGGGTGTGGGTGCCCATCCCTTGCTGGCCCTGGCCTGGGCTCTGTTGGGCAGGGCCCTGCTCTTCTGGGCCAGTGACTCTTCGTCTCTGCTCTCTAAAGAGGTCACCCCCTTCAGACACATTGGAGAGACACATCTGCTCTTGAAGAGGCAACTGCTTCACCGGAAAGGGTGTCAGGAGCTGGGGGCCTACTTAAGCTTGCTGGGCAACTGAGGCAGGTGTCCTTCCCTCTCTGGGCCTCAGTTTCCCCCTGTGTCACACAGTGATGTAGACGGTGGGATGGCAGGGGGCTGGCGGTCCTCACTAGAGACAGAACTTGTCCGGGTGGCTGACGACCGTGTGGGCGTCCACTGTGAGGGCGTTGAGCACCACCGCAGGGTAGATGAGGTACTTCTCCACACACTGCAGGCCGGCGTACAGCTTCTCAAACCACATCACCTGGGCAGCACCTGCAGCAAAAGGTGGGAAGGTGGGACTGCTGCCTAGCACCGGGTCCTCCACATTCCCCTCCAACCACGGGGCAGGACAGGTGTGCTCTCCAAGGGAACCTGGACAGACGGCAAACCCCAGGGCGTGGGGATGTGGCATTCTGGGTCCCTAGAGATTCTGAGCGGTCGCGGGGCGGGGGGTTGATCTCTGGCAGCCCAGATGAGGGCGATGAGGCCCAGGTCGGGTGTGTTGGGGGCTTAGGGCAGGTGCTCTGCCCATTCGGCTGTCTGTGAAATAAAGGCTGATGATGACATCCCAGGTGCCCACCGGAGCCAGGGCGGGCTGGGTGAGGCCCAAGTACACAGTGATCCTCAGCCTCAGGGCCCTTCGGAAGGGGCCCCTGCCACTTGGCTCGAGCTGACTGCAGCCACATGGAGATGCTGGCCCAGTGGGCAAAATCCTTCATTGTCTATGGAAAAAAAGGCATGTGGACCTTCGCATAACAAATCCAGATGTTTATGGCCTTCCCTGTTGGTCCAGTGGGTAAGACTCTGTGCTCCCAATGCAGGGGGCCCGGCTTTGATCCCTGGTCGGGGAACTAGATCCCACATGCATGCCGCAACTAAGAGTCCGCATGCTGCAACTAAAGATCCCACAAGCCGCAATGAAGGTCCCGTGTGCCGCAACTAAGACCCGGAGCAGCCAAAATAATAAACAAATAAATATTAAAGAAAAAAAAAAGAGTAAACAAATCCAGGTGTTTAAATATAGACTCAGGGGTGTTTTTGTGTTGCAGAATCCAAGTAAAAATGCATGCCAAGCTAGTGTAGTTCATTGGTAGCCAGCTTGTAATTATCGACAACATGTCCCTTTAAGGTCCTGGAGTTTACTTCTCCCATCTCCTCAGAGACCGGAAGGCAGGTGGGAAAAGGGTAGAGCAGGCAGGGTGAAAGTGAGGCATGGGCTGAAGCGGGCACAGGAGTGGGTAGAGAGGGCAGTGAAGGGGCCGCAGGGCCAGTGCCAGTGCGAACGGGGCGGTGTGGGCAGAGGCTGCCCCCTGCTGGCACTCTGAGCTGCGAGGCCTGTGCTCCCATCAGGCTGCAGGTCCGCTTGGAAATCAGGGCAGGAGGGGTGGAGGGGTCCCAGCCCAGGGCGGGGGGCACTCACCGCGCACTTCGTACTGGCTGTACTCCAGAGGCTTCAGCACAGGCTGTGACAGGCAGAACCAGGGCAGCTGTTTGCGGAGTTGCGGCAGCAGGTAATGTGTGAAGAAGCCCACGGCCCCAGCCAGCGCATACAACACAAAACCCAGCACGGACTGCAAGAGGGAGAGGTGGGAGGCTCAGCCAAGGGAAACAGGCCACAGGGCCACGGGGCCACCTGGTACAGGTCAGCCAGGGGCGGAGAAGGACGGGAGGCCATGGCTGCCCAGGCCCTCAGGGCAATCGGGCTCCGGCAGAGACTGAGGTGGGGGGAGGGGGCGGGGTGGTCTGCGCCACACGAACCTTCAGGGCAATGAAGACGGTGCTGGCGCTGATGGCAAAGGTGAGCACAGCAATCACCACACACATCACCAGGTCAGAGTGCAGGACCTCACGCTGCAGGGTCAGGAAACACCAGCTTGGGTGTCCCCGCCACCCAGTGGCTGACCACACCCCCGCACCCCAAGACTAGACCCTGACACTCCCGGTCCTCACCACTGACTGACGCATCTTGTCTGGCAGTGGGTCTGGGGGCTCGGCGCGGGCCGTCTCCAAGCTCCGCTCCTCCAGCTCAGGGAAGAGCCTGCTCCGGATCAGAGACCTGGGGGGCATGAGAAGAGTCAGGGGCCTGGGTCTGGCGAGGTGGCCCCTCCTCCCACAGACACCCCCCCGACCCCTGCCATGCACAGACACACACGCACAGACACACGCAAACACGTATACACGTGCGCACATAGACAGGTACGTGCGGGCACCCACCAGAGCACGGTGGGGTCACTGCTCTGCCGGCTTAGGTGGTAGGACAGCGCTACCAGGAGGCCACAGAAGACAGAGAAAAGGACGGGGACGTGCTGTTCTGGCCAAGGAGTCTGGGGAGAGAACCCATGCTGGTCAGAGGGGATGAGGGTAAGCATGGCGGCGGGGGGCGGTGAGGGTGCCCCCCCCAACCGTGGGAGAAGCCACTGCTGAGCCCAATTCACAGCCCTGTCTCAACAACCCCCTGGGCTTCGGTATGCCCGCCACCGACAGGTCATCCCTACCTTGATGGCTCCGAGGCAGAAGCCGTAGAGCAGAGCAGCAGCCAGCAAGCTGCGGGAGAGGCTGAAGACCGCAGTGAGTGGGCTGGTGGCGGCTGCGAGGTGAGCGACAGCCTTTAGTAAAGCCCAGCTCCTACCTGCCGGCCGCCCACCCCACCGCCCCCCGCTGCCGCTCAACTCCCCCAGACCCCGTCCCCAGCCCACTGTTCTCTGCTTCCCCCAGCCCAGAGAGGCCTTCGGAACCCTGGCATTCTTGGGTTTAAACCACTTGCCTGCGGAGGGGACAGGAGGGGAAGGGAGGGGAGGGGAAGAGATGGGCTCTCAGAACCCACCATGTAGCCACGGGAGAAGGCTCAGCAAACAGCCAGAGCCGCAGCCATAATCCATAGCCCCTCCTGGGCCCCACACTGCCTCCTCACCCCCGAGCCACCCGTGGGCCCCATACCTGTGCCCCCAAAGCCGTGCATATCTATCTGCTCCAGCAGGTACATGAGACAGGTGTTCACCTGGGGCAGGAGGCCCAGGAGGAAGACGAACGGGAAGCACAAGGTGAACACTGGCAGGGAGGGGAAGCGGAGGCCAGTCAGCCTGCAGGCTGCCCCTCGGCCCACCCCTGGGGCCTCGCTCCCTGGGCAACCGCAACCCTGCCCGGCCTTACCAGTGGCTACATCACGGGCGCAGAAGAAGAAGGAGGCGGAGAAGAGCGTGAGGCCGTAGAGGGAGACAGGCGGGAAAGGCTGAGCTGAGCCCAGGGCGTCCAGCAGCCAGATGAGCAGACAGCAGATACAGAAGTAGACAGGCCGGCTGTATGCGATCACCCAGTTGTGGCCCTGGGAAGGGGGGCCTGTGAGGAGCCGGGCCTCCCCTACTGAACACCCTACTTGCACGTGCACACACACACGCTCACGTGTCCCGTGCCTGGCCCTGGGTCCAAGATAAAAAGCTTGGCAGGCTGGGGGCAGAAGGACCAAGGAGCTAGGGGTGACGGGGGTGGTGAGGGAGCCCTGCCTCTCCCCCACCCGACACCCTCCCCACCTGGTCTCAGCCCCGCCCAGGGCCCAGGCCTGAGCCTCGCGGGGAAAGGTGCTGCTCTGCTGGTACTCACGTGCATGGGGGATGCTGCATCAGGCTGCACGCTCTGCAAGAGACAAGAGCTACACTGGTGATGAGAGCCAGCGCCCACGGGAGGGTCAGAGGCCCCAGGATCTGTTCGATTCCACTTCTGGGCCCTTATGAATGACCAGGGCAGGCCCCTGAACTGTCCTGAGCTTCAGTTCTCTCATTTGTAAGATGCGGGGTGGCTACAGGGGATCTGAAGCATCTTATCTGCTTTCGAGCTCAACCCGCTCAAGAGGGGTCCTGGGAAGAGGGGTGCATCTGGGAAGAGATGGGAGGGAAGAGACCCAGGAAGCCAGGCCTGACCTTCAGCAGGGAATACTGGCAGGAGGCGATCACCAGGCAGAACTGGAACACCCAGATGTCGGTGAAGAAGCCCTTGAGCAGCAGCAGGTAGCCCAGGAAGGCGACGAGGCTGCTCAGGCCGACACCGAGAATGTTCTCCACCAGCCCCCGTGTCCTGGAGAGACAGCAGGGTCAGAGCACACCCACCTCCTCACCTGCTAGTGGGGCAAGGGGTTAGGGGATGGGGGAAACAGGACCCAGCCACAAAGGCCCATGTCCAGGCCGGTGTCCATGCCAGCCGTCATCCTGAGTATGTGAAGCTGTGCCCTCTCAGGGCCAGGGCCAGGTGGCACCCGCTCCAGGAAGCCACCCCACTGCTACCCTGCATCCGATCCCAGTCTTTGCCCCCTCTAGACCCTGAGGCCTCAGGTGCCACCACTCTGGGATCTGCCCATCTCCGGCTCCCGCTCGCTATGCTATGCACACAGGCAATGCCCCCAAAACACTGGTCTCAGCACCGGGAGAAATCCAGAGCACAGGAAGCCAGGACACAGGTTCCAGGCCCAAATCATTCACCCACACAACAAACGTCATCTGATCTCTCTCACTTTCTGGGCCTCAGTTTCCTCCCGAAAAAAGGGAAAGCTCAAATGGTTCGTTAGCTTTTTCAGGGTACAGAATTCAGTTTAATTGACACTCACCCAGAAGCAAATAAAGAACAACACAGTGAACAGGAACAATGTCTCCAGCAAAGCTTTGGGAGAGGAGTGACCAGCGCACCACCCACTTGGCCACCCCTCTGCACCCAGAAGAACCTAAAGAAATCCCACTGCAGACTCCAGCTCTCCACGCACCCTCAGCGACCCCAGCAGTTAGGTTCTCCGTTGCCATGACAGTCTCCACACATTCAGAGTCTGGAAGGCCAGGGGCCAGGGATGATCAAGGACTGGGGGCTAAGGGGGTGGGTGCTCACCGGTCCAGCAGGGCCAGCAGGGCGAGCCGCTCGTAGCGCACAGAGGTCCAGCGGCCGGGAAGAAGCCAGTACTTGTAGCTGTGCTGGGCCCGGGGCGGCGCCTCCTCCATCAGTGTCTGCTCCTGGGATTCGTGCAGGGAGTCCTGGTCCAGCAGGTCAAACTGCGGTCCCCATGGCCGCGGCCATCAGCCCCGCACCCCCCGCCCCCGTGGTCCACTGCCACCCCCCAGCGCACACTGGCTGGTCAACACAGAAAGTCCCCACCATGTAGCAGCCCCACGGCCTGCCCTGACCCTCCATCCAAGGGCCTACTCCTTCCTCCAGCTTCCCAGGACGGGGCTCAGTGGCCGTGGGGGCTTCCGGGGCTGTTGGACGCCAGGGTTACTAGCTCCTGTGTCTGTCTTCCCCACTCAGGCAGCATCTCCCGCCTCTTCCTGGGCTCAGAGAAATCCACCTTATCCTTCAGGAACCAGCACAAACACTACCCTCCTCCCAGACAGAGCCCTCAGGGTCACTCTGACCCCCTACCCTGGAGCACATGGAGCGCTGGCCCTGAAGACAGGCCTGGGTGCCAGTGCCAGCGCTGTGAGGCCCTGGACCAACTACTTAACCTCTTCGGGCTTCTCGTGTCTTTAATTCAACAAGTGTTTACGGGATACAACTACGAGCCTGTCCCTGCGCCGGGCTCCGGAGAGCCCAGCAGCACGGCCCCTGCCTCTGGAGGAGACCCTCGGCCGTGAAAGGACAGCACTGCTATCCCACGTGACCTTCAGGAGAATAAACGCATCAGGAAGGAGCATGTGGGGCTTCTGGGCGCTGCCCATGGCCTCTCTGTGGCCCTGGGTGTGTGGGTGCTACTTTCACGACTGCTGTTTAACTCTGAGTCTGTGTCTCATACATCTCTAGTACTTCTGTTATTCCCTGGCTGACCACATCAGTTATTGCTCACGTCGGGATGCTTTCAGGAATGAAAGGAGGCGCTCTCACTAGCTCTGCTGGGATGGACAAGCTCGAACAGCATGCCTCAAGACCCCCGCGTCAGGCGCCCAGAACAGGGGGCAGCGCTGCCACCGCTAGGTGAGCTCAACTGCCCCTTCTGCAGGTGCCACCGCTAACACCCACCGTCCCCACTAACTGGGGGCCCCTCCAGGGTAAAAAAAACTATTCCAGACACGTTCGTTGAACGAGTAAATAAGCGACTCCTTGAGCCATTCAGGTCCAGGACCTGTGCACCCTGTGCTGGCCATCAAAGGTCAAGACAGCTACCTCAGGGCCCCTGGAGCCCTCACTCAGGGTGACCTGTCCCTCCTGGTGCCTGGGTGAATGCTCGGTGGTCTGCACCTCTCCCCCCGCAGGTCCTTCCCCGACGCTGGCTCCTTACCTCTGGGATCTCCAGGGGCACTCGGCGCACCTGCATGCCCTGCAGGACCACGGGCCGCGGCTGCAGCAGGTTCAAGCCACCTGTCGCCTCTGGGACGTCAGCCGAGTGGAAGCTAGAGGAATGCGAGTGGCGGTCCCTGTGGGAAGAGCAGCCGTGAGGGTCGGGGCTGTGGGTGAGGCTGGGAATGGAATGGGGTCGAGGCCAAGGCCAGGCCATGACTGGGGGCCCAAGGGAGCTGCTCAAATACCCAGGAGCACGGGGGTGTCCAGAGCAGTGAGGTGGCAGAAGGGCCTCCCTCCCAAGTCCTGGGCCTCCTAGAAGGCCCTGGAAGCCTCCTGCTTGGAAGTGCCACGGAGCCAGAGACCCAAGGGATCCTTGCAGGCCCACCCTTCACCGCTCCCTGCCCTTCACCGCCGCCCACCCTCCTCTCCTCCTAGAGGTCTGAGCTGCCCCTGCCCAGCCCAAAGAAGGAAGACAGAAAACTCCCCAGAAATGGCAGCCCATCGGCTGCTGAGCCGGGAGAGCCCAAGCTTGGAGACTCACCAGGTTCCATTGGCTGCCTGCTCCCCCTGCTGCCCTACAGGGTTCTCGTAGCCGCCTCCAGCCAGGCCAAAGGTGTAGGAACGCCGCACGCCTGGGGCACAGGTGTGGGACACAAGGCAGCCTGTCAGGGACAGAAGCACCGAGGCCCAACCCACGTGGGCACCAGGGCCATCAAGTGAGGAAAACCCTCTGCTGGGTTCCCCTGGATGGCAGCCCAGCCCCTGGGCACCAAGAGCGCAGCTGCTGGGACGATGACCCTCAGTGGGAGGGAAGGAGGCTTGGCCACGGACCGGGGGAGGGGCTCACCGCTCTCGTCATAGAAGTAGTGCACAGCACCCTCGGAAGTGTCGTCGAAGGTACAGGCCTCGTGCACGTTGGCGCCGGCCCGAGTGAGCAGCAGCGAGGAGGCGAAGTGCAGGGCAGAGGGCAGCGTCAGCGCCCGGGAATGGGAGGCAGCCCGGCCCCGCTGAGCTTCCTGCAGGCTGCTGGGGAGGGGTCGGCTCATGGTCAGCACCCCTTAGAGCCAGCCGGCCCCCACCCCCGTCCAAGCAGCCGGCAGGTGCTCACCTGGGCGGTGAGCCCATGAGCGAGGCGGGGGGCGTGGGGTTGCTGCCGGCATTGTGACGCCTCCGTATGGCCTGCGCCCGCCTCACGCTGCTTGAGCGGTCCCGCTTGCCAGTCTCCTCGGCAGCTGATCAGAGAGAGAGGCCCCCCGAGCATAAGTGACAGAGGCTTGGACAGAACCTGAGGGAGGGTTGGGGGACTGGGGGAGACAGGTGCCCCT
The DNA here is from genome assembly GCF_949987535.1 of Balaenoptera acutorostrata. Lineage (NCBI taxonomy): Eukaryota > Metazoa > Chordata > Mammalia > Artiodactyla > Balaenopteridae > Balaenoptera > Balaenoptera acutorostrata. The sequence continues at coordinate 7,091,306 of NC_080072.1, forward strand.
GGATGGATGGAGTTAAAGGTCAGGCCTAGTCCAACCGTATCCCGCCTCTGTGGCCCAGCCAGGTCACCTAACCACTCGGGCCTCAGTTTCCACATGTGGAAACAAGGACGCGATCTGCTCTGCCCCACTGGCGACCCAGGAGGATGAATGTGGCTACTGAGAGTCCTCAAAGAGCAGAGGCTCAGGTGCTACCTGCAGGACCTGGAGCCAGGTGCCTGAGGTCTCTGCCTCGGTCTCCTCACCACTCCAGCCTTGCTTATCTGAGGCGCTTGGCAGCCAACGTCACTAGGTCGCTGCGTCCTTGTCCATCTGCTGCCTGAGACAGAGGCTGACCAGGTCCGTTCCAGCTGCCCCTGGCCCAAACCCACGTCCCTACCGAGCTCGCCTCCCCCCAGCTCTGGAGCCGGCACTCACCTCCCCCCACAGCACCATCCTCCTGCAGCTCCCCCCGCCAGCCAGGCTGGTTGGCCGCAGGTCCCCGGCGGGCCTCGGGGGGCAGCACAGCGGGCTCACCGGCTGCCAGCTCCACCCCTGCCTGGACCTCCAGCTCAGCCTTGGAGCCAGCCAGGGGGCCCCTCAGGCCATCACCCCCTGCCCCGTCCATGCTCAGCACGCGGGCGTGCGTTTTGGCGCTGGCGGTACTAGGCGTCCGCTGGGTCCCATAGGGCCGCTTGGGAGGCACAGCCGTCCCCTCCTCAGCCCCGTGGGGTGCCCGTCGTTTCCGGGGCCCCCCCGCCGCACCCCGAGAACTCTCAGGGGAATAGCAGGAAGTGGACGAGGAGCTGTCGGTGCTGTAGCGGCGCTGGGACCGGAGGCTGGAGGCCGGGCTCAGTTCACTGCCCTCGCTGGTGTCATCGTCCTCGAAGAAGCCCCCGCCTTCCAGCAGCGACCGCCGAGGGGTGCGGCCCGCGGGGGAGTGTCTTCGCACGGGCGGCCGCCGTTTGCTAGGCCGCAGCAGGGCCAAGTCCTTGGGCCGCACAACCAAGAGTGGCTCAGCCGGGCCCGGAGGCGTCCCTGCTCCTACGACTGTGTCAAAGGAACGCAGCGTGTCATCTGAGGGGACCCCGGCATCTGGTGAAGCGGGCAGCTCTGCCTCCGAGGGTGGGTCTGTGTCGCTGCCCTCGGGGGCCTGCCCACCGGGGGGGCTGTCCAGGTGGGTCGAGTTGGTCTTCTCACTCTTGAAGCTGCTCAACGTTTCCCTGTCGGTGCCACTGAAGCAGGAATCCGAGGAGCCGGCTTTCTGGGGTGTGGGCTCACCCGAGCCCCGCCGGTCCAGGGGCTGGTAGCCGCCCGCTCCCCGGTGTTGTTCCCGTCGACTGCTGGTCCTCACCAGGGCCCGGTCGGGCCGGGTCAGCGTCAGGAAGCTCTTGCTCAGCTCCTGGCTGAGGCTCCCCTTCAGCAGGGGGCTCATGGGAGTGTCAGCCACGCTGCTCCCACTCCAGGGGGCGCCATCTCCAGCCAGGGGAGAACGTTCTGAAGAGTCCGTGCTGGGGAGCGATGGGTCTGGGGCAGCCCCTGGAGGCGTCTGGGGAAGGTCTCCAACTATCAGAAGAGAAGAAGACAGAAGACGACAGAATGGCATTCTACAAAAGGGACTGGTGGCTGAGGGGGTCCTATGGCCCTGCTTTCTGAGAACCCAGTGGGGCAGGACACTGAGGAGGTCCCATCTGAGAGAACACAGAGAGCACAGGGAAGAAAAAGTTGGGGTGACTCAAAGACAAGACAGCTAGTCTTCTCCCCAGGCCCTTGCCATCATGCCCACTCACTCAGCTTCTCCTGTGAGCTTAGCTTCAGCATCTCTCGGTCGGCAGAGGTCACGATCACGTTGTTGCTGCCCTGCTCCCGCACCAGCTCCTTGATGTCTGCAACCACAGCCCCAGAGGCGTCAGCAGGACCTCAAGGCCTCCACATGCCACCTCCTGCTCCACACCACGGCCTTCAGCTCTGAACAGCAGCCACCTACCTCTGAGGGGCCCAGAGTCCTCCATCCGGGGCAGCAACTCCTGAGCAATAGAAAAAAAAAGTACGAAGGAGCAAACAGGGCAAAAAGTAGGCTCAGGACATACCCATGTTGGGAAAGGCTTTCAGAAGAGGAGTGGGGTAGGGAGAGAGCCAGGACCACTCACCGAGACCTGGTTGAAGCCAAACACGGAATGCTGAGAGCTACAGCGTACCGGGGGTGTGGAACTCACTTTTCGAAATACTGTCATCTCCACTCCAGGATCCCTAGCAGTGGAAATGAACAGTAGCTTTCAGCTAACCTTCCCTCTTCACATAGTACTTCTCCCACCATCCCCATCACTCTACTCTCCGCACAGATCCCCCTGATAAATCCAGGGCCAACCATAGAACATTCAACTGTTCTTGGACCCAATGTTCCCTAAGCCCCTTCTCCATCCTCCAGTGCTCAGGCCCAGGCACCAAGGACCCTCCATTTCCAACACAGGCCCTGCCTCGCCCCACCTGGGCAGACTGCCGTCCCCCTGGGCAGGCTCTTCCTCTGGCTCCCCCATGGTAGAGTTGCGCTTCTCCACAATCTCGCCCTGGTCGAACATAGCATGCAGCCGATAGTTCACAATCTTGATGGCAGCGAAGATGACAGCCACCACAAGGCAGTACACACCAGCCACCATCAAGCTGGGGGGCAGGACCTGGAGGTGGCAGCAAGTCAGGTCCCTCTTCACACAGCCCTGCCCCCGTGGGGTGGACCTACCGCCACAGTCAAGGCTAGGATTCACAAATTCACAACAGGACTTCATCACCCCTGCATACAACTAATAAAAAGGCCCTGTCGGGGAACCCTGTCTTCTTTCTAATTGGAGAGAAACTAGGTGAGGGTCTCAAGGTCACCCAGGCCAGAAAATTTTGGCCTCTCCTTCACACACTCCAAACTCTGCACTGAGAGTCCTCTTCCTACATCCTAGTGCCCAAGCCACAGCCCAGAATCCCTGCCAGGTTGCACCCCTCCGTGACATCTGCCCTCCCTTTCCCCGGCGGGAGTTACAGGTGGCGGCAGCGTCTCACCATGTACAGCAAGAAAGGAAAGGTGAGCAGGAAGATCCAGACATAGAGGTGGAAGCAGTTGGAGAAGGTGCTCTGGTGCGGATCGAAGAACCAACCGCCGGTGAGCGAGGCCCACACCCCCTGGCGCAGGATCTGCAATACCTGCGACCCCATGGCCCCGCCGCTGCTGCGCGCGCCCTCCTCCCGGGACCCTCATGGGGGCGGCCCCCGGCCCATGCCCCGCGTGGCGCCCGAGGGCCCCGGGGCCCGGCCTCGCGCTCACGCCATGGCCCCCCCCAGCGGAGGAGAGAGGTCGGTGGGGCTCGGGTGCGAGCAGGGGGCGGGGCCGGCCCGGGCAGTCACCGGTGCGAGACCCAGGCGCGGGGGTGGAGACGCATCAGAGGCGGGGTCCGGGCCCCCACCCCCGGCCCAGATCTGCTCCCAAGGGCCGGGCCGGCAGGCAGGAGCAGGGCACGGGCCGGGCACCCGTCGGCGGCATCCAGAGGTGGGCGTGGGGTGGATGCTCTGGGGGTGCAGGCGACGGCTCCCTCGGTTCCGGCCCGGGGAAAGCCCTGGTACCCTGAGGTCCACTTCCGGGGTCACAGGTCACTCGCTTTTGGCTCCGCGCTCGCCCCGCTTCTGCGGGAGCCGGCCCAAGGGGGAGGCCGGAAGAAGGAGCCGCGAGCCGCCAACCTGCAGTGGCGCATGCGCCCAACGAGCCCAGTTGGGACCCGGAAAAGGAAAATCTGGCGGCTTGAATGCGCAAGCGCAGGGAAGTAGTGGAGCGATAAGAAGCGGGAGAGTCCTTTGGGCGTGCGCAAAGTTCAGGTCTAAGGGAAGGGACGGTCCGAAAGGCAGAAGCGCTTGGGCGCATGCGCACACCTAAACGTTGCCAATCGAGCGGAGACCACTGCGCGGAACCCAAGGGATAGTTGAGGGGCCATCGAGTAACGGCGGAGTTAACTGGCGCAAAATTCTCCCAGTGAGTTACAAGAGGCGGGGAAAAGGATGGAGGCGCGGACCTCCCTTGGCTAAAGCGACAGTTCGCTACGGGAGCACGCCCCTCTAGGTCCGCCCTTTTTAGCGATGGACCTGAAATGTCATGTGCTACCTCTACTTCCAGGTCAGAGCTCAGACTTAAGATTGTAGAGAGCGACCCTCCAAGAACAGGCAGGAATAGTCGAAGTAGGATAGCGTCGTTTTTCTTAAAGTGACAGGCTCAAGGCAATTGGGGTCAATCCAGCGGTTACGAAGGCTGTTTAGCTATTCTGAATCCAATCACTGAGCAAATTTCTTGACCGCAGTTTCAGGTGTCCGCCCCTTCATGGGGAAGAGGCATGAATAAGTGGATTGTTTCCCAGGTGAGGGAAAGAGGAGAGCCTTAGCCAACTCGTTCCAAGAGCTCGAGGTGCAGCCAGTTCCGTCCTCCTTGTCTTACCCACCCCCATCCCACTAGCTCTGCAAAGCTGAGCTTCTGGCCCCAGTTTCAGATACGAAGAGAATGAGGCGCAGAGAGGATGGGTCACACAGCCCTGCAACTTCGGAGCCAAGACCATACTCGGGTTTACCCCTCTCCCAAGCCCGGTTCTTTGCCCCAATTTTGCTGATGCGGATGTAGAGAGTGGGGATGGCCCGTCCTTAGTAGAAACCAACTTGGACCCTAAACCTGCTGTCATGGGGGGTCGGGGCTACCCTTCCCCACATTCTGCCTCTCATTGCCCGCCTACCCGGGAACTCCCAGGCCCAGTCGCCCCGCAGCCTCTGGGAGGGGAGCGGTGCTACCCGCTCGCGTCATCTGATGCTGTTTCCTGCAGGAGGGAGAACAGCGGAAAAAAGTGAAACTCCACCCTCCACCTCTGCCTCCCGCCCCCGGGGCCAAAGTACAAAGGGAGGAGGAAGAAGGGAACGGGGTTGGAGCCGTCGGGTTGAGAGAGCCCAGCCGGGAAGAGGCAGCTTGGCCCAGCTAGAGACACTCCAGCCACCCGCTGCGCAGAGAGACCCAACCGGAGTCCAGGCGCTGCCCCTTGCTGGCCCCACCTTACACTTGGCGGGTGCCGGAGCTAGACTCCCAGGACTGCTCCAGACTGAGGGACGCCCGGGCCCCTCTGTGCCAGCCATGGTGAGACGCCGGAGGCCCCGGGGGCCCACCCCCCGAGCCTGACCACACTGCCCTAGGTCGCCTTCCTCCGGAAGCCCGAGATGCGGGGGGCCGGGAGGCGACACTCCTGGCTCCCCAGAGAGGCGTGGGTCTGGGGCTGAGGGCCAGGGCCCGGATGCCCAGGTTCCGGGACTAGGGCCTCGGCAGTCAGCAAGGGTGGGGACGAGGGGCACCCAGGGAAGGTCCCCCACACCCACCAACGCCAGCTCCCAGCCATGGAGCCCTTAAAGAACCTCTTCCTCAAGAGCCCGCTGGGGTCATGGAACAGCGGTGGCAGTGGGGGCAGTGGGGGCGGCAGCGGAGGTTGGCCAGAGGGATCCCCGAAGGCGGCAGCTTATGCCAACCCTGTGTGGACAGCCCTGTTTGACTACGAGCCCAATGGGCAGGACGAGCTGGCCCTGCGGAAGGGCGACCGTGTGGAGGTGCTGTCCCGGGATGCAGCTATCTCAGGCGATGAGGGCTGGTGGGCCGGCCAGGTGGGAGGCCAGGTGGGCATCTTTCCATCCAACTATGTGTCTCGGGGCGGCGGTCCACCCCCCTGCGAGATGGCCAGCTTCCAGGAGCTGCGGCTGGAGGAGGTGATCGGCATCGGTGGCTTCGGCAAGGTCTACCGCGGCAGCTGGCGAGGCGAGCTGGTGGCTGTGAAGGCAGCTCGCCAGGACCCCGATGAGGACATCAGCGTGACAGCCGAGAGCGTGCGACAGGAGGCCCGGCTTTTCGCCATGCTGGCACACCCCAACATCATTGCCCTCAAGGCCGTGTGCCTGGAGGAGCCCAACCTGTGCCTGGTGATGGAGTACGCTGCCGGCGGGCCCCTCAGCCGTGCCCTGGCTGGGCGGCGTGTGCCCCCCCATGTGCTCGTCAACTGGGCCGTGCAAATTGCCCGTGGGATGCACTACCTGCACTGCGAGGCCCTGGTGCCTGTCATCCACCGAGACCTCAAGTCCAACAACAGTGAGTTTTGGGGAGCATGGGTGGAGGGTGGCATGGCCCAAGCACACACCTACTGCCAACTCTCAGCTGAGCCTACCTGGGGATCTACTAGAAGCAGGAGTTCCTCCCCTAGGGGAAACTCAGTTGACCAGGGGTGCCCATGGGCTCACACTAGCCCCAAAGCAGGAGTCCCAGGCACGCAACAGAGTCCTTCATGCCCCATCCCCAGAAGGAGTCCTTGACCCCAGCTCACAGCTGCCAAGTTAAAAGAATTGGAACCTCTCACGTGGACCATAAGCAACTTGCCTAACCGTGGCCACTACCTCAAGGAAGGAGAGTGCTGGATGCTGGCACCCGCTCATCTTCAGGGAACTCCCCTGAAGTTCACTGTTGTCCTGTTGGTGCCTCCTCCCCCCTCCACTTGTGGTGGGCAGCTCCTCCAGAACAGAAATCTCAAAGGGGGAAAAACCACCCCCTTCCCCTGCCCCGTGGTGGTCAAAGCTGGGGCCAGGGATGGAATTCTGGCCCCACCCCTCCCCCCCTGGCTGCATGATCTCTAGCTGGTTATTTCACCTCAGAACCTCGATTTCAGACTCTGTAAAAAGGGAGTGATCGGGAGGGTGAAACGGCTTAACAGGCTGGGCATCCGATGCCCGGCACACAGTGGGTCCTCAGCCATGGGTGTGGATGTTTGAAGGCTGGATCACCAAGAGGGCTTTGCCTGGAATCAGCACTCAGGAGTGGGCGTGGCGGGGCTAAGAAAGACTCAAGCGGTAAGGCACTCCATCTCCAGCCATTTCAGGTCCTACACACTATCCAGCATGGGCCCAAAACAAGCAAGTGACAGGTTTGGAGGGCTTTCTGAAGCAGACGAGCTTCACACCAAGCCCAAAGCAGGGAGTGTTCAGAAAGGTACCCAGTTGGACGCAGGGCCTGACAAGAGCAAAGGCAAGGAGGCAGGACCCAGCACGGTAGTGGGGACCTGGGCTGGGCCTGCTGGGGCCTGAGGTGCAGCTGTAGAGCAAAAGGAAGGGCCGGTGAGGTCAGTGGAGAGGCACGGGTGGCTCTTGGAAGGGTGAGCATGGATATTTTGAGCCTCCTGGCCTGGGCTGAGCATGGGTAAGAGGCTTGTGGGGAGCAGAACACCAGGGCCCAGTGATATCCAAGTCCTTGCCAGGGCCAGAGGGACCACCCCACCCACTCCTCTCATCCACAGTAGGGGGCAGATCCCACCTCTCAGCCTCCCTCCTGGGCCCTAGCCATCTAGGGACCCCCACTCCCTGACCCAGCCTGAGGGGGATTCCCCGAAGGCCTGGGGGGAGGGGACTCCCATCTTCTGTTTTTCCTCCAGTTTTCTTTCCAGAAAAAATGGAACAATAGCCCAGGCTCCTGCTCCCCACCCTCCCCACCGCTTCCTGCGTTTCCTGCTGCCCCTGAGCCAGCTTCCTGCCCCTGCTCCAGCCTCTGCTCTCTCCCCAGCCCAGCTGCCTGCAGGGGAGGAAAGAGCTGGGGGTAGGGGGTTTGTGGGAGAGGAAGGAGCCAGGGATTGCACCCCTACTCCCCCCCAGTTCCCTCCCAGAGTCTGGTGGTGGTGAAGGGCAGGCAGGGTGCCCTTAGCCTCGCTGAGCCTGGCCTCCCACCTCGCAGACCCCAGTCCTAGGCCCAGGCTGCTGTCTGCGGCATTGGGGGGGGGGGGGAGTCCCTGGGATGGGGGGGGCGCAGGCAGGAAACAATGGCGTGATTTTCCTGGACAATGGGGGCCTTGTGAGGAAGCCTGGCAGGGAGAGGAGGGGGAATTCTCTAGGCCCACGAGTCACAGGACTGACCAGCCAGCCCAGCCTGGGCCTGACCTCCCCCAATTCTCCACCAAAGGACCCCCCGCCCCCCCATTGGAGACCTGAGCCAGGCCTCCCAGAAAGGAGAAGTAGGGACCATGGGAGGGAAGCGGAAGAGGCGTAAGCTGCCTAGGCCACTCCCAAGCTTCACAGAGGCAGCCCAGGAAGGGGGCTGGGGGTCAGGTCCCTTTCAGAGGCCAGGGAGCCCTAAGGGGATGCTGGGAGGGGGATCTCTAGCCCCTTCTCCTCTGAGTGACCCCTGACCGCCCCATCCCCAAGGTCTACATCAGACACCAGAAGAGCAACTTGGGTTGGAACAAATTCAGGGCACTTGGAGAAAAGCAGGGGACACGGAGGTGAGGATAAGGCTTCACAGGTGTCAGGTCAAGCTGGGGGGTAGGAGGCGGCAGAAAGGCCACCAATAGAAAGAAGTCCTGAGACTTTGAGTGAGTTGCTGCCCCTCTCTGGACTTCAGATTACCTGACCAAAAAAGGGAGGCTGGCCTCCCAGCTTGAGATACTGGCGCAGAAGGTGTTTCACCAGTCTGTGAGGTACCACAAGTGGCTAGAGACCCGACTGAGAAGCAGCCATCAAGAGGATGGGTGGGTCCTGGCACCAGAGGAGGCGGGAGTCCCTCTCCAGCCCCAGTACATGGATCCCTTTGCCTGGTCCCTCTCCAGCTACCTGCCCCAGCCTGCTGCGGTTCTTCTCTGGAATGAACTTTCGCAGAGCTTACTGAATGGTCCAGTTCTGAGTCTTCAGCAGCCGGGCCAGAGGCTGTTGTGAAGCTGGAAGTAAGATGTGATAGAGATTGGAGGAGAAAGTCAATCTGAGAGAGATTAGCAGCAGAATCTTTAGGTCAACTGTCAGATCCTGTGCTAAAGCTTTAAAAAGCGTGATCTCGCTGGACTTGCCTGCCGGTCCAGTGGTAAAGACTCTGCGCTTCCTCTCTACAGGTGGCACGGGTTCCATCCCTGGTTGGGGAACTAGGTTCCCACATGCCGCTTGGTGCCGCCAAAAAAAAAAAAAAGTGATCTTGTTTAATACTCATGATGACCCTCTGAGGTGGGTTTTGTCGTCATGCTCAGCTTTAACTGTTCAGTACTCAGCCCCAGTTTGGCTAAGAGGAGAGGGTAGATTGCAGGATCATTCTCTGAATTTTGAGAAATTGTGGGAAGATTTGCCAGGCACGGTGGAAGGATGAAGATGGTTGTTGAGGACATCAGGTAGGGCAGCTGATGGGCAGCTGGATCGACTTCTGAACTGGAGCTCCAAATGTGGGAGATGCCAATGAGGAGTGGGCAGCTGGCACCTGGGAGAGTCCAGGACAGCCTGGGGGCAGTGGGCCAAGGTCAAGGGGAGGCCAGGCTCTGAGGAACGCCAGCATTGAAAAGGCTAAGGGTGGGGAGGCCCTGAAGGAAACAGCAAAAGCAGCCAGAGGTCCTGGGAGCCAAGGACAGCAGGGAGGGGTTGAGCAGCAGTGCCAGATGCCCCCATGAGGCCCAGAGAGCTCGGCCAGCAGCAGGATCAGGAGTTGTGGCTTTAGACCTAGAAAAGTGAATACCCTGCTTCTGTCACCTCCTCTGAGAAGTCTTCCCTGACTCGCCGGGCTGTATTAGGTGCCCGTGTCCCCCACTATGGTGCTGTCACTCTGGGCAGGATTGCTGAGAGGTGTGCCCTGAAAGGACGTGTGTTCAGAAATGTCATTGGCTTGGATGTCACTTCTCTACGATGCAGTTGGCTATAACCAGAAAAGTAGAGAGGCCTCTTCAGAACCTTGAAAATTCTATGATTTTGTCCTCTTTTTATTCCTCTAAAACTTCTCTCCTTTGAGCCATGCTTTTCCTGGTGAGAGATTTGCAAGCTGCTGCTTCTCCTCTCTGTACAGAATATGGTGGCCCCATTTGGGACAAAGCCATGAGCCCTTACCACGTCTATCCACTACTACATTTGTCCCAAACTCCTTTCTAGCCAAGAACCACCACTTTCTTAGACCCCTTTCTCTCTCTTTACATCCAGCTGCATCAGTGGATATCTTTTGGAATCTTTCCCCTGGGAGCGGCTGCGCTAGCCACAATGGGACATGGACACCAGGGGTCTGTAATGCCTGCTGGGCCTCCTTTCTCACCAGGGGGTTCCCTCCTGCTCCCCACCCCGAGGCAGGTTCTGATTCATACTCCTGCCTCAGCAAAATGACAAGACACAGGTTTCTCTTGAAATCAAAGTTACAAATGCTGAGAGGCTGCCATATTGCCCACTTCTTTCTTTTCTTTTTTTTTTTTTTTTTTTTTTGGCCACACCGTGGCATGTGGAATGTTAGTTCCCCAACCAGGGATTGAACCATGCCCCCTGCAGTGGAAGTGTGGAGTCTTAACCACTGGACCACCAGGAAGGTCCCCATATTGCCCATTTCTATTCCGTGCAGTGTTAGGAGAAAGTTAGAGCACTGGCTTTGGAACCACACAGACCAGGTCGTGGCATCTGCTTTATTTGCATATGCCCTTGGTTAACTCAAATTATTGCTCAGTTTCTTCTTCTGCAAAGTGGGGATAATGATGTCTACCTCATAGTTTTTTTGTGTGTGTGAGTGCTAATGCTGAGTGTAAAATGCCTGGCCTCTAGTAACCCCTTGGTAAATGTTTCCCAGCATTGTGCTTATTGTCTGATTCTACCCCAACCCCAGCTGTGAGCTCTCCAGGGCAAGATTGAGACCAGTTCACCTCGGTGCCCCCAGTACCCAGCCAGGATGTCTGTCAGATGACAGTTTGCTCCCAGCTCCTCCCTTGTCCCCACCACCTGAGCCTGGAGCACCACAGCCCTTCCTCTCTTCCCCAGTTCTGCTGCTGCAGCCCATTGAAGGTGACGACATGGAGCACAAGACCCTGAAGATCACTGACTTCGGCCTGGCCCGCGAGTGGCACAAAACCACGCAAATGAGTGCTGCGGGCACCTATGCCTGGATGGCTCCCGAGGTTATCAAGGCCTCCACCTTCTCTAAGGGCAGCGATGTCTGGAGGTGCGACTGGGTGGAGGCTGGACAGATATGGGGCTGCAGAGGGCAGAGGTGGCTGCCAAAATCTAGGGCTGGGCAGACAAGCAGAGCCCAGAGGGAGGGACACAGACCACTGAGCTCTTGGTTGCCTTGGGATGAAATGGCAACGAATAAGTAGAGGAGGGGACATAGACCCTTTGTCTCACCCACAGTTTTGGGGTGCTTCTGTGGGAACTGCTGACTGGGGAAGTGCCCTACCGTGGCATCGACTGCCTTGCTGTAGCCTATGGAGTGGCCGTTAACAAGCTCACACTGCCCATACCATCCACCTGCCCCGAGCCCTTCGCACAACTCATGGCCGGTAAGGGGATGGGGCAGGAGGGTGAGGGGCAGAGCTCCTTGGCCCAGGACATATCCACTCACAGACCCCTTCTTACCCTGTCCCCCCTCCACTCCGTTTCCCCAGATTGCTGGGCGCAGGATCCCCACCGCAGGCCCGACTTCGCCTCCATCCTTCAGCAGTTGGAGGCACTAGAGGCGCAGGTCCTGCGGGAAATGCCGCGGGACTCCTTCCATTCCATGCAGGAAGGCTGGAAGCGCGAGATCCAAGGCCTCTTTGACGAGCTGCGGGCCAAGGAAAAGGTGGAAGGAGTCGGGGTCCCAGGGTTGGAAGGGGACGCGGGGAAGGAATGTCTCCCCCGTTTCCATGGGGCATAAGGTGGGGGTGAGCGTCTGAGATCGTACCCGACTGACTCCACCGCCTCCATTGTCCCGGGCACAGGAACTACTGAGCCGCGAGGAGGAGCTGACCCGCGCGGCGCGTGAGCAGCGGTCACAGGCAGAACAGCTGCGGCGGCGCGAGCACCTGCTGGCTCAGTGGGAGCTGGAGGTGTTCGAGCGCGAGTTGACGCTTCTGTTGCAGCAAGTTGATCGCGAACGGCCGCACGTTCGCCGCCGCCGCGGAACCTTCAAGCGCAGCAAACTCCGCGCGCGCGACGGCGGCGAGCGCATCAGCATGCCGCTCGGTAAGGGGCGGGTCCCAGCACGCTGCCCGCCATTGGCTTCGTGGGCGGAGGGGTGGGGTCAGGCGGGTGTGCTGGCCACACCGGGATTGGTCTCGGGCTTTGGTGGGTGGGCCTGTGAGCTGAAGCTGGAAGGGGTGGGGCCAGGAGTGTGTTTTCTTTTGTGGGCGGGTTCTGGTGGGAATATTTGCATGTCGGCCTGGGAGTGGCTACGGCCGGGAAGGGGCGGGGCTCATGAAAGTTCTGAGAAAGCCGAGGGAGTGGGGTGGGCCGCCTCCTGGGAATCTCCGACTCCGCTGCTCTTCCCCGGGTAGAGGTTTGCTTTCCTTACCGAGAGCCTGGGGCCCAGGAAGGCAGTGAGGCCGACCCCAGTCACCCAGCCACTGTGCCAGGCCCGGTTCCAGCACTGCCTGCGTGGCCTGGGAGCTGCCGAGGGGCCCTGCGGGTTAGGATCCAGTCTCTCCTTCACCACAAACCTGCACCCTGCTTCCCTCCCAACCCCAGACTTCAAACACCGCATCACCGTGCAGGCCTCTCCCGGCCTGGACAGGAGGAGAAACGTCTTCGAGGTCGGGGCTGGGGACTCGCCCACCTTCCCCCGGTTCCGGGCCATCCAGTGTAAGAAACTTCGACTTCCCTTGCCCATGCCCTTACCCCCAGACCTTATCCTTTTGTCAGTCAGACCTTATCCTTGGAAGTGGATCCCACACACTGTCTCCTCCTCTTCCCCTCTGCTCCCAGGCTCCCTCCCCTATCCGTCTAAACTGGTACCTCTACGTTCCCTAAGCAGCATGCATTTTACAACTTTTTTCAGTCTAGCAATTGTATGACACTATGTCCCATTCATTTTCCTAAAGACTTTGCTAATATTAACTTAATTCCTCACGAAGACCCTGTGAGGTAGATGTCCTTGTTATTATATAAGTTTTACTAGTGAGAAAAGTAACTGCCTAATGCTGCACAGCTAGTAAGTGGCAGAGTCAGAATTCAAACCCATGCAGTTTGCTGCAGTGGCTGTACTAACTACTAAGCAGCAAATGCCAGGTGAAGAAGGACTAGATGAGATGCCTCACTGCCAGTCCCAGGACCGCACACCACCTACCCCGCCCCAGTTCTGTTCAGATTCTCCGTAGCCCAAAGCTCACCCTGGGAATGGGATGGGGCCCAGCCTGACCCACCCCCCACCCCCATCCTCCAAGAAGTTGCCCCTGGAGCTCGATTCTCATGATGGGAGGACAAGGATCAAGGTTTTTGACCTCAGCTCAGACTCCTTCCATCGCCCCCTCCCCCTGCCCACCACAGTGGAGCCTGCAGAACCAGGCCAGGCATGGGGCCGACAGTCCCCAAGACGTCTAGAGGACTCAAGCAATGGAGAGCGGCGAGCATGCTGGGCCTGGGGTCCCAGTTCCCCCAAGCCCGGAGAAGCCCAGAACGGGAGGTGAGTGCCTGAGTGCCACCCACCGAGTGTCTTCTGCCTCCCAACAGTCCCGAGATTCACGAAGCACAACTCCCCTCTCGTCCCCTCACCAGGAGAAGGTCCCGCATGGACGAAGCCACGTGGTACCTGGATTCAGATGACTCATCCCCCTTAGGATCTCCTTCCACACCCCCCATGCTCAATGGTGAGTGGCCTTGTCTCCCCGCAGCAGACTGTTGCTGCACTCCTGTGGGTACTATGGGGAGGCTACAAGAAGCCAGCCTTCAAGGCAGGCCATTCCTAGAACCCAGGTCTGACCCATCAGCCCACAACTGAGCTGGATCCAGCCTAGGCCTCAGGGACCCTATTCAGGGCTGGCCTGCAAGAGGGCTCTCCCCTGGCCCTGTGGCAGCTGCTGTGCCCTCAGCAAGCTCTAGGGAAGACAGGAAAACAAGGAACGGTGCCCCTCATTTGGGACCCAGGGGGAGCGGGCCGAGAGAAGAGAAGGAAACTGTGCATGTCGGGTGGAGCTAGACAAGTGGCTGCCACACTGTGCTTCTCAGAGTCCCTTCTGGGGAGCCTGTAGGTGGAGAAGAGGATAAGAAATCTGAACGGGTGGTGATCTAGGGCCAACTCACTGCATCTGAGGCAGTTCTGGACTTTTCTGTTTTCCATAATGGCAATAGCACTGTGTGTCAGGCATTCCATCCAAGCAACAATCTCATGAGGGATTATTATACCCATCTGAGAGATGAGAAAACAGAGGCTCTGCGAGGTAAAGTAATCTGCCTAAATCCCCCAGCTAAGGACTTGAACCCAGGGAGACTTTGACTCTCATGCTCGTAGTGAGCTTTCCCAGAAACTTTCACTTGAAGAAAGGGTTTCTCACATACAAACTACTTGGGAAGCTAGGGGGTTAGCAGAAACTGGGGCTCCTGTGTCAGAGGGACAAGGACTCAGCTCAGCACTGCCCAGAATTGGCAGGGACTAGAAAGTTGCAGCCTCCCTTGCCTGTGGGTCCCTTTAGAGCCCCCAGCTGTACCTGCTTCTCACAGCCAGAATATAGGACCTGGCTTAGGTGTTATCAGACCAGAGTCCTATTCAGCAAACAAGTTAGACTCACTCCTCTCACCCCACCCAGCGCGTCACGTCCGCCATTACCTGAGCTACATTTCACAGTAATAACAATAGCAAACGTTTATTGGGTCCTTCCTATGTGCCATTTTATAGAGGAGGAAACTGAGGCACAGAGAGGTTAAGTGGTTTGAAATAGCGCATACAGCAGAACAGGGATTTGAGCCCAGGTCTGACTCCAGAGGCAGGGCCCTGCAGCCCCGTCTGCCACACCATTTTCTGCTCCAGCAGTTGCATTGCCCCAAGCTAGCTGTGCTGCAGGCACTGAACTGAGAATTGGAAGGCCAAGGGGGCTGCTTGGAGTTACCTGCTCTAGAACGTCCCAGGCCAGAAGGGTCAATGGAGAACTTGAGGTCCTGTCAACCTGGGTGTGTAGTCTGAAGGAGCCCCTGACCATATTCTGCAGATCCATTTGGCTTTACCCTCCCTGAGCTCCCAGGAGCAGGGACACACGGCCTGGACCCCATCTTTCTCCGGCTTGCCCTCTTACCTAAAAGGATATCACCTGTCCCAGCCCAGCTGCTGGCTGAGCACTTGGTTCCCCTCGTGCAAGCCCACCCTCCAGCCATCTTGGGCCCACCCACGAGTGCATGACCTTGATCTCCCAACCACCCACAGAGTGAAAAACCTGGCTAAGAATCAAAGACCCTGTGAGATTGTCCCAGGCATTAGCCACACCACCGGGGAGCCCCATCTCCCACCCCTTGTCCGCACCTGGGTGTTCTGGCCCCTGGGGAACTGGTTGCAATGAGTGGCAGATTGGTGGGTGCAGTCAGCCTGCACTGACAGCAAGTGCCCCATGAAGCTTGTTGCCTTGGAGCCACTAACTACCACGTGGCCGTGTCCTCTCTGTGAGGCCCCACAGAAGCGATTTCACCTTCATCTCTGGGTCAAGAATGGTTTTTCTGCTTTCTTCTTAACAACAGGGTTGCCAACTCTTACTACCAGGGAGCTTAGAAGCAAATTAAAATCCTTGCCGAGTTACCTGGGGCAAGTCGCTTACTTCTGGGACCCTCAGTTTCTCAGGATATCGGCCTCAGGAACTTCTTTCCATTCTTAGTTTGTGTGCTGACCTCCAGCTTCACTTAACTTTGTTCCATTTTTCTTGCCTGTTTTAAACATGTTTTTCCCCTGTTCTGTTTAAACTCACTGTAAATGATCAGTTTCTTCACCTGTAAAGTAGGGTAACAGCAATCACCTTACATGGTTGTCACAAGGATTATAAGAATGGACTCTTACATCAAACATGTATTGACACATATTATGAGCCAGGCATCAATGTGCTAGAGATCAACACTGCCCTGACCTCGGGGAGGGCCTAGTCTGGTGGAAAAGCAGACTCAGAAATAAACAAGGACAGTAGGGAGTAGTACGTGGTGGGGTGAGGGCTGTACAAGGCATAACATGAGCAAGAACTGCACAGGTTACAGGGGATTCTGGCAAAGCTTCTAAAAGAGGGAAAACCTCTTGTTTTCCTCTCCGTTCTACTCACTTCACTTCTGACACCAGATGCCTGGGGGTTTTCCCCGCACCGACCAATTCTGGGACACCAGCTGGGCGTCCTACAATCCAATCCAATTCTAACACTGCCTACCTGGAGTTAGTTTGTGTCAGACCCCACAGGTTAAGGGTTCAGGCCCACAGGACTGCTCCTCCCCACTTCAGACACCAGTTGTAAGTTCGGGTTGTCACCTGTGCTCCCCACCAACCAGCTATAAATCAGAGGTCCCCACGACCCCCTCCTCAGACCTGATAATTTGCTAGAACAGCTCACAAAGCTCAGGAAAGCCATTTACTTACTAGATTACCAGTTTATTAAAAAGGATACAGGTCAAGAACAACCAGATGGAAGAGATGTGTAGGGCAGAGTATGTGGGAGGACACAGAGTTTCCACGCCCTCTCCAGGCACGCTACTTTCCCAGCACCTCCACTGGTTCACCAACCCAGAAGTTCTTGGAACCCTTTGGCTGGGTTTTCATGGAGGCTTCATTACATGGACATGATCGATTGATTAAATTCTTGGCTATTGGTGATGGGATTCAATCTCCAGCTCCTCCCCTCCCCAGTGCAGGTGGAGGCTGAAAGTTCCAACCCTCTAATCACATAGTTCGTTCCCTTGGCAACCAGACCCCATCCTTAGGAGCTTTCCAAAAATGACTGCATCAATATGAACTCAGATGTGGTTAAAAGAGCTCCTTATGAATAACAAAAGGCGCTCCTTTCACCTTTATCATTCTAACACTTAGGAAATTCCAAGGGTTTGGGGAGTTCTGTACCAGGTATGAGATGAAGACAAAATGTATACTTTTTTATGAATCAGAATGTCACAGCTTCACAGAGGACGTGACATCTCAGCTGGGTCTTGAATGGTAAATAAGGGATCACTGAGAGCCGAGATGGGGAAGGTGTGCTGAACGGAGGGAATAGTGTGTGTACAGCCGTGGGGCCCACCACACCTGAGGAAGAGGAATCCTGGTTGGAACTCAGAGGGAGAGTTGAGAGCCAGGGACTCACAGACCTGAAGCAGCAAGTGGGGTTCAGGCCTGCATCCCCTCGGTCTGCGGAGCCCAGTGTAGCCCTGGCACATAGGCCAGCAGATGTTTGTTGAATGAATGAAGCTGGAAAGGCAGGTAGGAGCCAGTTCAGGAAGGGCCAGGAAATTGATGGGGGAGTTTTTAAGCAGAGACTTGTCTTTAGCAGATTTGCATTTTAGAAGGCAGTGGCCACTGCGGGGGGTGGGGGGGGGAATGAGAGTCAGAGAGATGGGGGGAATTCCCTGGCGGTCCAGTGGTTAGGACCCCTGTGCTCTCACTGGCAAGGGCGCGGGTTCAGTCCCTGGTCAGGGAACTAAGATCCCGCAAACCGCATGGTGTGGCCAAAAAAAAAAAGAGATGGGGTAAGGGTTGTGGCTGAGGACAGGGACCCCAAGCAAAGTCCTGGTTCATAGCAGAAGCTCACTTTCCCCAGCTTTGCATTTCTCCCTCTGGACACCCAGCCCAGTGCTCCACTCCAGGCAGGCCCAAGGAAGAGAGAGAAGGCTTTGAAACCCAGACACGGAGCTTAGACTTTCTTCTAGTGGCAGTGGAAAGCCATGGCAAGTTCTAGAGCTAAGGAGGACCTGACAAAATTGGGGTTTGTGGGAGGCCATCACAGACTGCCCTACGTCCTCAATGACAGGTTCCCCAGACCCAGCCCAGGTGGTCTAGGATGGAGTCGGGCCAACCCTAGGCCCACAGGTTAGGACACAGGTGTCCTGAAATCCAGGGCAGTGCGGGCTTAGCTGAGCCCTTAACCTCTCCAAGCCTGGGGCATGAGGATCAGACAACACAATGCCCCTAAGTCATTCAGCTCAGGCCTGACTCAGACAACTCACCTCTCTGAGCCTCAACTTCCTCATTTCTGGAATAGGGACAGCGATGCGTGCCTCTCAGGGCTGTTGTGTACACTGGAATCGACCTGTGTGCTACCGCTGGAGGGGGGGCAGGCAAGCAGAAGGACCAGGGCTGCCCAGCCAGGAAGGAGGTGGGCACAGAGCACGGGTCCCAGGCCTGTCCCTGGACCCCTCCGGATATCCATTGAGGCCACTGAGGCCCCGATCTGGCCTCAGCTTGCTTGCTGGTGGATCCCCTGCCTTCCCTCCAGCCCACCCTCCGTCTCTGGGCTTCAGGGCCCCTGGTTGCCTCACAGGCTTTGCTCCTGCTGGTTCCTGAGACTGCGATGCCCACCCCACCCCGCCCCTTCTGAAAGGCCAGAACGTGTGTCTGCTGGGGGAGGCGGGGCGGCCTGGGAGGAGTTGGGCTGGCAGAGCAGTGGAGTCAGGGAAGCTGTCGGAGGGGAGCAGAAGTCAGTCCTTGCTCTAGGGCCGCCGAGGGGTCCGCCCGAAGTCGGCCTAACTTGTGTACCCGCCACCAGGTAACCCCCCGCGGCCGAGCCCGGAGCCCGAGGAGCCGCGGCGGCCGGGCCCGGCGGAGCGCGGCAGCGGCTCCGGGACGCCCAAGCTGATCCAGCGCGCGCTGCTGCGCGGCACCGCCCTGCTCGCCTCGCTGGGCCTCGGCCGCGACCTGCAGCCCCCGGGGGGCCCGGGCCGCGAGCGCGGGGAGCCCCCGCCAACGCCCCGCGCCCCGCTGCCCACGCCGTCCCCCGCCGAGCCGCCTCCCTCCCCGCTCATCCGCTTCTCCCCCGAGATGCCAGACGCCCAGGCCTCCCCGCTGAGCCCCGACGCCCCCGGCTCGCCCACCCCCGTGCCCCTGCTGCTGGAACTGGGTGTCCCCGCCGGCCAGCCGTCAGCCAAGAGTCCCCGGCGCGAAGAGGAGAGGCGCGGTGAGTGGCCTCTGCCTGGTGACAGAGGGGAGGAGGGGCTGGTGGGGACGTGCAGGGCAGTACAGGCGCCACAGCTGTCTGCTGGACCCCAGACCGCCCCCTCAGGGCGATGAGGATGCGCCGTAGGGAACTGAGTTCCCTGTTCAGCCATCCATGGGGCGGGGGGGGGGGGGGGGGGGGCGGGGGCCGGGCCAGGCCTGTTGTGAGATAATAGAAATAATGAAGATCATGACGCTAGCGAACTCCTACTGGTTGCTTGCTTGTGCCAGGCACTGTTCCTAGTGCTTTACAGAGGTTGCCTCATTCAGTCATCGAAACAAGGCTGTGAACTAGGTACTCTGGTTATACCTATTTTTTAGATGAAATATCAAGGGACTCCAGGCTCCCACTAGTAAGTGGCCGAGCTGGGATCCAAGCCCAGGTCCCTCTGCTCCAGAGGACTCCTCACTCTTAACTGCTACATAGTAAACAGATGCACCACCAAGCATGAAGGGCCATGGAAGCTATGAGTCCCGTAACTCACTGTACAGATGAGGAAACTGAGGCCCAGAGCAGGGCAGTGCCTCCTGGGGACACCCAGGAGTTGGTGACTGCCTGACCTTGGCCCCTTCCCCCTCCCTTCATAGGAAGCGCCGTCTCACCCCTACCAGGGATATCACGCTCCGCTCCTGGCACCCCAGGTACCCCACGCTCACCGCCTCTGGGCCTCATCAGTCGACCTCGGCCCTCACCCCTTCGCAGCCGCATCGACCCATGGAGCTTTGTGTCAGCCGGGCCACGGCCTTCACCCCTGCCCTCGCCACAGCCTGCGCCCCGCCGGGCACCCTGGACCTTGTTCCCAGACTCAGACCCCTTCTGGGACTCTCCACCCGCCAACCCCTTCCGAGGGGGCCCTCAGGACTGCAGGGCGCAGACCAAAGACGTGGGTGCCCAGGCCCCGTGGGCGCCAGAGGCAGGGCCCTGAGTGGGCCGGGCTGCTCCCCACGCTCCCACCGCCCTCCAGGAGCCTCAGCATACACTGGAATAGGAGCCGGGCAAGCCTCTGTGGCTGCCTTGGTTTCGCCCAGGGACCCCGCCCCCTCAGGGGGTCAGGAACACTACACTGCACAGGAAGCCTTCACACTGGACGGGGGGCCTGCACCCCTCCACACCTGCCACGTGTGGGTCCCCCGACTTACCCGCCCCACTGGGGCCCAACACTGTACCCAGCTGGTTGGGAGGACCAGAGCCTGACTCAGGGAATTGCCCCCAGGGGTGGTGCAGGGAGGAGGGGAGGTGCAGGGGAGAGGGGCCGGCCTTAGCTGTCACCAGCACTTTTGACCAAGTCCTGCTACTGTGGCCCCTGCCCCAGGGCTTCGTGCCTCGGCCCCCCTGCCCCGGGGGTCATCTGGGGCCGGGGCTCTCTGGGTGCCTTCCTGCTGCCCCGGCCAGGGTTGGGACCATGGCCTCGGGATCCAATGAAGCCAAATAAACTCCCCAAGCTGTCTCCCCAAGCACAGCCTGTCACTTTCTTGGAGGTAACCAGGGGATCCAAACCGTCACATGACCCTGGTGACCTCATGCCCTCAGCACAATGGCAGTTGGCCTGGGCCTAGGCTGGGATGCTCTGCACCACATCCCTCTCCTGGGATCAAGTCCGCTTGATCATCAGGCATTCAAGGCCCTTCTCAGCCTCCCTGCCACCCACACGCTCGGGCCTCACCCATCTTCTCCCACCCTCACCAAGCCTTTCCCACCATTTCAAGCAACTGTGTTTGCTCTGATTCTTCCTGTTGCTGGGTGATCCCGGCTTATCCTTAAGGCCCAGCAACAACATCACCTCCCCTGGGATGCCCTCCCGGCCATGCTGCTCCCACCCCAGGCAGCTTGCTGAACTCAGGAGCCCACAGCCCTCTGGGTGGCATCTTGGTGGTTTGTCCTGGGTTTGTTTCTATCCCGTGGTCTGGACACAGGAGGGGGTCCCCCACCCTGACACCTGGCTCCACTCAAGCCTCTCTTAATGCCACGGGGTTCTGCGGACTACCCCTCCCACACCACGCCCTAGGGCAGGGGACCCTGGGCTCAGCGCCTCCATGGTTTATGTGAGTCGGGCTCCAGGCTCCCTCTCCCCGTCGCATTCCGTGGCAGCCAGACCTACTGTGACTCCAGTGTCCACCAGGGTGGGGACTCAGGAGGGCTGGGCATGAAGGGTTCTCAGGAAGCTCTCAGAGTGGAGGAAGCATCATCTGTCCAGGGCGCTCCGGGCATCCTCCACTCCTGTCCTCACCTCACCACCCTGCCCCACCTGCCCCATCCCAGGTCCCACCAGCCCTCTCCCACCACAGCCCAGGCTGCCACCTTTCCATCTGGGATGCTTGCACTAGCCCCCTCCATAAGTCCCCTGAGCCATATGTCCTCAAGGCCCTGTGTCCCGACCCCCAATCCCCGCCCCACCCCAGCAGGCCCCTGCTTTTCTCACCACCCCTAGCTCTTTCCCACCTGGCCTGGCCTCTTCTCTTCCCCAGCTGAAATGTCGCTCGTCAGAGGAGCTTTCCAGGTGATGTTCCCCTCCCCCAGAACTCTCCCCCATTACCCAGGGCGTTTCCTTCAGGGAGCTTATGATGATGTGAACTCATCCTGCGTCCTTGCTAACAGGTTTCTTATGGGAACACCAGGAGAGCAGGGACCCGGTCTGTCCTCTCCCCTAACGTCCTCTGGGTCCGGGCACCTGCTGAGCGGGTGAATGGGGTCTGTGACTGAGTGAGATCATCCTTGAATAAACGACCACAGTGTGACTGGGAGCCAGTCAAGTTACCTCTCGGGGTCTCGCCTTCCTCTATCCCGCCCCGGACCGCCCACCACCCGACCACCCAGCTTTGGCAAACTGGGCAAAAAACTTCTTGCCCCAGAAACTGGGAGGAGTTATCCAGCTCACCTCCTCGCCTCACCCTCCCAGTCCCACTGGCCCCAGCTGATGCCCCAGGCTTCCCTCCCTCTCCAGCCACCCACGCAGCACCTCCTCCCAGCCCCACCCTGCCCGGCCCCTCCCAGGTGCCTGTGGTGGAGCAGTCGGCTCCCAGGGCACCTCCGATGGACTCTGGGTGGCACACCATGGGGGCTCTGAGGCCCTGGGCCCGATACGGGCTACTGGTTGGGGCCCACCTGCTAGCCCTGGGGCTTGGGGCTGCAGTGCTCCAGGCCCTGGAGGGGCCTCCAGCACTCCGGCTCCAGGCCAACCTCAGGGCCGAGCTGGCCACTTTCCAGGCGGAGTACGGGGCCTGCCTGCCACCCAGGGCACTGGAAGAGCTGCTGGGCACCGCCCTGGCAGCCCAGGCCCACGGGGTTTCCAGCCTGGGCAATGGCTCCGAGACCAGGAACTGGGATCTGCCCTCGGCCCTACTCTTCACTGCCAGCCTCCTCACCACCACGGGTAAGGCCGCCAGAAGGCCGGGCAGGAAGGGGCTCTTGAGGCCATTGCTACCTGGGGTCCCTGGGGGTGCAGCCCTCCCCCCAGCCCCAAAGTGCTAGACAGAGCCCAGGACTTATTAGGCCTGTCATCACAGCTGGGGCTCCCCACACCAACACACCCCAACTAGTGCCTCAACTTCAACTGCCAGGAGGGGTGTGGGCTCCTCAGTCCCACCCCCAGGCACCCTTTGAGACCCAGGAGAGGTGGCCAGACCCCGCGGGCCTGAGGTGAGACCGGGAACATGAATTATGGGATGGATTCTTGGATGGAGGGAAATGGAGTGAACCCAGGGAGTACAGGACCACCATCCCAGAAGGAGTGTGAGGGAAGGCTCCTGGGGGAGGAAGTCCCCATGAGATGTTAGCCAAGGCAAGAGGGCACAGAGATAGACACGAAGGAATTCCTGGCAGAGGGAACAGCATGTGTGAAGGCCCAGAGAAATAAAGCAATGGGACCCACAGCCCTGGGGGGATTTGTCCTGGAAAGTGTCTGAATATTTTTTAAAGGCCATTTTCCATCTTCTTTTTTTAAATTTTATTTATTTTTGGCTGCGTTGGATCTTCGTTGCTGTGTGCAGGCTTTCTCTAATTGCGGCAAGCGGGGGCTACTCTTCATTGTGGTGCCCAGGCTTCTCATTGCAGTGGCTTCTCTTGCTGCAGAGCACGGGCTCTAGGCATGTGGGCTTCAGTAGTTGTGGCACGTGGGCTCAGTAGCTGTGGCTCACGGGCTCTAGAGCACAGGCTCGGTAGTTGTGGTGCACGGGCTTAGTTGCTCCGCAGTACGTGGGATCTTCCCAGACCAGGGCTCAAACCTGTGTCCCTTGCATTGGCAGGAGGACTCTTGACCTCTGAGCCACCAGGGAAGCCCCATTTTCCATCTTCTTTTGGAAAAATTGGGAAACCTATTTGCACTGAGCCAGAATCCTTGTTGGAGTAGAACAGGGCCTGCCCTGGGGGCAGAGTACATGCTCTCCAGCCCACCCCAGTCCCCACCACTCCCTTTTGTCTTACTTCTGACTCCTCTAGGTATTTGTGTTTAAAACCCTGGACCAGCCAACCCTGTTCCCCCAGCATGCCCCACTCTTTCACCTCTCCCTGCCTTTGCACACGCTTTTCCAGCCTTGAATGCCTTCTCTCATGTGTGCTGCCTCTTTTGCAGCCCTTCGTGTCAGGTGTCCTGACTGGTTTTCCTGCCTGCCTTCCCCACTGGAGCCTGGGCAGACTCTGATTCCAGCACAAGGCCTGGCACCCAGGATAACTTGATATACCTTTGGGGAATGAAAGAAGGGGTAACATTTCACCTGGTGGGTTTGGAAGTGGGGGTCAAGGGCAGAGCTGAGGAATCTCTCAGGAAGCCAGGCTGCCTTGGGGTAGGACAGCAGCTCTCAGAACTGCCCCAGCTACAAGAGGCCTGAGTGGACTGTCTCTTTTAATCCTTTCTTGTTCCAGAAAATAAAAGAGTGGCCCGGAGAGGTTAAGGGACTTGAGTAAGACCCCAAGTGAATGAGGAGCAGAGCCAGAGCGAGCCCCGGCCTGAACAGTTCCGGCAATCTCGGCCACCAGAGGGCAGCCTTCTACCGGAGGGAGGCTGGAGGAAGTGGGTACCCGGCAGGCATCCCACTCAGGTGCTCATTACCCATGTCTCTCTTCTCTCCAGGTTATGGCCACATGGCCCCACTATCGGCAGGTGGAAAGGCCTTCTGTGTGGTCTACACAGCCCTGGGGCTGCCAGCCTCCTTAGCACTTGTGGCTGCACTGTGTCACTGCCTGCTGCCTCTGCTCAGACACCCGGGTGCGTGGGTAGCCATCCACTGGCAGCTGACGCCGGCCACGGCTGCACTACTGCAGGCATCTGGACTGGGCCTACTAGTGGCTGGTATCTTCATGCTGCTGCCAGCACTGGTGCTGTGGGGTCTGCAGGGCGACTGCAGCCTGCTGGAGGCCATCTACTTCTGCTTCAGCTCACTCAGCACCATCGGCCTGGGGGACCTGCTGCCTGGCCGTGACCATGGCCTGCATCCAGTGCTTTACTACCTCGGCCAGTTCGCACTTCTGGGTGAGTCCAGCTGCCAAGGAGCGTGACAGGGAGGAGAGGAGGGAAGAGGAGCCTGGACTACAACTCCCATAAGCCACTGGGGAGGCTGAGCCTCACAGGTTGGAAGGACCCTGCCCCAGGGCAGGGTGTGGGAGGTTTACTCCCAAGTGTTAAGAGAATTGTGAGTGCCGGTCACTGGCTGGGAGGTGAGTGGGGAGCATTGTCAGCACCCTGAGAGCTGCCCCAGTAACCTCTCCTCCCCAGGTTACTTGCTCCTGGGGCTCCTGGCCATGCTGCTGACCGTGGAGATGTTCTTGGAGCTGCCCCAGGTCCGTGCCATGGTGAAGTTCTTCAGGTCCAGGGGCCCTCTGAACGCTGAGGACGAAGGTGGCATCGTAGGCCAGGATGAACTGGCTCTGAGCACCCTGCCACCCTCAGCAGCAGCCCCAGAACGGGCCCCAGCTTGCTGACAGGTGTCAGTGATGGAGTTGAGCTCCTTTCAGGTGGAGAAGCCTGAGGAGGAAGCCATCGGGAGTGGCTGGGGAAGCCTCTGGAGGTGGGAGGGGAAGGGATGGATGTGAGGACCTCAAGGAATAATGTGTTAATAAAAAATAAAACGGGCAACACCGCCGACTGTTTTCGTCTCGTTTCGAAATGGGACTTCCCTACAGCGATCAACAACCCAAACCCCATCATCCTTCGAAGGCAGAGGTCAAGCCTCTGGTCTGGCCTCCGCCGGCATCCGAGAACCTCAACTCCACACAGCCCCAGTAAGGATCGCAGACAACCTTATCCGCCGAGACCCCACCCCCTTCCTTCTATTGAAAGCCCCAGTCGTCCTGAGAAAGCCCCGGAGCACTGGCTTGGCCTTTTCTAACTTTATTGCTCGCGAGGAACCGGAAGAGGGGGGAGGGCGCGGGCGCGGCAGTTCACGAGCCGTCCCTCTCCCTCGGGGCTGGCCAGCCGGGTCCTGCCCTCGGGGAGGGGTTCTGGGGGGCGCGCCTGGGACCCCCCAGCCCACCACGAACACAGGCACACACACTCACACGGACTAATAAATACGCCCGGGCGGCGCGGCCGCCCAGCCGCCCCTGTCCGTCGGGGCCTGAAGGGCCGCGCGTCCCCTCCTGGTGAAGGGTGACGACGGCCCCTACTGGCCACGCGCGGCATCTGGGAGGGTCCGGTCCTCCGGAGCGCAGGCCCGAAGCGGCGACCGGGCGCGACGGGGAGAAAAGCTGCGGTCTGGACGGACCGGGAGGGGCGAAGACGTCTGGGCCCTCGCGGCCTCAGGTCAGCACACAGCGTTCGCTCCGGCTCAGCTGCCGGCTCAGCTTGCGGCGCCGCTGCTCCAGGCCGCGCTCCAGGCGCTCGTCCTCCTCCAGGGCGCTGGGAGGCAACGGGTTCAAGTCAGCCCCAGCGTCGGGCCCCACAGGCAGGCCGCCCCCGGGGTCCAGACCGAGCACGCCTCCGAGAGCCCCCCTGGAGCCTCCCAGCGCATCCCGGCCCCACTCACGTCCGCTCCTTCTGGTCCAGGTTCCGGACCAGCTCGTCGCGCTGGTTCACCAGCGACACCAGCTCCTCCAGCAGGAGCTGCTCCCGGTGCTGCTGCGCGGCCGTTTTCAGCCAGTCTGAGGGCAGAGGAGGCTGCGGGTCAGGAGGCGCCAGCCCCTGCCCCGTCCTGGTCCCTGGCCTCCGGGCCCCATCTCCCACCTTCAATGGCCAACATGGACCGTAGCTCCCGGCTCAGCAGCTCGAACCTCCGCTCCAAGTCCTGCTCTTCGATGCTGGGGGGTGGGGTGCCAGGTCAGGGAGGGAGGAATGGCAGGGAGCGCCCAGGGTTCTGACCGCTCCCTGGCACCCCACCCCCGCCCCACCTTACCGCCAGTTCCCATAGATGGCTGGACCGAGGTCAGAGCTATACCCTAGTCCCGGCTTGGAATCATCTCTTCTGTTTTTGTTTTTTGGACGGCATGTGGGATCTCAGTTCCCTCAACAGGGATCAAACCCCGGCCCGCTGCAGTGGAAGCACGGAGTCCTAACCACTGGACCGCTAGGGAAGTCCCTCTTTTGTTTCAACTGTTCCCCAACTGCTGGGTGTTTATATTGTCTCCTCCCCTCATCCCACCCCCTTTTTAACAAATAAGAAACAACCCAGAAGGATTATTTAGATGGATATTATTCATAAACAGCAAGTATTAGTCTAAAATTATTCTGAAAAATGACCCCAGATGTAAAAAGGTGGCAAAACCACCTCTACCATGCAGGACTATAAAGGCAATGAAGCCCGAGAATTGCTTCTGACCCCACTCAGGAAACCAGCTCAGCTGTCTCTAAGGCTCAGTGTTCCTTATTGTAAAGGAACAGGGTCAAATTGGGGCACTCAGCACTGACCTGCCACATTTTTCTTTGGGCCTCGATTTTCTCATTCATAAAAATAGTACCAATTTAAGAAGTATACACTTTATACAGGAAATTAGGGGAAAAAAATAAGATGGTTGAGCAATTTCTTAAAAAAAAAATTCAGAGAAAGAAGAAAGCAGTGAACAGTTCTAATTAAAGTAGTTAAGATTCCATGTGCTCTGCCAGCCCTGGGTGGGCAGGGGTGGGGCCTGGACAGGGAAGGACCAGCACTCACAGCAGCTGCAGCTGGTCCTGCCTCCGGATGAGAGCGTTCTTCTTGTTGACCAGTGTGAACCACTCCTGGATCAGTACCTCCTCCTGCAGCCTGTTGGCACCTGAATCGGGCCAGGGCAGTCACCAGGCCTGCCACTGACCCCTGTGTCAGCAGCAGGGAGGCTGGAGGCGGGGAGATGGTGTCTGCTCCCTGTGGCATCTCAGAAACCTGAGCTGTGTGCCTCCAGCATGCTGCTTCCCGGCTGGGGGCCTCAGGGTGCCCGGCTGTAAATGGGGACGATGACCCCAGCCTTGTCTCCTCCCACTCCTCCCAGGGTCAGAAAGAGCTGCAGGGTGGGGTAGACGTGGTGGCACGTGCCGGGGTGTGGACTCCAGATGCCCACCCCACCTGATTCCATGAGGCTCCTCAGCTGCGTCTCCACCTCGGCCGCCCGCCCATCTATCTGCCTCTGTTCCTGCTCCAGGGCCTGTAGCTCTGCGCACACATACTGACTTGTGTCCTGGAACCGTTGCTGGGGTGGAAAGCGGGGGCAAGGGACAGGGTGGGCTGAGCCCAGGCCCTGCCTAGGAAGCCCACCCACCGCTCCTCCCCCCTCAGCCCTCCTTACCAGCCCGGCCTCCTCCGCTGGGCTTGGGGGTAGCTCCTCCGATGGGGGAGTCGCACCTGTGGATAGATACCAGGCTAAGGCACCCCCAACTGACACCTGTCCCCAGAAGGTCCCCAGCTCAGGATCTGTGAGCAGCCCAAGTTCAGCTGAGTCGCCACCCCTTCAAAACTACTCACCAGGGGCCTGCTGTGGGGCAGGGCTGGGGTCAGGGCTCACGACTTCCTGTGGAGGAGGAGGCCAGTAAGGGCTTGGAGGGGCTCCCCAACAGCCCACCCTGGGGCCAGCCGGAGCCCCACTCACACAGGGGAGGGGGGACCGCAGTTCCAGGCCCTGCAGCTTCGCGGTCCTGCATGCACAGAACTCCACCCGCATCCCTTCTGGGGAAGCGCCTCCTAGAGCAAAGGCCTTCACCGCCCTGGCCCTGTGGTCCTGGGCCAGTCCCCTCCCGCTGGCTGAGCCTCGCAGTCCTCGTTCCTGGGGCCTCACAGGGCTTTCGTGAGTCAGGGGTGAAAGGCTGTGAGGGGCCCAGCTGGGGCCTCTCCTTCCCCCTTCTGCCCCCTCCCCCACAAAGCTCCCTCAGGCCACCTCAGACTGTCACCTAGCTAGCATCTCCATCATGGCCAGGGCCCCACACAGTGACACTGAGCTGAGCTGATGTGGCCACCAGTACCTCCATCTCCTGGCCGAACGGGGCACCCTCCCACCTTCTCAGCCCCCACAACTAGAGAGTGCTGTGCTCGCCGAACAACACTTGGAACAGAACAGGCAGCTGGACCTACCAATTTCAGCCCGGAAGGGCAGCGCTGGCCCCTCACGTGCCCTGCCCCTGGCAACTTGCTGGCACTGTCAGCCCTGGGGGCCCCCAAGTTTCAGCTCAGCTGATAGCCAGGCCCCCTTTATGGCTCCTGCTCTGGCCACCTTTCCAGGTCACAAGGTGGGGAGAAAGTGTTGAGCCACCCGCCTGTCCACCCCACCCTGCAACTCTGAGAGGAGCCCTGGACGTCCCCTGCTCAGGGGCCCTCCTCTCTGGCCTGGGTAGGTGGCGGCCTCTTCACCAGCCGCCCCCCATGCCCTGCCTGCTGACTTTACCCTCAAGCCACAACTGAAGGCTCTCCCTAAACCTTCGCCCCCGATGGTGTCACTCTCTTCACACCCCCTCTCAGCCCCCAGCCTCGTCGCCACGGCCTGGTGGCAGCTCCAGCCTCAACTCCTACTGCCCCAAGCCCCACCCAGATGCCACTGTCCGGCCCCAGTGGTGGACTTTCGCTTCCCCAAACTGTTTCCTCAGCCTGCAGCGGCCTCTGTCTTGGGCAGCTGGACGCCAACTGGACCTTCCTGACCCCGCTCAGCCCCACCTCCTCCAGGGGCCCCTTCACAGGGCTTTCTTCCTCCCTCCCTAACTTTCAGGTCTCCTGAAGCCTCCCCGACTCCCACCCTAGCCCCCAGGGCCTCCCCCGTCACAGCTGTTGGTTACCCCTGTCTCCCTAAGCAGCAGCAGCTCCTGCAGACAGGTTGGGGTGCAGAGAATGCACTCAGGGTGCACCGGTTAACAGTAATGGCTGATATGCATTAAGCATCTATTTGTGTGTTGGGTGCTGTATGTGCATCGACTCATTTAGTTTTCCCAAGAACACTGTGAGGCGGGGAAGGTTACCATCCCCACTTTACAGATGAGGAAACAGAGGGTCAGAGATGACACTCAAACAGGGCCCAGTCCAGGCCTAGGGCTGTCTAATCCAAAAGTTTGTTCCCAAGCTTGGCCACCAATTTGCTGTTTGCCTCTGGCCCAGTCACACCCTCTGGGCCTGTGTCCTTGTATGTAAAGGACATACAAGCCCCTGGGGGTTGCAGGGCTCCAGAAAGACATCTGGGGAAAAACACAGCCCCCCCTTTTTAAAAAAAATTTTTTAATAGAGTACACTCAGGTTGGGGTACTCCTCTTTTTCGTTGTTTGCTTGTTTGTTTGTCTGTTTGTTTGTTTTGGCTGCACCGTGTGGCATGTGGGATCTTAGTTCCCCGATCAGGGATCAAACCTGGGCCCCCTGCAGTGGAAGTGCGGATTCTTAACCACTGGACTGCCAGGGAAGTCTCTCACAGTTCCCCTCTTTTGACAACACCCTGCAGGAGTACCTCAATGCCACTTTGCAAAAAACTTTCATGTCTTTACTTCTCACCCTCAGGAAAAGAGCACAGAGAGATTAAGTGGCTTGTCCAAGGTCACACAGCCAGTTCATAGTGCTGGGCCCAGTAGAGGGCGCCATTTTAGAGTTCAGTGTCAGAACCGGGGTTCACACCAGTATCAACTCCTTTATCTTTTCAGATCCCTGAGCCTCAACATTCCCACTTGCAAAATGGGGTAACTGTTCCTTCCCAGAAGGAGCAGTTACTGAGGGGTTGAGGGGGCAGACCAGGCATAAAGCAAGTGCTCAACCAATAGGGCAGGCGGATGCAGGAGAGTGGAGAAACCCCAACCTCAGCAGCAACTAAGCTTACTCATGGCAGCCTTGATGGGAATTCCAACGCTTCCTCATGTCTGACCCAAATTCCCCTTTCTACACCCTCATGTGTGGCCCCTCCTCCAGGAAGCCTTGCTGGGCCACATCAGAGGTACCCTGCCCTCCTCACGGCATTGCTTCAGCTCTGCCCCAGCTTCAAGGTGCCTGACTTCATCCCATCCAGGACTCTGGGAGCTTGCAAAGCCAGGGGCAGGCCCTACCTCCTCCTACTGTATGCTTGGGGGATGGGGGATGGGAGTGGCCAATGAGGAAGCATCCCCTCCAGCCCCATGGGTCATACATCTCCTGTGGGACACGGGTTGGAGGGGGGCCTAGCTTGGAAGGACCAGACGCTGGGACTTGGGCCCAGAAAGATGGAGCCCCCTGTTTTAAGATATAAAGAGCCATTGAGACACGTTAAGGCGCCTTTGGCCAGAGGCCAACACAGGCCAGGATAGCACAGTTCCTACGGGTGCCTCTGATGCCCTTCCTGTTTCTCATTCATAGGCTCAATGGTGCACCTCCGACCCTGCACTCAGTGGTCCTGCTCTCCAGGCCAGCCTCATCACCGCCTGCGGACCTTAAGGGAGGTGACTGGCAGTTCCCTAAATGAGACCTGAGCTTTCCTGCTGCCACATTTTTACTTGTGAGGTCCCACCTCTTGAGAACCAGCCCTCCGATTCTTCACCTGGGAAAAGCTGCCCATCTTATCAGCCTGGCTCAAGTGGCTGCTTCTTCCAAAAAGCCTCTCCCAGTTAATTCCCTCTTTTCCTTAGAACTTAGGGGTCATCCCTGGGCAGCTGAAGGCTTGAAGCAGCCTGACAGAGCTGCCCCTGCTGTCCAGGACGGTGCTGCTGGAAAGCCCATGGCTGGGACTTCAGTGGCTGTGAGTCCTTGAGCAAATCCCTGCCCTCTCTGGAACCATCTCCTCTTTAGTGTATTGACCATGAGACACCCTGGGAGGCTGACCTGAGACCTGCAAGGGATGGGGGAACATGGGCACCCAGCAGAGTCTCCCATCTCCAACTTGCCATTATCAGAGAACAGAAGAAACTGGTTTCCAGTGTCTGGAGTTAAGGACCCAAGTCAGAGTATCTTGGGATTGGGAGGCCCTGGAGAGCTCCCTTGAGTATAGAAACCCTGTTCCCAGCTTACAGGAAAGTGGTGGCTGCCGGTAGACCCCGCACCACCAGCAGGGAAAGAAACGCCCCAACCCACTTTACAGTCCATAAAGAGCGCTGACTACACAGAGCCTTCTGGGAACTTCCTGCTACAGCTGATTCCACTAACTGGTTGCCGAGCGTTAAAAATCACTAGCCTGCATCCCAAGGCTGGCAGCAAAAGCCAGCGGCAGGACTTCCCTGGTGGCGCAGTGGTTAAGAATCCGCCTGTCAACATAGGGCACACAGGTTTGAGCCCAGGTCCGGGAAGATCCCACATGCGGCGTAGCAACAAAGCCTGTGCGCCACAACTACTGAGCTTGTGCTCTAGAGCCCGCGAGCCATAACTACTGAAGCCCGTGCGCCTCAGCAAGAGAAGCCACCGCAATGAGAAGCCCGCGCACTGTTCCCACGCGCAGCAACAAAGACCCAACGGAGCCAAAAATAATAAATAGATAAATATATTAAAAAAAAAAAAAAAAGCGGCGCCGGGCCGCCGGCCTGGGCACTGGCGCCCCCGCTGAGGAGTTGGCGGAGCTACCTCGTCCTCGAGAGGGACTTCCGCAGCACCAGTGCCTCAAATCAGACGCCTCCCCGCATCTCGCAGAGGCCGACCGCCCTAGAGCCACCCCCTCCCGCCCCGCGCCAGCCCTGCCCTTGGGGCCCCTCAAGACCCGCCCCTGCTCTGCCCTGCTCCCCCGACCCCCGCGCCGCTGGAGGGCACTCACCGCCGCCACTCCGGCAGCTCCCGCGTCCGGGTCGTCCCCCGAGAAGGAGCTGCTGTTCCGCAGCCGCGAGCGCCTCTTCTTCAGCAGGTCAGCGTCGCGCACGTGGGAGAAGGAGCCGTGCGCTCGGGGCGGGGGCACGGGCCCAGCCTCCGCGTTGACCGACGGCCGCCGCAGCCTCACGCCGCCCGCGGCGCCCGGCGCCTCCATCCCGTTCACCAGCCCCTCTGTCGGGGGCACGGACGCCCGGGCTCCGGGGCCGTCGGCCGGGGCCTCCGCGGAGCGCGCCTCCTGGACGGCCTCGGCCCCGCGGTCCTTGGAGGCCGCCTCGGGGGCCGTCCCGTCCGCGCGGGTCGCGGCCTCCTGGGGCTCCTGGGACGCCTCGGCCCGGTGCTCGCGCAGCCGCTGCGCCAGGCCGCTGGCGTCCAGTTCGTCGGGCGGGATCGACTGGGCGCTGGCCACGCGGTACGTGCCGGCGCCGCCACCGCCCTCCAGCTGCACCAGCTGCAGCTCCTGCCCCGTGCAGAAGGCGCGGATCTGGCACAGGTACGTCATGACGATGAGCTTGTCGGGCACCGCCAGCAGCACCATGTCCGCCGGCTCCAGAAGCCGCGACACGCCCAGGGCCGCGAAGCCATCAAAGGCCTAGGAACGGTATGTTCGTTCGGGTCAGCTGCGGCGGGTCAGCCAGCGACGCTGCCGCCCCGCCCCGGAACGACGAGGGGGTCCCTGCAACTGGCACGCTTGGGTTTGCCAACAAGCCTTCACCTTCCTATTGGGGGAAATCTAGCAACATGGCCCGCCCCTGTGTTACCCAGCAACTGCACACCAAATGGGGTGGTTTTGGGAAAAACCATCTGGTGGAAATATGCTTAAAAAAAACAAAGCTAAACTCAGGAAAACGAAAAATATAAAGACCAAAAGGGTACTAAGTGGCAGAACTTCCAAAAGCCACAGCTGGGGCCATGAAGCCCACAGATTCCTCTCCTACACACAGGCGGACAAGGAACCCAAATCTTAGCTTAGGCCTGGCTCTGGATCCTCCTTCCCTCCAGGCACCACTCCCACCCTGTCTCACCTGCTTGTTGTTCTGTTTGATGTTGAGTGGGTCCAGGGAGGCAAAGTCGCTGCAGAGAGAGCGCTGATCAGAGGCTGGATTCACACCACCCTCCCCTCCTGGCAGCCTCCTCCATTCATTCCCACTCCCTCTGGCAGCTCACATCTTGTCCGGGTAGAATCGGTGCAGGATGGCACAGAAGGCCAAGCCGTTGCGCCAGGATGTTGTGAAGTTGGTGATGCGGACGCCACGGTAGCCGGCGGTGACTTCCTGGCACCACTCCAGCAGGGACTGACTGAAGCTGACCGGGGCGGGTAGTGCCTGGGGACACAGGGATGGGCTTAGAGAATGTGGACGTGGGACTTGTGCCCTCTGCCCCTTGGGCACAAAACAGCTCCGGCTCTGGGTTTGCAGGAGTCACCACGGACCACTGGCCAGGGCCTTAGGGTCAGGCAAAAGGGTTTCCAGCTCCAGTGTTATCTACCATGGTCACCTAAAAGGTCAGTGGTCCCCAGGCAGTATCAGAGGTCACCAGCAGCCACACCTCAAGGTCAGCCCAGAAAATCAGCTTTAGGGGTGTCCCGCTCCATGCAACCCAGGGAAGACAGCGTGGAGGAGCCAGGGCACCCTGAGAGAGGAGAGGGTGAGGGGCTCCTTGAAGCTGAGCCCCTGTCCCACCCCACCCCAGTCGGCCAGGTGGGTCCATGCAGAGCCGCCATTAGCTCAGCCCAGGTTAGTGGGAAGCAGCAGACTGGGCCCTCGGCGGCCCCCATCCCTACCTGGCTGCCCGGCAGCCTCCTGTCCTCTTCAGGCTCCTCTGGGGAAGAGGCCCCCGAGGGCCTGGGCACCCCAGCCCCTGCCCCACTGGCCACCTGCACCTCCATCAGGCTGGCCTCTGGGAGGTTTCCCTCAGCTTCTTTTCCCTTCTCGGTTCCTGAGACCCCAGCCTCTGCTTCCTGGGCCTCAAAAATACCAGATTGGTTCTCTGAAGCCCCTGAAACCTCCATCTCTGCTTCTTCGGCCCCCCAAACACAAGACATGGCCTCTGAAACCCCCGAAATCCCAGCCTCCACCTCCTGGCCCCTCAAAACTGTAGTTTCTGCCTCTGTTCCCTGGGACCCTAAAATTCCATGATTTATGACTGGGGCCCCTAAAGCCTCATATTTGAGGGTCTCCCAGAGTCCAGTCTCTGCCTTCTGGACCCCAGAAGTCTTAGCCTTTGCCTTCTCAGCCTCTAAAACTGTAGTTTCTGTCTGTTCAGTCCCCAGACCCTGAGCCTTTGCCATTCTAGCCTCTGGCCCTGAGAACTGTGAATCTTCCACCTCTGTCTCCTGGGTCCCCAATGTCTCAGTCTCTGTCCCTGGGGCCCCTGAACCCCCTACCTCTGTCTCCTGGGTCCCCAATGTCTCAGTCTCTGTCCCTGGGACCCCTGAACCCCCTACCTCTGTCTCCTGGGTCCCCAGTGTCTCAGTCTCCATCCCTGGGACCCGTGAACCCCCAGCTGCCATCTCCTGGGTCTCCAGTATCTCAGCTTCTGCTGTCTCAGTCTCGATCCCTGGGACCTCAGAACCCCCTAACTCTGTCTCCTGCATCCCTGTTATCTTAGATTTTATCTCTGAGACCCCTGAACATCCCACCTCTGTCTCCTGAGCCCCCAATATTTCAGATTCTGCTATCTCAGCTTCTATCTTCAGTACCCGTGATCCCCCAGATATCTCCTGGATGCCTAGTATCTCAATCTCTGACATCCTAGTCTTCGTCCCCAGAACTCCTGTACCCACAGCCTCTGTTTCCTGGGTCCCCAGTACCTCACACTCTGCCATCCCGGCCTCTGCCCCTGGGGCGTCTAAAACCCTTACTTCTGTTTTCTGGGTCCCTAGTTCCTCAGACTCTGCCATCTCAGCAGCCTCTGACTCCAGGACCCCTGATCTCACTGCCTCTGTCTCCTGGGTCCCCAGTATCTGCACTTCTGCTGTCTCAGTCTCTATCTCGGAGAACCCTGACCCACCCACTTCTGTCTCCCGGGTCCCCAATAACTCTGACTCTGTCACCCCAGTTTCTGCTCCCAGGACCCTCAAATCCCCAGTTTCTACTTCCCAGACCCTCATATCCCTGGACATCATCCCCTGGTCAGCTGCTGGTGGGGCCCCCTGGTACTGGCTCACCTGGGGCCTGGCGCTTGCTGCTCCAGCAGAGGGGCCCTGCTCCAGGCCTGTCCCCCCAACACCAGGGGCTCCACCCCTCACCTCTGCACCCTCTCTCTCCTGGCCCGCAGCAGCCCTGGCCCCCTTGAGGTCACTGAGATGCCTGGATTGCCCTGCCGGCTCTGCTGGGGGTGGGCTCAGGATGGCAGGAGCCTCTTCCCTGGTCCTGACCCCTGTCCTCCCCTGAGAGCCCCTTGGAGGAGCCTCAGGAGTTCCCTTGAATCTTGCCTCAGATGTCACCCCTGTAGCCTCTGGTCCCTTAGTGTCCACATGTCTCACCTTTGACCTCTGCTCAGCATCCACCTGACCAACTTCTAAACTCTCTTCAGCCTCCCCAGCTCTGACCTCTGACCTCCGACTGTTCACCTCTCTGACTCCTGACCCATGTTCAGTGTCCACCCCACTAGCCTCTGGCCTGTCGCCAATGCCCCCCTCCTCAACCTTGGGTTTCTGCCCTTCCAAAGAGTTGCTGGAATCTCTGTCCTCAATGCCTGGGCCCAGCCCGGTTCCCTGGGCCGCTGTCCCTTTCTGAGGGCTTGCCCAGGCCTGGGTCTCCACAGCAGAATTCACGCCTGCTGGGGGAGCCCCTGAGGCGCTGGGGGCCTCATCTCCCCCTTGGGGGAGTGGGGGCCAGGGGGCATCAGAGCCTTTCCGGAGCCGAGGGGCCGGGCTGGGGGCCGCGTCCTGGCCTGGCTGTCTTGAGGACCTGAGGAGAGAGCAGGAGGGTGCGTTGCAGGGGCTCGTTTGGCCCCCCGCTCTCAGTGTCCCCCCCACCTCTCAGATTGCTGGGACCCTGGAAAGGCAGGTTGGCAAGGGGTGTGCAACTTCTTAAGAGTAGACAGGGGAGGGGAGGCTGGGGCTGACTCCAAAGCTCACCTTGTCTCTGGTGGGGTTCCGGGGGGCCTTGGGGCCTTGGGCCCCACCTGGCCCCCTGCTACAGGAGCTGGTTCTGACCCCTGGCCCCGGCAGGCCCTGGCTGGGGGCGCAGGGGCACTCACAGGGGCTGGGCTGGTATCCTCGGCGCTAGAAGGGCTGGCAGCTGGGGGGAAGGAAGGGGGATGCTGAGGCCTGGGCCCTGTGACTGGAGGTCCAGTCCCCACCGTCCCAACCCCAGCCTGGGCCTCACCTGCCTGCCGGGGCCGAGATCGGCCCTCTTCCTCCTCCTCACAGAGTGTCTTCAGCTCCCGAGAAGTATCTGGGGGTGGGGCGTTGGGGGGCAGGGTCAGCCCAGGGAAGGGCCCTGCAGGTCTGACCCCCTCCCCCCAACTAGAATGCTGGGCCTACCTGGGAAACGCCCCAGCCTCAGGGAACTGCCCGGGCCTACGAGAAGAGACAGGCCCACAGGTGCAGAGGAAAAGAGAGACAGGACAGACGGGAAAAAAAGCCTTAACAGGCAAAAGGGAGGGACGAGGTTGGGTAGTGAGGGGTGGCGAGCCTGGACTGCAGCCCCTCTCTGCGCTTTTGGCCCAGCTGTCTCGGGGCAGGTGCGTGGGCAGGCACGTACTCAGGGGTGAGGAGAGGACCAGGGGCACAGGGAGGTACTGGAAACCCATTCTGCAGGACAATCAGGGCTGCTGGGCAGGTTGGGACCACCTGGCAATAGTGCGCTCCGACCACTGGGCGTGCACAAGCTGGCCCTGCCCCAAAACAGCAAGTGGATTTTGGCCCGGGTCGTCCTCCACCCTCCCTAGGTCTTGGTGATCTCAATCCACAGCTGTGAGCCCACCTGGCTGGAGGACACGAGCCCGCGCCTCCGGGCCCCCTGGACCATTAGCCTCCTCCTCATCACTCTCAGCAAAGTCTTCCAAGTTGCCCACGTCACAAGGCTTCATGCTCATGAGGCTCGCAAGACTCTGCATGTCATCGTCCCTGGGGGTCAGAGATCAGGGGTGAGGGCTACGGTCAGAGGTTATAGACTAGGGCCCAGGAGGGCAGTTGGACACTCACGTGGCGCGGCCCTCCCGCAGCAGCACCCCAGAGAGAGTGAGGCTCAGCTCGGCCTGCACCACCTTCACCGACTTGGGCTTCAGCCGCAGCCGCAGTGGGGCTTGGGCAGGCACAGGCCCCGCATGGCGGGCCAGGTCCACCTCGGCCGTGGCCAGCACCTTCCGCTGCCCCTTGGACTCCTGGGG
The DNA here is from genome assembly GCF_949987535.1 of Balaenoptera acutorostrata. NCBI lineage: Eukaryota > Metazoa > Chordata > Mammalia > Artiodactyla > Balaenopteridae > Balaenoptera > Balaenoptera acutorostrata. Next base: position 7,128,618 of record NC_080072.1, read on the forward strand.
GCCGGAAGAAGGAGCATCAGTGCTGCCCCAGAGTCCCCGAGACCCCAGGCTCCAGCCCGCCCCAGCCACTCACATTCTCAATAACAAACGTCCACTCTTTGGCCTCGTACTGGTCCACGTGTGGGTCCTGGGAAAAGGGGGCACCGGTGAGTACAGAGGCTGCTGCGGTGGGGACAGGGCAGGGAGAAAGGCCTGTGCTGGCTCAGGAGGTGATTGTGTGGGGCCTTCACACATGTTGAGCCCTCCTGGCAGGTACGCTCCCCAGCTTCTCCTGATCCCAGCTCTCTTCATATGGCAGGTAAATGCTACCTCCTCCAAGGAGACCTCCTGGGCCACTCACGCTGAATAGGCCCCCTGCCATGATTCTTGGTCTCACCCCTCTGTTCTTTTCTATTTGGATGGATAACGCACCAGGGGCCTCCTGTGGCTGCCCAGGGTTGCAATCACCAGCTCATTCCCATCTGTGCAGGAGGGCTAGAGACTCACCCTGTATAGGGTCACAGAGATGTCCACATTCTCAGGTACCATCCACACCACGGTGCCCCGGTATGGGTTCTGGATGCCCGGCTGCCAGCTGTGGGCCTACAATGAGCAGTCTGAGTCCTCCCCCCAATCCGAACTCTCCCCCTCACCACTTGCCCTTATCTCCAACCTTTACCCCATCTTTCTCTCCCTTCTATGGATTCTGATCTGAACCTGAACCTGACTCCACTCACCCATCAGCCCTGACCCACTTACCCCACCCCCCCCAATTGGCCCCACCCCCAACCTGGACCCCCAATTGACATCCTCCCTCACCTTGGAGCAGATGCGTCGGTTCCGCCGGGTCCACACTACCACCAGCTTATCTGGTTGCCTGGGAGGCGGAGCGGGGAGAGGGGGCTACTCAGTCAGGCCCACCCGGCCTTTCTATCTCCTCCAGTCTTCCTTCTGCCCACATCCCCCTCCCCCAGGACAGGGCCCAGACAGCCCCTTATCTGGGGCCACAGGGAGCAGGGTGGGGCTGCTGAGGCAGGATGAGGCCTGGGCCAGAGGGCAAAGGCCTGTGGGTCAGCAGGGAGTATGAAGAAAGTCATACACAGAGACAGGCATACACAGAGATAGACAGAAACACAACAAGTACCCTGCAAGAAACACAGACTCAGAGACACAGAGAGACAGACTCAGAGTAAAAGAAGTCCATTCACTCACAAATATTTGTAGAGTGCATACTATTACCCCAGCCCAATTTGGGGGCAGAGCCAAGCAAAGGAGAGGCAAGACCCTTCTGGGGCAGGGAATGGGTCATGTGAGGAGGATCTGGAGAAGGAAGGCTCCAGGCAGAGAGAATGGCAAGTGCCAGGGTCCCAGGATGGGGGTAGGTGTAAGGTCGGGAGGGGAGGGCAGAGGTTGGGAAGTAGGCAGAGAGGCATAGGGTCAGCTTGTCATTCGATACCCTCCCAGGACCTTCCATTCCCAGCCCTTTGCTTTGCAGGGCCCCCGATTCCCGCAAGGGGCACTAGGGAAGACTTCTAGAAGGTGGCATCTAAGCCGAAACAGCATATGCCAGGGCAGACTCAGAGGAGAGGCAGAGATGTGGGGAGACAGAGACAAAGCGAGAGGAGAGTGTCAGCTGCGCAGGGCCGAGTCCCAGACACGTGGCTGGGCCTGGAAGGGAGAGGGCCCCTTTGCGTTGGAGGGGCCAACTGCTGCCCAGGAGGGTGGGGATGGTTAGAGGATCATCAGGCAGATGGCAACATAAGAGCCCTCCTTGCCTGTACCCTGTCCCTTGCCAGGACACTCAGGTTCACCCAGCTCACTGCCCCTCTGGAGGCTGAGCCAGGATAACTGGCTCTCCTGTCAGCCCCTGAGGATGCCGAGACCCAGAGAGGTTAGGGGCCAGGCAAGGGCACACAGCTGAGCCTAGAGCCCTCCAGCCTGGAACCAAGTGCCTCTCCTGGACCCCAAACTGCAGGCGATGGCTAAGGGCAGCCATGGGGACTTCCCAGAAAGGGGAAGAAGACAGTGAGAGCCTAGGGAGGGCGGGGCCTGGCTAGGCAGCCTGACTCAGGCTGGGCACGCCCTCCTGGGGAGCTGTGACCTGGGCAGAGGCAGCTTCCTAGCCAGGGCTCCAGGCGAAAAAGCCCAGGAGGCCCTGCCCACCGCCTGTGACTCAGACACGTTGACACTGCCCACACCCTCAGCCAGCTCTCTGGGACCGTGCCCAGCGTTCCCCCCATCTTCACCCAGGATGCTGGGGCAAAAGGCAGAAGCTATAGGCCAGAGTTCAAGTCCCAGCCCTGTGCTGTGTTACCCCAGCCAGCCCGTCCTTTCTGGGCCTTGCTGAATGGTGTGAACCACCCTCTGGCTGGCCCAGTCAACATCAGGGATATGACAGCTGCCCAAAGGACCCCAGGCCTCCTGCTCACTCCCCTCCCTTTGGACCCCCTGGTCCCTTCCTGTGCTTTCACTTGGGAGCCTAAATTTAGCCCCGCCTGGCGGCTGAGGCCCCCACAGCTGTGCCCTAATCCAGCCAAGGGAAGCTGACACTAGCGAGCACGTATATTTAGGGTGTGACGCAGGGGCCCAGGCAGCTGCGGGTGGGGGAATGTGAACGAGATGCCCCGGGTCCTTTGGCAGTCTGGGCTGGGGGGTCCTGCACCCCCTTACCTATCTCCCCCGACCCCACCACCTTGCCTTCCCGAGGCTCTCTCCTCCACGACCCACAACCTCCTAAGTCCTCAGGCCCTTTAAAGCTGCTCCCCGCCTCCCTCCTCATCCCTCCCAGCGCTCAGTTTCCCCTTTTAAGGATATTGTGGAGACGGATCCAGCCTCCCAGCGCCCACTCTGGCTGAAGGGGCGGGTGGTTCCTCTGGTTCAACAAATAGGCAGCGGAGGAGGGGGCAGCATCCTTGTTCTGAGCTGGACTAGGGCCCTGGTGTTTGCTGTCCCAGCCCCTCCACCCGAAGACCGGCAAAACTTGCTCCCTTTTCTGATGCCACCTTGAACCATCCCTCTGGCCAAAACCAGGAGGCCTCCCTTCCCCCAGCCCTGAGTGCAGCTGAGGCAAGTGTGGGCCCAGACAGATTCTCAGGCCTGCAAGTCCTGACCTCCACTCCCCAAAGGCTGCCCACACCCTCAACTCTGGGGATGCCACAAGCTGCAATGGCACTTCTCTGTGCCTGGGTCACCAGGGCCTAAGCTGGGGTAGGCGGCCTCTTTGGCCACTGGACTGGGGGCAGGGTTCTCAGGCCCCCAAGGCCGGATGGGGTCCCAGCCAGTCTGGGGAGTCCCCCAGGCCTCCCTCCCACTCACCATTTCTTGGTGCACTCCACCACCAGCTCGTGGTAACAGGCCACGAACTGGAACTTGGCGGCCCGCTTGCCCACGCGCTGCAAGCGCTTCCACACCGAGGTCATGGCCCTGCCGCCTCCGCCGCCCGTTCCTCAGACCCGGGGCTCCCGCTGGCCCGCGATCGCTGGCCTGGCCCAAGTCCCCATGGCCTCCGGGCTCCTATCGGCGCCGCCCGCCCCGTCCGTGGGGAGGGGTCCGAGGCGCGGGACCCGGAGCCGCTCTTGCCGCCGCCGCCGCTGGGGCCCGTTAGGTGGTCTGGCTGCGTCGGCGGGGTCGTCTGGGGCGCGTCGTGTCGCTGGAGCGCTGAGCGGCGAGCGCGCCGTTTCCTGGAGCCGCACCCCCGTCGGAAGGCGGGCGGGGCTCCGGCGGGGGGCGGGGGCCGGGGCGAGAGCGCGGGGGCGGGGCGGCCCGGCTTCCGGGGCCTCGCGCGGGAGGGAGAGCGAGGGGCGAGGGGGACGCCTGGACCGCAGCGCCCGCTTGTTGCGCGCGGAGGCGGTGTGGAGGCGCGGGCCGGGTGGGGGCGCGCGGGCCGGGGCAGGGAGCCACCAGCAACTGGTGCCGCCCTCGCGAGCGCTGCCCCGGCCGCCTCCCTTCCTGACCGCAGCCCTGGGAGGTACGTACTGGTGGCCCCATTTCACAGGCTGGGGAAAGAGAGATCCAGAAAGGAGAAGAAACGTGAAGGATCACAGTGCGCTGAGCCAGAGCCAACTGGCCTCAACACTGGGGAGAGGAAGACTCCTGCTGCCACCCACGTATTAACCAGAGCAGGAAGGAGCAGGGTCAGGGGCCAACCCGGGTGGCCCTACCTGTGGGCAGCACCCACTTGCCAGTTTCAGAACCTGACTCTTCAGCTGTCAAGTGGGAAGGTAGTCCCAACATCCCACAAGCAGATGACTTCCAACAAGCGTGTGACCTTGGGCAAAGTACTAACGCTCTGAGCCTCAGTTTTTACCTCATTGAAATAGGGATAATTATAGTTCCATCTTTTACAACATCATTGAGAATGAAACCTTGGAAAGCATTTAGTGTAGAACCTGGCTGATTTTGCCGGTCTTATTAAACGAAATCCGTTATCATGGACGGGAAAGAGTGCGTGTTTACTCTCCCTCCCCTGGGATGCCTGTCCCCGGGGCGTTAACCGCTCTGTTCACACCTAGATTAGAACCCTTATCGCCAGCCCGCCCGGCTGCCTGCTTGGTAATGAGCCGCTGCAGGTGTCAGGCGCAGAGTTACGAGAACTGCCATAGAGCAGCACATCAGCCTCTTCCGTCTGCCAGTGTGAACGCTCTGCTAGGTTTGTGAATGGACAGAAGCCTGGTCCTTGATAAATACTCGGTTTGAACAGGACGTCTGATCTGCCAGGAGTGTCAGCTGAGTTGTGTCCAGGAGGCATGGGGATGAGCAGCCGGTAAGCCTAAGTGCGCAACTTTGAGGTCCTCTCCTCTTCTCTTCGTTTCAGGAAGCTGTGGGGTATCGTGTGTGTGTGGGGGGGGGGGGGGGGAAGCCTTAGCACCCACCATTCGCAAATGTTCAGGCTTCTTTGGGGGAGGGGAGGGAACCTGACACCGGGTTTAGCTCCTAGACCCAGCATCGCGGTTCTCCATTTCCTCTGTAAGAGAAAGTCTTTTACATACAACCCTGAAGGTCCCAGGTGCTGTTGAGGGGAAGCCAGGCACAGAATGCGGGTGTCGGCGCCGCTGGGAGTCTCATGCATCCAAGCCCAGAGGCTTGCCCCCATCTCCCCTCCGGGGCTTGTCTGGCCTCTGGGGAGGCCTGGAGCACTACTTCACCCCCCTTCTGCCTCTGCAACTCTTTCCTCCCGCCCATAGGTCACTCACTCGTCCCAGGCCCTTCCAGGAGGCGCCCTCCCCTCTCTCGCCTAGGGCCCCTCGGCCCAGCCCGCCAGCCCGGGCCCACCCATTTCCTGTGCCGCCCCAACCCCGCCCCGACTCGGGGTGGAAAGTTTCTCTCCTCGAGAAGGGCGGCTCCTTCTCTTTCCTTCCCGGCCGGCCAGGAAAGCCCAAAGTGAGTGGGGAGGGGGGTTGAGTTCCAGTCCTCCGGCCAGAGAGGGGAAGTGACTCGCCCGCACTCACACAACCAACCGCGGGACCAAGCTGAGGCAGCTTGGAACGACGGCAGATCAGCGACTCTGCCCGGGGAGCGAGGGTTCGCACCCTGCCACCGCCGAGCCTCTTCCAACTCGGGGTCTCGGGCACCACCTGCTGGCGGAGCGCGGGGCAGCACTTGCCAGAATCACCGCTTATCTTCCCGCCCCTGAGCCAGGCAGTGAGAACACAACAATGCTGAGACAGTTATTTATTTATCTATGCGCCCAGGAGGCTGGCCCCTAAACTTAAATATCCAGCGCGGAGCCTTGGCCCTCCCAGCCGTGGGTGGTGCAGGAATGGGTCCTGGAGAGCCCTTGTCTAGGGCCATGGAACCCAGGGTCCAGAGGTGGGATGCCCCTGAGCCAGCAGCTGCCAATAGCAGCAAAAGGTGAAGAGATAGGAGCCAGGCACTCATCCCAGTCACAGAGATGCCAAGGGGAGTGCTAGATGCTTTGGACCCCACCGCCAGACTGAAGGTCGGCCAAGCTGGAGTACACACATGTGGGAGAAGTGGAGGTCCAGTGCCATGGGCAGAGGCTGTAGCCCAGGTACCTGCCCCAGTGCCAGCTAACCCAAAACAGGAGAGAGAGGGTAGGAAGTTTTGCCCCCAAGGGGCCCAGGTCTTGCCCTCCTCCTGTGAGGTGAGGTGGTATGGGGGAAAGCAGGCACTATAGTCTGAATACTTGCTGAGGGGTGAGTTTCTGAGCCTTTTGCATGGGTGCATGCCCCCCACCACCCTAGCTCTTCAGAGGCTGATGTGGAAGGCATCCTGCAGCCACTGGTCTCGGGCATTGTGCGTCTGGGGCACAGTGAGGGGTGGCGGGTCTGGGGGCAGGCTAGCATCAGGAGGCTCGTCATCATCAGATAGGCCAGCATCAGGTGGGTAGGAACTGTCTGAGTGCAGGGAGGATGACAGGTCCTGGCACAGGCTCAAGTCTTGGCACAGGTGCTTATAGTCCTGGATCGACTCATACAGGCCCCACAGCTGGCACAGCAGGGACATGTCCAGCTGCCGCAGGCCCACCTGCAAAAGACTGAGAGTGGGCTGGGGTTGGGGTCGAAGCCACCGCCCTAGCCAATCTTCCCAAGCACAGGTTTTTGTGGACATCAGATGCCATCTACAAGCTTTGAATCTTTAGGCAAGTCACTGACCCCTATCTGCAAGATGGGGACAACATTTATCTAGCAGAATAGAATGAAATAACACTAGTAAGGCATTTAAAAATACATGGTAATTATTACCATAAACGGTAACTATAATTATTGTTACCATATCCCCTCTGACCCAACTGGCTTCTGCCGATCCTCTAGACCCAGATAGCACGTTGCCTTATGTGCTCCGCCCCGCCCCAGGACCCTCAAGCTCGGCGGCAGCCCCCATCACCCCGCAACGCCCAGCTGACCGAGGCAAGCCTACTCACCATCTCCTTGCGCAGCGCCGCTAGCGCCGAGTCGAGGTTAACAGGGCGACGCGGGCCGGGGGGACCCGCGGCAGTTCCCGCGTTGGCGGCGCCGGCGGCGTTACGGGGCCCGTCCGGTACGCGGGCGGCCCGGCTCAGCTCATCGTGGATGCGGCTGCGCTGGCTGTAGACGCGCTCCAGCTCCCTCCACGAGCCCCCGCTCGCGTTGAGAAGACCGCTGAGGCCGCGCGGTAACGGCGGGAGACCGGTCAGGGCGCAGCCCGCGCTGCCTGGCGCCTCGGCCGAAGGCAGCCCATTCATGGCCGGACCGGTAGAGGAGGATGCCGCCTCCTTCCCTCCAACGCTCCGCCCGGGCCGCCGCCCGCAGGCCCCCGCACCCCGCGAGCCGAGCCCAGCCGCCGCCCGCAGGGAGTGCTTTGTTCCTACCCGGTTCCTCCGACTCCGCCCCCTGCCCACCCCTCCGTGTGGGCAGGGCCTCTCTTAAAAGGGCAACGGCTGTATATGACCACGTTGCCCCAGGTCGCAGAGAGCAGAGAACAGGCAGTTGACCACCAATAGAAGGGGAGCAGGAAAAATGGGTGAGGGAAGAGGGCAAAAGCGGAGCGTGCGGTTCTTTCGCGGTTCTCCACCCCCACACACAACACTTTAATTATTTATTCTGCCTTATTATAACTCTCAAGGATCTAAAAGGGGGGGTGGTGGTCAGGAGACTGAGGGTAAGTCCATAATTGATCCCTAATTGACTGACACCCTGTCAGTATCTGAGTACCTGGTCTGGGCCTGAGGTGGGATAGGATGATGGTGTCGGGATGCTCGGGGGAAGGAGGGGAAGCTACCAAGGGGACTGGAACCCCAAATCTCACTCAAGGGTGGGGAATGAGCACTGGATGGCTGAGGAGGTTGCAGGGTTCCTTTAGAGATCCACGCCTCCTGTTTCTGCTTTTGAGGAGGCTGTGGCCTCCTCATCAGAATAAAAGTATCACATAGTCCTCTCCCGCCTCATCCTTTGAGTGGGGAAACTGAGCAGAAACAAGCCCAACTCATCTCTCAGGGCATCAAGGAGACCAGACTGTGATAGCATGAGAGGCCAAAAGTAGGAAAAAGACGAGCAGAGTTGGGGCTTACATGCACACTCAGAACCAAGAAAAGAACAAATCACACAAGAGGAACAGCTGTTTTTCTACAGGGATTTTCTCAGGAGGGGTTCTTTAGTGTTGCAGCTGCTGCAGGCTGCGCAGAGCTTCAGCACAAGCCCGGATAAGGCTACACAGCTGGATGCTAGTCTCCAGGGAGGTGCTAGAGCCCAGCTCAGCTGAGGCCCAGGTCAGTTTCTGCAGGAGAGCCTCTTGTGTGCAGGCCACGACATCTGCATTTGGAGGCACAGCAGGAGGGGGCGGCCCCTGGACTGCCCTGAGCCCTGCTGCAGCTCCCTCACAGTGCTCTGGACGGGGTACTGGGGGCTGAGGGGCAGGCCGAGAGCCCAAGGTGGGCTCCGAAGCAGAGGCGAGCTGGTGCTCCCGAGCTTGGGAGAGGGCAGCCTGGGCATTCAGAGCTAAAAGAGGAAAAAGCCGGTGGAATGGTCAGGATACCTGGCTCACCTCAGCCCTGAGCCACTTCCCTACTCTTTACTGTTCTGCTCTCTCTCTAGTTGAGATGTTTCCCCTGCCCCAGTATAAGGCAACTTATCCATTTTCTTCTTTGTATCAGAGTTATTTATGCCCTTGCTTCATCTCTCTCATCAGAACTATGCCTAATAAGCTCAGACTCTCCATGATCTCTGGCACACGGTAGGTGCTTAGTGCTCTTACTGAATGAATGGTCCTTTCTAGAGCTGAAAGGAGAAAGCAACTCACCCCCGCCTCACCCACAAATACCACTGTCACCTCCCACCTACTGTTCCTGACCCTCTTTCACCACACTTCTTCACCAAGCACACTCGACCCCTCACCCGGATTATCTTTATCCACGTCTGAGTCGAGCTCCTGGCAAGCCACGCAGTAGATTTTACGCTGTTTGTCTTGGAGGAGGATCGTCTAGGAGCCAGAAAGCACACGGGGCAGGGGTGAGACGCCGGGCGATGGGGTCCAGAGGGGAGCGCTGGGGAAGGGCCGTGTGGCCTGGTCCGCGGCCCCATCCTGGATCCCACGTCCCGAGTCTCTCCTCACCCCGCAGTCCGCGCACGTCTCGCCCAGCATGCGGTAACCACGCAGCAGGTAGTCGCCCATGAGCCGGGAGATGCGATCCTGCCGCTCCCGCCGCGCTTGCAGCACCTTCGTCTCCGCTTCGGTCGGGGGCTCCCAGGAAAAGTCGTCGACTTCTGGGGGAAGAGAGGCACAAGGGGCCGGGGGGTCTTGCCGAAGCAGGCTGCATCCCGCAACCCGCAACCCGCAGCCACAAACCCCCGCAGCCCAAGTCCTCACCAGAGCCGTTCAGGGCCATGTTGCCGTTGTCGCCGCTAGACTCACCGGAAGTGACGCACAAGCAGCGCGCCTTCCGCTTGGCTCCGCCCCTCCAGTGGAGCCGAGGATGAGGGCGGAAATGACGCTCTGTGTGCTCCGACGTCGCGATGCCCAGAGTGGGGCGTGTCTGCCGCAGACTAGACCCTGTCCCATTGGTGCGCCCCTCGGTGGGAGCCTCTGGACAAAAACTTTCGACTGGCCGGGCCTCAGGAGGGGCGTCTCCGTGATAATGCCGCCCAAAGTCGCAGGACCCGGAAGTGGCTGCGCAGAGTCGCTCTTTCTGCCCGCCGCGGAGGGAGGGGACCAGTTGGCTTGAGGAATCTTCGCTGGCCTCCGCCTCCCCTGGAGTATCCCTTTCCGCACTGGCAGGATCCGGGGCAGGCGGGGCAGTGGCAACATCACAACACCCTTGATAATAACAAACGGCCCCTTACGCGTGCGTGGAGCCTCCTCGGGCCTCAGTGCTTCTCACTTCAACTGGCAAGGCAGGCCAGGCGGCGATCGTTCTCGCTGCCTTTCAGCTTATTTCAAGACCCCTCCCCTTCTGCACCTTCGGTGTTCCAGTCTGCCCACCCCCTATCTTCCCCACCCAAAGGCCTGGGACTGATGCAAAGTCAGCCCCTAAGAAGACATTTTGTTTTGGTGAAGTTTGAACCCTCGAAAAGCCAGCTGACCGTGGGGTGGGGGGTGGAAATCGCTGTGCTGGGCATGCGCAGTTTCGGTTCCAGCCGCAACTGAGTGATACATGCTGGAGGGTGGGATGAGGGGTTTATTACACATGCTTGTGACCGTTATGCTCTTCTTGAGTGGGTTGCTGTTAAAATTACTAGTGCTCCCTGACCATTGGCCTTGGTGGGTTTTTTTTTTTTCTCTTTGTTTTTTTTCCATACACCTCCTCTCCCTTAGTAGGTTGGAAGAAGCTAGGTGGAGCAGGCAGCAGTCCCCAGATGTGCAGCCTGCAGTGCCTCTAGGCAGTACACCAGGGCAGTGGAGAAGGAGCTAGGACTTAGACTCCCGTAATCTCATCGGCAATCTCCTTCTCTGACTGGCAGCACATGCTTTCAGTTTTACCTGAAGATAGAGTACCCTCCTCCTGGCCCCATCTTCCTCCTACATAGACTCCCTGGAACTTACTTACATTTTCTGACCCTTCCTGCTTCCTGCTTCCTTGGAGAGCCCTGTGCCCCACGTCACTCTGTCCATCTACCAGCAGCCTCTTGGGCAGCAGTGTACCTGACTCAGGGCCTGACGCCAGGTCAGTTCTGCCAAACTGACTATAGGGACTCTTGGACTCTAGCCTATATGCACAGACCCTCCAGGTCCTTACTATCTTCAGCTCCCAGCACGCCCCACCCCCCACCGAATTCCTCGATGCACCCTTCTCTGTCATCATAATGGCCAATATCCACTCAGCAGCTTATCCTGTCTGACACCAACTAAGATCCTTACACTCATCCTCCCATTTACTCCCTTTCATTTATTCCTCATGACAACTACTCTTTTCTGGGTGGGGTTGGGGAGTGGAAAGGTAGCGCCTCACGGTCCAGGTCTGTCCCATTGTAACAACCAATGACTCATCCTGACGTGCAGCAACAAAGACCCAATGCAGCCAAAAAAAAAAAAAAAAAAAAAAGACTCATCCTGGGAGTACAGAAGTTTCCACCTCCTTTCAGGCAGCATTTACAGAGATGCACACACATATTAAACATGAATGGAGGGAAATTCACTACTGCTATGGACAAAAAAATAGATGAATCATTAGAACTTTGCTGGCTCACTTGGGAGAGGAGGGGCAGGGCATGTCATGCTTGGTAAGAAAGAATGGCAACAGCTGGGTCATCTTACAGCTCAGCCCTTTCTACAGGCTATCATGCGAATCTTATATCTATTCTGAGATGACAGTAAAAGGTCTCAGTTTTTCCCCCCTAATGGGTCTTGGCTGCTATAAGGGAGCTTTGTCCCTCTTCTGGGAAATTTCCTTGAGACAAACTCCCATAGGAAACCATAGATGAGGCATTTATTACTCTTTGGGCTCCTATTGTCTTACTTTAGGTTTACAGTACTGCTACAGGTGCCCCAAAGAAATCTAGATAAATTCTTGTGATCAGCTCCACTGCCCTAGAAAAGTCTCCTAGCCCTTCTGTTAAAACAAGGCAAAAATGAGACATTATTATGACAGGGGGACAGAAATACCCTCTATCAAGGTAGTCTCCTTTAAAAGAAAAGTCACGGCTGTGCAAGTCAAGCCCAAGTCCTGACAGACATCTATAGAACGCTCCACCCGGCAACAGCAGGTCATATTCTTCTCAAATATACATGCTCCAGGACAGACCATATGCTAGACCGTAAAACAAGTCTCAATACACTTAAAAGGGTTGAAATTATACAAAGTATGTTCTCAGATCACAGTGGAATGAAATTAGCAATCAATAAAAGAAGGAAATTTGGGAAATTCACAAATATGTGGAAATTAAACAACACCCTCTTAAATAACTAATGGGTCATAGAAGAAAACACATGGGGAATTAGAAACTACTTGGAGATTAATGAAAACACAGCATACCAAAACTTGTGAGATACAGCCAAAGCAGTGCTTAGAGGGCAATTTATAGTTGTATATTCTTATATTTAAAAGAAAAAAAAAGTCTCGATTCAGTAACCTAATCTTCCAGCTTAAGAAACTAGATAAAAGAGCAAACTAAACCCAAAGCAAGCAGAAGGAAGACTAGAATAGATTAGAGCAAATCAACTCACCTACAAGTTAGTTCTTTAGAAGATCAACAAAATTGCCAAACCGTTAGCAAGACTGACCAACTCAAGCCCAGGTCAGCCAAAGGGTGTGAACCTTGCAGCTCCAGCTGGAAAGCAATGTTGCTGTGGTTGCTGAGTCAAGGAGTCCCCAAATGTGAGATAGATAATGTCAGGACCCTGCCGCCTAATAGAGGGCTTTGGATGGCAATGTTCTCAGCTAACTGTGGAAACAAATCGTGGCTGATCAAACTATCTAGATCACTTATGCAGATGCCCATGCTAAAGGCCCATTCTCTGATGAGACTGACATGAATCAAGCTGTTGTTCGAGCCTGCGATGCCCAGATTGTCTCCATTTCTGCCTGGACCCATCATGATACCAGATATGGCAACACGTCCACCAACACAGAGTGGGCACAAAGTGAAGGACTCCATGCTGCTGATGCAGAGGCCACCACTCCATGCCAGATTTGTTATCCCGGTCAAATGTTCATCTGTTTGTCCTGTGAAGAGGAGGCTACAGTGTATGTGGCATTGCCCCTGCCCACTCCTGAGAGATTGAATGCATGGGACCTTTGACTCCTTCCTGGGGCTATAGATGGTGTCTCACACTTTTTCAGGTTACAGTGGTACTGTTTCAGGCCAGTCAGCCAACTTTGGTCACACCATTGTGGTTCTTGAGACTAATCTGTGTAATGATTTCGGCTTTCTGGACCAACTGAAGTCTAACAATGGTGCACCTTTCATCTCAGGCCACTCAACAATGGGCTGATAGTCTAGGTATTTGGTGGTCCTTCTATCCTCACTGTCATCCACAGCATGTGGTACTGTTGAGCATTGAAATAGCTCCTCAAAAATTAACTCAAAGAGATTTCTGGCTCTCCCTCCTGGTCCACACACCTTAGTACAGCAGTTCAGTAACTGAAAGTGGCTGTCCCCAGGATGGGACCATCTCATCTAGGCGTGTCCTTCATAATGATCGAGATGAGAGAGGTGGGGTTTATATAGACCAGTTTTGAAAATTTAGGGTTCCATGTTCACCATTCCTGGACATAATGCTTCTCTCTTTCCCTTAACAGCAACCCCAGGTCAGCCTGATTGGTGCAACTCCGGGTGATAGCCCAGTCAGAAAGGGGCCTAGGGGAGTCTCAACCACCTGGATTCTCTTATTTGACTGACACGGTCCTAGATCATGAGAATACCTGGAGCGCTTGGCACGCACACCTCTCTCTTTGAGTCCCCCATCAGCGGTCTACACGTAGAGTGGGGGACATAGTGGGCTCCTGTATGTTTTATAAAAATGTCCTTGTCCTTCTTGCACCTGACCCTTCCAGATGAAAAGTGTAAGTAGGAGGTGATTGGAAAAAAGGTGAAGTTCTAACTACTAGAATAGAACACATCGATTTTGTGACAGTGGAGGGAGAATAACAACGTTGGCACTTGGGGAGGGGACACCTCAGACCCTGGGAGAAATGCGGGAAAGAAAGACACTTATAGTCTTTGTCTTTCCAAACCACTTGGAGCCTTCTTCACTGAGGACAACATCTTGGTCCAACTTGCCCAAACTATTTCAAGTGACTTAAATTTAACTGACTGCTGAGTCTGCCATGCTCCACTAGACAGTTCTGACCTTGATTTGATTGCCATTTTGCTTAACCTTACCAAGAGATTGGAAGCAGCAAGGGGTAGCCTCAGCTCCTGTACCTCCTACATAAAATACCTGTCAACAACATCACCTCCAGATACAGATCCCAGGCCCAATCCTGTAGCTATCACCACTCAGTCATGCCGTGGAGTAGATGAATGGCATCTGGCTGGTGGCATGGACAAACAGAACTAACTGCCCTTAGCCAAGCCCTCCAAAAACAAGGACTAGACTTAATTATCTGGATTGAGCTGGAAGCCCTAAGGCCTACGGACTTGAAGGGAGGCACTGTCAACCTGGGCCCCCCCTAGCTGATGTAAGTCCCACTTGGGGGCGCCATGTTTTTTCCCAGAAGCAACACTAGTACCCTTGAGACTGTATGATTGATGTGGAAGTCACACATTAACTTGTCTCTCTCCAGAAAACAGAGTGACTTGAAATTTATCCTTGACTTTAGCCTACTTGCAAACTAACACATGAGCCTGCCACAGGTTCATGCATGCTGGCAGAAGACAGGAGACTCCTGGGTCAGAGAAAAAGGACCTTCTTACTCATGGCTGGAAGCATTAATCCAGGTACAGCAGATATATTGATTGCACAGACTGCAGTCTGCAAGGAAGAAGTACAGGAGAAATCTATCATCCATAGCAACCTTGGTCAGTGAATTGAGGCTCTCCTGAATGCCTTCTGGGCCAAGGTGGAAAGGTTGATGCAGAGAACTAAGGAGCGAGCCACCCGGCTTTCTAAGGTAGATATGATGCTTTATGGATTTGTTCCTCTGGGAGGCATGGTTGAGGTCCGTACTGCAAGCTGGCTTCATCCTGCTGCTTGTAGTTCTGTTGGTAGTAGCTTTAATTAAATGCTGTATGACACAAGTTGAACAGATTTGGTCCTAGCCTCTGTCGATCAGATTTGCCAACAGAGTGGTGAACTCATGGGAAAATTCGCCCAAAGCCAAGACAGTGTAGAAATGAGGGGTGGATATTACTGTAAGACAATTCTCCAGAGATCTCTTGAGTTTCTGCGCATTTTGCAAGCGAGGCAACTGACTGCCTTTGTCCTGGACTCTCTTCTCAAGGATGTTGGTACAGTGAATAGCCATGGACGATCGAGACAGAATCTCCCTCCAGTGCAAAGGGCAGTCATTAGAAAAGACTTGCGTTCTTAAGTTTAGCGTCCTCTCCCATACCACAGTCCACTGTGTGCAGGCGTCTATCTAGGTCATTGGTGCCACCCCCACGGGACCTGGGGACAAGAGGACTGATGTTAATAGGCTGATGATCATGCTATTTACTGTGCCATGAATAATGGTCCTTTTTCTCTGACCCAGGAATCTCCTGTCTTCTGCCAGCATGCACGAACCTGTGGCAGGCTCACTTGTGTTTGCAAGTAAGGTAAAACCTCAGACCCTGGACTTCCCTGGTGGCGCAGTGGTTAAGAATCCACCTGCTAATGCAGGGGATACAGGTTCAAGCCCTGGTCCAGGAAGATCCCACATGCCGCGGAGCAACTAAGCCCACGCACCACAACTACTGAGCCTGTGCTCTAGAGCCGCAAGCCACAACTACTGAGCCCGTATGCCTCAACTACTGAAGCCTATGTGCCTAGAGCCTGTGCTCCGCAACAAAGAGAAGCCACTGCAATGAGAAGCCCGCGCACCGCAACGAAGAGTAGCCCCCGCTCCCCGCAACTGAGAAAGCCCACGCGCAGCAACAAAGATCCAACACAGCCAAAATAAATAAATTAAAAAAAAAAAGACTCCACACTCCTAATGCAGGGGGCCTGGGTTCGATCCCTGATCGGGGAACTAGATCCCACATGCATGTCACAACTAAGAGTTCCCATGCTGCAACTAAGGAGCCCACAAGCCACAACTAAGGAGCCTGCCTGCTGCAACTAAGACCCGGCGCAACCAAATAAATAAAATAAAATAAATATATAAAAAATTAAACAAAAAACCTCAGACCCATCATAGTCCTTGACAAGGGAGCAGGCACATAGAAGGTCTCAGAAGTGCTGGTGGGAAAGCCCATTCAGACCAGTAACGGTGGGTAGACTAGCTGTTTGGGAAGTGTGGGACCCTTGCCTACCCTCATGTGAGCCAGCCCAACATCTGTCCCTACCTGTGGCACAGTGGATGTGGCAGTAGTTAGGCCTGTCCCTGAGTAACAGCACACCCCACGGCAGCATATTCACACACAGCTCAGTTACAGGTCCCCCTTGACTGCCTTATCTGGTGGGTCAGGTTCACATGGCAACGAGTGGCCTATGCTGTGTAGCCGAGGCTCTGAAAATCGTTACTGGCATTATTTTATCATCACGGCAACAGGCCTCCAAAAGGGGTCGACTTTTCTTCTTGTCTTTCACTGCAATGTGAATTGACCTGACGTTTCTGGGAAACAAGAAAGGACTAGATGTTACAGTAGCAAAAATAATAACACTCAACTTTTGGTGTATTTTTTCTTGGGGCCGGGCACTATACTAAAAGCTTGAATTATCTCCTTTAATCCTCAGGACAAGTCTGTGAGTTATGTCTCCCAATGTGCAGATGGAGAAGCTGAAGCCTGGACATGTTAAGAGATTTAGTCACAGTCACCCTGCTGGGATGTGGCAGGGCTGTGACCCCATCTGGTCAGCGCACGTCCAGAGCTGGATTCTCACCAGTGGACTTTTCCTGGGTTCAGAAGGTGGAGATGAGGGGCAGGGCTGAAGATCCTCTCTGACTCATCAAGCATGAACATTGGTTCATTGCGTTTTCCAATCCCATCTCTCAGTGCCCTTCATCACAGTAGGGGCACGTCAGAGGGGCTCAGTGACAGTCACTTTCAGTAAAGTGTCTTTGGAGAGAAATGCTTCAGGGCAGAATGGTCCCCTCCAGGCTTCTGAAACTTCCATCATCTTTAGAACCTACAATCCTTGGAGCCAGTTCTTTCTTTAGAGCCTAGAAGCTTCCCAAAGACATTCAGAACTCAGAGAGGTGACACAGAGCCTGGCGCACGGTCAGCCCTCTTTCAATGGTATTCTCCCCCTCCCCCCAAGCAGCCAGCTCCCACCCACAGCCCACTGTGGACCCCAGACCCAGATAATGATGAAAAGAGCTAACGTATACTGAGGACTTACCGTGTGCCCAGCATCCAACAAAAGGCTTCATGAATGTCAGCTCCTTTGCTTCCTTGTCTAAAAATGAGGAAAGGAGGCCTAGAGGAGATGAAGAATTTCCCCAATGCACACAGCTGGTGCAGGAAGATCGAATGCCAGAAAACCACCACCGTGTTATGCTGCCTCCTGAAATGAAACTTCCCTTACGCAGGCTGCTGCTGCCTCGTCCAGCCAGTTCCCCTAAGGAGGCATTGGGAGCCCTGGGTTTGAGTTCTGGCTCTGCCGTTAACCAGCCATGCAACCTAGGCCAAGTCCCTTGCCATCTCTGGGCCTCAAGAACCCCTCTGCACAAAGGAACCCTTCCCTAACATTTAAGCAGTCTGATCATTCCCCGGGGCTGGGGTCCCAGGGTTCTTCCTTGCCACATTCCAGCAAAGCCCCTCATTGCCCTCCTATCTTTAGGACATTTATTTTTTTTATTTTATTTATTTTATTTATTTATTTTTGGCTGTGTTGGGTCTTCGTTTCTGTGCGAGGGCTTTCTCTAGTTGCGGCGAGCGGGGGCCACTCTTCATCGTGGTGCGCGGGCCTCTCACTATCGCGGCCCCTCCTGTTGCGGGGCACAGGCTCCAGACGCGCAGGCTCAGTAGTTGTGGCTCACGGGCCTAGTCGCTCCACGGCATGTGGGATCTTCCCAGACCAGGGCTCGAACCCCTGTCCCCTGCATTGGCAGGCAGATTCTCAACCACTGCGCCACCAGGGAAGCCCTCTTTAGGACATTTGTGGGACCCCTCTTATTCCTCCCTTCCAGGAGCACTGTGTAGGTTTTGAATCAGGCCGGCTTAAGTTCAATCCCCACATCTTACTCACCAGATGATGCAAGTCTAATTGTTTCGTCTTTCAGAGTTCCGTGGTCTCAGTCCATTCAGTCAGTCAACAAACTTCAGCACCCTCTGCGTGCCAGGCCCTGTACTAGGGTCTGGAGGCAAGGTTGTACCTCCCTGGGAGGGCGGTGAGACGCACCGTAAGTAACCAAGCTCACGAAGAAGAATGTTTCAGGATGTGCTGAAGACCAGCAGGAGACAAAGCGGGGATGTGACCCAAAGGGCCGGGGGCGGCTGTTTTAGAGAAATGCCTTCTGGAGGCAGGACCCCAAGACATGAAGGATCAGGCCACGCCGAGGACTCTGCAGGCCCAGGTGAGCAGACGGAAGCTGCTGGACGGTTTTGTTTTGTTGTTGTTGTTGTTTTTTATTTTTTAATTAATGGTTGGAGGTTTTTAAATTAATGGTTGGAGGTTTTTTAAGCGGAGAAGGATCATGGTTGGAATTAGGTTTTTAAAAATTAATTAATTAATTAATTAGGTTGTGCTGGCTCGTAGTTGCAGCAGGCGGGCTCCTTGGTTGTGGCATGTGAACCCTTACTTGCGGCATGCATGTGGGATCTAGTTTCCTGACCAGGGATCGAACCCGGGCCCCCTGCATTGGGAGTGCGGAGTCTTAACCACTGCGCCACCAGAGAAGTCCCTGGAATTAAGGGGGGAGGTTTGTTTGTTTGTTTTTATTTATTTTTGGCTGCATTGGGTCTTTGTTGCTGCACGCGGGCTTTCTCTAGTTGCAGCGAGCGGGGGCTACTCCTTGTTGCGCTGCGCAGGCTTCTCATTGCAGTAGCTTCTCTTGCTGTGGAGCACGGGCTCTAGGCGCGCAGGCTTCAGTAGTTGTGGCTCGCGGGCTCTGAAGCGCGGGCGCTGAAGCGCAGGCTCAGTAGTTGTGGCGCACAGGCTTAGTTACTCTGCGGCATGTGGGATCTTCCCGGACCAGGGATCAAACCCATGTCCCCTGCATTGGCAGGTGGAT
Organism: Balaenoptera acutorostrata; assembly: GCF_949987535.1. Classification (NCBI taxonomy): domain Eukaryota; kingdom Metazoa; phylum Chordata; class Mammalia; order Artiodactyla; family Balaenopteridae; genus Balaenoptera; species Balaenoptera acutorostrata. Next base: position 7,147,288 of record NC_080072.1, read on the forward strand.
TCTTAACCACTGAGCCACCAGGGAAGCCCTGGAATTAGGTTTTAAGAGGTGACTCTGGCACCAGGTGGAGGAGGGACAGGACCAGGCAGAAATGGCAGTGCGGAGACCCGTTAGGCAACAGAAGTGATCTGGACTGACCACAGAGGTCATGGTCTCCTTGGACTTGCAGGAGAACTTACATCTAGGAGGCATGCTGGTCGATTCTAGGAAGATGGGGTGGCTGGGTGTGGTGACACAGGAGATGCGGAGAGAAACGGTGGACAGGCCATGGACACTACCTGTGCTGGACTGTCGCAGTAGCCCTGCGGATCCACTCTGCATCCTTGTCCGCCCTGCCTCATGCCCCGAGGCTCACCTTGCCTGCTCTGTTCCCTCCCCAGCCTCCCTGCCCTCGGGCTTCCTTTGGGGTTCGGCCCCTGGGGGGCCCAGCTGGACAGGAGGAGACTGGGTAATATTTATTTCCGCAGCTCCCTCCCCGCAGGCTGCAAGAGGACAGGTTCCACTGGATTGTGCTGAAGGCCGCAGCTCCCCAGGGCAGCGCCCCTTCCAGCTCCAGCTCCTGTGGCTCCGGACTTAGGTGAATGTTCATCACCCACGTGAGGGTGCCCACTGCTGGGTTCCTGATGAGAGGAAGGAGTTTGGTAATGACAGTAGGTAAACTTGCAGAGCACTCACTACGTGCCAAGCACTGGGCTTCGTGCTTGCCCTCACGGCTCCCGGTGGCTCAGTCCCCTCAACAGTCCCCGAACAAGGGCTGCCTTCCCCCCGTCCTACTCTCAGCAGCATTAGACACCCTTGGCCATGCCCTCCTCCCAAAACGCTCGCTCCTCTTGGCTCTTCCTGCATCACACTCCTGGTTTTCCTCTCTCCGCTCCCTCCAGCTGCTCCTTTTAAGTCACTTCTGACTCTGCCTCCTCTTTCTGATCTGGGAGTGGTGACTTCCCTGGTTCGCCTTGGGCCCTCTTCTCTCCCCAGCCGAGCCCACCCTTTCCCATGGCCATAAATGCCCCTGTATGCTGAGGACCCCAAGTCTGTGTCTCCAGGGCAGACATTCTGTTTGAGCTCCAGACCCCTGGATTGAGATGTCTCCACGTGGATGACACAAGCATCTCAAACTCGGCAAGCTGCAAACAGAGCCCCACACTCTCCCCCAGGTCTCCCTCTCTTCTGCCGCCTTCCTCACCCACCCAGGGGCTCAGGCCAGACACCTGGGAGCCATTCACACCACCCGCCTCTTGCGTACCCTCCACTTCACCTAGTCTCTAGATTCCACCCCCCAAACACATCTCCACCGCGTCCAAGCTGAGTCCTCTCTCCTGGGATGATGGCATCAGCACCCCCTCTTGCTCTGATACAGCCCCGTGGCAATAAAAATAAAACTCAGATTCCTCACCGTGGCCTCCCGCCTCCGCCTCCGGATGCTCTCTCTCCGCCTCCCCACCCCGTTGCTCCGCTGGCCTTCTCTCAGCTCCTAGAAGAAATGAATCTCTTTCCTACCCTTCACCCCGCATGCCCCTGTGTAAATTGTCTCCTCAACACAGGCCCCTTGACTCCTCGGGCCTCCTACAGGCTTCCCCCCGCCTGGCTGTTAACTCCTGCTCCTCCTCCAGCTCCTGGTTTAAAAGCCCCTTTGTCAGAGGGGCTTCCTGGACCTCCAGGTCCCACCACCTCTCTTGTTCCCAGCTCCTTAGTCTTCTCTGTTCCAGCACTGACCTCTGTCCCAGCCTCAGCCACGTATGAATTGATTTGTCATATGTCTGTCTCCTCCAGTACAGAAGCTCCGGCAGGGCAGAGATTGGTTCTACTTGTTAGCAGGAGCACGCGGGAGGTTCCTAGTCTGTTGAATGAATAGATCCCCATTTTACAGGTGAGAAAACTGAGACTCAGAGAGATTAGGACTCTAACCCTGGTCTGTTTATGCTGTGTTCCAAGGGCCAGGTTCAGATGAGTATGGGGGAAAAATGACTAGAAAATGCTCAGCCCTACACGTGGCAAGTGGTGAGCACTCAGTACTATTCCCTGCCTCAGTGTGGGACCAGAGCCCCGAGGGAGTGTGCGGGCAGCCCTTACACACCCTCCCAGCCCCCCTGGGGACATGGGGTTGCCCCCATCCTACCTCTGCAATACCTGTCTATGTGAACAGGGCCTGAGCCCACTGAGCAATTCGGGCAGTGGTCCACCAAAGAGTCTCCCCAAATGAGCCCACCCTCAAAGTGAAAACCATGAGTTCCTTGCACAGGTGTGCCTGGAGGCAAGTCCCTGAACCCCCTTTCCCTCAGTCAGACTGCAGCCTCCGTTCCCCTCGGAGAGAGAGTGTCACCCTGACTTGGCTGTGTCCCACTCTGAATGTACCCTGGTTACACCCACCCCCTGCTGAGTTCTGTGAGTCAGAGACTGAATCCTGGGGTCTCCTGGCTAGGTCCCCGGGATATGGCCTGGGGCCCAGGGCACTGCAGTCCTCAAGGGCCTCCCTTCCAGACTAGCGGACAGGCCTGGCTCCTCTCCAGCCCTGACCAAACTCAAGGCCCCCCCCCCAGCCCCTGCCAACCCCTGCCCTGGGGCCCTGCTGTGCCCCTCCCCAGCCCTGGGGCCCTCAAGCATCACCCCCCTCCTGCCGGCTGTTAGCCTGGGAAGGGGGCCAGGCCCTGAGCTCAGACCTTGGCGATTCCAGAGTGTCTGAGGCCCAGAGCCAGCCCCGCCAGCCCGGCCAGACAAGGCGAAGGGGCGGGGGCAGGGTGGGCACCAGGAAGCCATTTAGAGGGGGGTTGGCAGGGAACCTGGATTTCAAGCTTTGTTCTATCTGCTCCTTTTCTGGACCCCGCGGGCTTCTTCCTGGGACCCCGCTGGGGCCCTGGCTAAGGGGTGCCCCCACCTCGAGTCCTCTCCTCCACGGGGAGTGGACCAGTACTAATAAGAAGTGACTTCGGGGTGGTGAGACCCCCCACATGTGCAAGGGAGGCTGCACCAGGGCTGAGAGGCGTGGGTTCCAGCCCCACCTGCTCCCACCATCCGCGCGACCCTGGGGCAAGGCCCATCTTCCTACCCCAGCCTCGGTTTCCCACTTTGATGCTGCCGGGCGGAGGTGGGCGCGGGCCTTCCAGCCCCGCCCGGAGGAATCCGGCGGGGCGGCCAGCGGTCCCAGGTGAGGGCTCTCTGGAGCGGGCCCAGCGCGGCGGCGGCGGGTTCCAGCGGGGCGGGCATCTGGGGCGGGGACCGCCCCCCAGCCTCCACCCGCCCGCACACCCTCGCTCCCCCAGGCGGCAGCGACGACGCTTTAAACAGAAAAAAACTGTCTCCCTGGCTCCGGGCCAGCATCCCAGCCCCCCTCGCCGCCGCCGCGCCGCGCTCCAGCCAGGGAAAACAACTGCTCACTTCTCCCTGAGTCCGCCCCGCGCGCTCCCTGCTTCCCGGCGGCCGCGGGAGCCCAGCCCGGCCGGGGGAGGCGCGGAGCGGGCCGGCCGCCCGGCCTTCCTCTCCCCTCGCTCCTCCTCTCCGCCTCAACTTGCTCCGGCCTCCTCGCTCCGGCCTCAGGTTGGGGCCTCCGCAGGCCCTCGGCCCCGGCTCGTGGCTGGGCTCCTTCCCGGGGCGGTGGAAGTTTCTGGGCTCCCCGCAGTCCAGCCTCCATCTCTTTGCCTCTCACTGGGCCCGCGCCCGCGCCTGCTGTCCCCTCCCCGCGCGCTTCCTCCCATCTTCTCCCTCGCTGCCCTCTCTACTCCTCTCCCGGGGCTCCCGGCTTGCTGTTCCCCTCGAGCGCCGGGACCATCGCCCCTGCCCGGGCGCGCCCCCCGGGTCCTGCGGCCCCGGATGCCCGGGCCCCGTGGGGCTGCTGGCGGCCTGGCCCCTGAGATGCGCGGGGCGGGGGCGGCGGGGCTGCTGGCGCTGCTGCTGCTGCTGCTGCTGCTGCTGCTGCTGGGCCCGGGCGGCGGGGCCGAGGGGGGGCCGGCGGGCGAGAGGGGCGCTGGCGGGGGCGGGGCGCTGGCCCGCGAGCGCTTCAAGGTGGTCTTTGCGCCGGTGATCTGCAAGCGGACCTGTCTCAAGGGCCAGTGTCGGGACAGTTGTCAGCAGGGCTCCAACATGACGCTCATCGGAGAGAACGGCCACAGCACCGATACGCTCACGGGCTCCGGCTTCCGCGTGGGTGAGGGCCGGGAACACGGGCAGGGGGAGCGGGGAAGGCAGGCACCTGGACAAATGCGGGGTACATGGCAGCGTAAGCCACGTAGGCCACGTGACCCTGGGGGTCGTGGGTTCAGAGAGCAGAGCCTGAGGGCCTGGGGCCCCAGGGGCTTCAGGGGGCTTGGGAGGCTGGAGTGCTGGGGCCAGAGTTGGGAGGGCTGCATGGAAGCCTGGACTTCACAGCTTTGGGTTGGCGTTGAGGCCTAAGGTGTGGGGTGATGCTGGGGTCCTGGATGACACAGGCCTCTAGGAAAGTGCTGGGTCCTGAGAGGGAGTCAGGGTCAGCAGCAGGGGCTTTTGAGGGATGTGAGCCGGGGGCAGGAGGTCTCAGAGAAGGGATAAGTATTCCCCCAAGAAACAGTCTTGCTGGAAGAAACAGGAAAAGTCTTTAAAAACTATCTAAAGTAGGGCCTGCCAGTGGTAGACACCTGCATTCTCTGGGAGGAGGAGCTGAGGTCAGGGCTGGGAGTGAGGGAATTAGTTACTGGCAAGGTCTTAGAGGGGAGGGGTGTTGAGGCCTAACAAGTGGGGAGCAGGCCTGGAGGTAGGGGCTGTTTTGGGTCCTCAGCCTCTCCTCTTCCTGATGCCCCATCTATGCTTCCCCCATAAATCTTAACAGCTCTGCCTTAGAGTCTCCCCCACAACAAGCCGTCATAACTTCCCAATTCCACCTGGAGTCCACCCCTTCCCCAACATCTCTCTTCAGAGGGCCAGGCCTGGGCTCAGCTCTGCTCCCTCAGGGCCCTGTGGGCCAGGCTGGGGGAGGTATCCCAGCAGTAATTACCCTCCTGGACGGGGTAATTAGGCCAGGCCCAGGATGGCACCAGCAAAACAGCCCCTCTTACACATTCCTGTACTCATGTACCCACTCACACCTGAGGAACCCCACAGATGTGGGGTTCTCATGAGACGTGCATGTGTGTCTGTGTGCGAGAGTGCACGTGCACGCTTGCACGTGACACACCCACGGGGGTATGCCCAGCTTTGGAGTGGCACACTGGGATCAAGTACTTGTTTCTTTGTGTTGTCTTGGGTGCATGTCTGCAATCACTATGGGAGTGTTTATGTAAGCCTGTGTTGGTGTTAGAATGAGTCTATGCATGTGTGTGTGATGAGATGGCTGTGCATGTGAGTGTACGTGGGCCCGGCCTCCCAAGCCCCCTGGCCATCCTGCCCAGGCTGCTGTCTCCATCCGTGCTGCCCACATCCCCCAGGCTCGGCGCCCAGGCCACAGTGGGCGGGTGTCACAGGGAGGTCACCCTCACCGCTATGGGTGACTCATTGGGAGGCAGGAAGGAGAGGATCCTGCCTCCCCTGGCCCAGGACACACCCCTTCTGCCCTGAGAGACTGGCCCCAAGAGGCCGGGCAGGATGGGCTGGGCTGGGCTGGGATGCTCTTAGCCAGGCCCCGATGGCCATGCATGTGGGCCATCCCTCTGAGTCCCTTCAGGTGTCCAGAGAGCCTCAGCCCCATCTTCCCATCCTGGGAAGTGAGGGCAGCCATGTGGCAGGCAGGAGAGGGGCTGGGCCTGGTGTGTGAGCTCGGGTCCCCAAGGCTGGATTTCGGATATGAGTGTGTGACAGAAAGACAGAGATCCTATCCTCTCACTGAGTCACTCCTTCATTCATTCCCCCAGCACCTCCTCTGGCACCCAGAGCTGAGGCAGAGGGTGGGTAGTATCTGAAGAAAGGCTCTCTTCCTGGGGGAGGAGCTGAGCCTGGAAGGATAAGATGTGAATATGCAGAGATGGGGGACAAGGCTCTGAGGGGGCGGGAAAGGCATGATTAAAGCCAGGGAGGCAGAAGATGTGGTACATTTGTAGGGGACGGGAGATGAGTCCTGGAGCATAGGGTGCACATGGAAAGAGCAGGGGGGGATGGGCTGAAAGAAGGTTCCTTCTGGGCCACGGAGGGCAAGGAAGCAAGCTGTGAGCAGGGGTGTGACTGTGGCAGAGCTTTGCCTGAAGCAAGTTTCTCTGGGGGCGCTTGGGATGTTGACAGGCAGGGGAGTGGCAGAGGGCATGGGGAGGAGGGAAGATGGATTATGAGATATTACAGAGGCCAGAACTGGCCGGAGTGGGAGCAGGAGCGATGGAGTATCAAGGCTCAGTTGTGAGTGACTGGGCAGGTGGGGATTCCCGGGGGTGGTTCAAGACCAAGTGGAGGTGGGGAGGCAAGATGCTCATTTCTGACAGGGTCCCCTGGGTGGAGGTGCTTAAGGGAGGTCCCGGAGAGGGATAGCTCAAGTTGGCAATGGTGAGGTGTGGGCCCTGGGATGGCAAGACAAAGAGAGGGAGGGAGAGCCCAGAGAGGGCTGAATCAGGGGAAGAATTTAGGGGTGAGGAGGAGGAAGCACCAGAGAGAGACTGGATTTCCAGGAAAGGCCTAAGGGGAGGGAAAGGCTATTCCATCATCATCATCATCATTTGCTACTACTTATTAAGGACCCACTGTGTAGTAGGCACTATGCTAAGCATTTGTACAGGCATTGCCCCATTTAATAGACAGGACAGTCCTACAGATGAGGACAGTGAGGCACAGAGAGGGGAAGTAAGTTGCTCAGGGCCACACAGTTGGCACATGGCCTCCTAACTAGGATTTAAGTCCAAGACTTAAGACTCCAGTGGCCCCATGGGTATAAGGATGTTGGGGGACTTAGAGGGTAGTTTCTGTGTGTGTGTGTGTGTGTGTGATGTGTTACATAAACCAGCTTCCCAGGGAGGACAGAACTAGTGGGTGGCAAGGAAGTAGGGAGGAGGGGAAGAGACAGGATGCGGGTGAGGGACTGGGCCTGGGGGCTGGGGACAGGGGTCTGCCTGGGCCCTGATCCACCTTTCCTCCCCAGTGGTGTGCCCTCTGCCCTGCATGAACGGCGGCCAGTGCTCCTCCCGAAACCAGTGCCTGTGTCCCCCGGACTTCACCGGTCGCTTCTGCCAGGTGCCCGCTGGAGGAACTGGCGGGGGCACTGGCGGCTCAGGCCCTGGGCTTGGTCGGGCTGGGGCCCTGTCCACAGGCGCGCTGCCTCCCCTGGCTCCGGAAGGCGAGTCTGTGGCCAGCAAGCACGCCATCTACGCGGTCCAGGTGATCGCCGATCCGCCGGGGCCGGGTGAGGGGCCCCCTGCCCAGCATGCAGCCTTCCTGGTGCCCCTCGGGCCAGGACAGATCTCAGCGGAAGGTACCAGGCAACGGGCAGACCCCGGGAGGCCGAGGTGGGCGGGCACTAGGGTGGCAGGTCCCGGGCGGAGGCCAGCCCTGGAGGACCGCCGCACTGCCAACCGGCGCTACGGGGCAGCCCTGAAGCCGCTGTGCCCCCGCCCCCCAGTGCAGGCCCCACCCCCTGTGGTGAACGTGCGCGTCCACCACCCGCCCGAGGCCTCCGTCCAAGTGCACCGCATCGAAGGGCCCAACGCCGAGGGCCCGGCCCCCTCCCAGCACCTGCTGCCGCACCCCAAGCCCCCGCATCCTCGGCCACCCACCCAGAAGCCCCTGGGCCGCTGCTTCCAGGACACGCTGCCCAAGCAGCCCGTGAGTGAATCCACAGTCGCCGCTGGACGGGCCCTTCAGTCTCTCAGGGCTGCCCTGTTCCAACCCACCCGGATTGCTCAAAACTGGGGGTGTCCTGCAGGTTGAGTGGCAGAGGAAAAGGGCCTCAGGAGGGAGGCCAGGTGGGGGATGGGCACCCTGTGACCCCCCTGTCCACACTCCTCTCCCTAGTGTGGCAGCAATCCCCTCCCCGGCCTCACCAAGCAGGAAGACTGCTGTGGAAGCATCGGCACAGCCTGGGGCCAGAGCAAGTGCCACAAGTGCCCGCAGCTGCAGTGTGAGTGCCTCGGCTCAGTGAGGTCTCCCCCCCACTCCCCACAGGGTGGCTCCACCGACACCCCCTCAGCCCTGCAGTGGGAGACCCCAGTCCAAGCAGCCTGAGCCTCACTGCCCACCCAGTTCCCCTCAGCGTCCCACCCTGCCTGTCCCCAGTGCCCTCCCTTCCCTCTCTGCAGGCCCCCCAAGGTCCTCTCCTGCCATGCTCTCCTCTCTCTGCAGACACAGGGGTGCAGAAGCCAGGGCCTGTACGTGGGGAGGTGGGCGCTGACTGCCCCCAGGGCTACAAGAGGCTCAACAGCACACACTGCCAGGGTACGGCCAGCTGGAGATTCTGTGGGCTGGAGGGGTAGGCCAGTTGTCACTGGGGGAGGTCCTACGGTGGACGAGGGGGGAGATGGGGCAGGGGCAGAACCCTGAGGTTCTTGGAGCAGCTTGCTGTCACCCTATGGCCCCAAACTGGAGGGACCAAACTCTCACTTACCACAGACATCAATGAGTGCGCGATGCCAGGCATGTGTCGCCATGGTGACTGCCTCAACAACCCTGGCTCCTATCGCTGTGTCTGCCCACCTGGCCATAGCTTGGGCCCCTCCCGCACACAGTGCATTGGTGAGACTGGGGGATCCTTGGAGGTCACAAAGCATGGGTGGGTGGGTAAGCCTCCAAACAGTAAGGATCAGAGGTCACAGAAGTCAGAGTGGGGTCAAGGGTTGACTGCAGGTGAAACAAGGCCCAGAGCAGATAGGGTCAGGGATCAGTGGGTTCAGGAGTCGCATGAGATCTGGGGTTAGAGGTCGCATGGGGTCGGGGATTATATGGAGTCAAGGTCATATGAGACCATGGGCTTGATGAGTGGGAGGGATAAAGTCTAGAGCAGCTAGAATCAGGGGTCAATGGGGTCAGTGGTCACCGAAGTTTCGGGTGTTACATGAGGTCAGAATAACACAGGTTTCAGGGGTCACATGAACTCAGGGTCATGTGCGATCAGGGGCCACATGAGGATTAAGTGTTGTCTGGGCCAGAGAGGCAAGGTCTGGAGCAGATGGGAAGGGGGATGTGGGCAGTGTTCAGGCCCAGATGCCCATGCCCACCACTGGCCCCTGCAGCGGACAAGCCGGAGGAGAAAAGCCTATGTTTCCGCCTGGTGAGCCCTGAGCACCAGTGCCAGCACCCGCTGACCACGCGCCTCACCCGCCAACTCTGCTGCTGCAGTGTCGGCAAGGCCTGGGGCACCAGGTGCCAGCGCTGCCCAGCTGATGGCACTGGTGAGCCTGGGGCATTTGTAGCTGGGGGGTGTCTGTGTGCCTATCCAGGAAGTGCTCACTTCTCTGCCCCTTGCTCTGGCCACAGCTGCCTTCAAGGAGATCTGTCCAGCTGGGAAGGGGTACCACATCCTCACCTCCCACCAGACGCTCACCATTCAGGGTGAAAGTGACTTTTCCCTTTTCCTGCACCCTGATGGGCCACCCAAGCCCCAGCAGCTCCCTGAGAGCCCCAGCCGGGCACCACCACCTGAGGACACAGAGGAAGAGAGAGGTCTGGCCTGACCCCTCCTGTTACCTGACAGTTGCTGAACCCCTAGGTCTGACACCTTGACCCTTGATCCACAGATATGACCTGAGTCTAACCTCTAACTCCTAGTCCCAGACCAGCACTGACCCCCAGAGCTGATACTCTGACCCCTAACCAATGTTGTAACTAACCCCAGAATTAACCCCTGATCAACAGAATTTGACCATTTATTGCCCTCCAGATTCAATCCTCTGACCCCAGGACCCCTTTGATTTCCAGACCAGGGCACTAATGCAGCTCAAATGCTGCCCCTAGATCTGACCTTCTGACCGCTGATCCAGGGATTTGACCCTGGCTATAACCCCCCAAGCCAAGGACCTTGTCCAACCATTGCTTCGCTGACCTGTGATGGAAACACTCTCTGACCTCAGGATCTAACCCTTGATGCTTGATCCAGAGACATGATCGTTGAACTCTTAGGGACCCTGACCACAAATACCCAAGTGCCAATCCCAGACTTGACTCCCTTCTCCCAGCCCAACACTTAACGGCCCCATCTTCTTCCCTTCTAGGGGTGAGCACAGACTCAGTGAGTATGAGAGCCCATGTGGGAGGGGCAGGGAGGCCAAGGAGACACAGAGGGCTTATGTTGCTGTCACCTGCAGCCAGTGATCGAAGAGCAGTCCGCGCAGCAGAGCCACCCGACTGTCACCACATCTCCTGCCCGGCCCTACCCTGGTGAGCTGGGCACCGTAGGAACCAGTCCTCAAGGGCTGTCACTGCCGGGGAAGTTCACAGTCTAGGCACCAGGGGGCGGTGAAGCTGGGTGTGAAGTTCCCAGCGGGTGACCTGCGGAGAGAGGGGCGGCGCTCTCAGCTTCCTCACCAGCTGATGAGTGTGCCCTGCTGCCTGCAGAGCTGATCTCCCGGCCCTCACCGCCCTGGTTCCTGCCCGACTTGCCCCCGTCCCGAAGTGCGGTAGAGATCGCCCCTACTCAGGTCACAGGTAAGACCCGCCCACCTAGGCCATGCCCGAGGTAAGCCACGCCCCTAACTTAGTTTTTCTCCTCCCTTACCCCCTCCAATCATTCCCGAGCACTAAAACATCCAGGGTTTACTGTGTGCCAGGCCCTGGGCTGGGCGCTGTGGAAGCCTCGGTGTGCAGCAGAGATCCCACTCTGCCCTCAACTGATCCGGGTATTATGGTGGTCAGCCCAGGCCGAAGGCATTTATTCATATATTCTACAACTATTTATTGAGCACCTACTATGTGTAGGCACTGTTTAAGTGCTGGGGATACAGTAATAAGCAAAACAGACAAAAATTCCCTATCCTTGTGGAGTAGACAGACAACAAACAGATCAATGAGTCCAAATCTAGTATATCTCATAAATGCTATGAAAAAAAATAGAGAAGAAGGAAGGAAGTCTGGGCGGGGAGGGGGTGATAATATGCACGGTGGCAATGAGAGAAGGCCTTCTGAGCAGGGCTTTAAGGATTGTTAGAAATTAACAACGAGAAGTGGGAAAGAAATGGGCGGGTTGGGAAAAAGGACATTCCAGTTTGGGCAGAAGTTTGGGCAAAGGTATGGAAACATGAAACCGTGGTTTCATGGAGCGGGGAGAAACCACACACACAGATCAGTGTTTCTGAACTAGGGGAGGGCCGGCTCAGGGAGCCTTGTTAAGAGGCTTGGGTTTGATCCCAAAGGCTGTGGGAAGTGTCTGCAGGGTTTTGGGCATCGGAATAATTGCTAGCTATGGCTGAACAGTTGCCCTGGGCCAGGCACTGACTGAAGAGTTTTACATACTAAGTACTGTTTACCCTTCTCATACTCTGTGAAGTGGGCACTGTTAGCCTCGTTTTCCAGATGAGAAAATTGCGTCTAAGGGAGGTTCAGGGACTGGACCCAGGTCACACAGCTGAGCCAGATTCAAGCCCATGTCTCTGTGGACTCCAAAGCCACAAGGAAGCCACCAGCCTGGTTGAAAACCGGAGGTTAGATGAGCTCCTGGTGGAAGATGACTGCCCTGGAAGTCTGCACAGGCTAGGAACCACCCCGGGACAGTCTGGGGGCTGTGGGAACGTGGAGGAAGAGACACATGCAGAGGCTTCTCAGAGGAGGGGGTGTTAAGGATGCCTAGGGAGAGGCCCTCAAAGAGAACAGCCTACAAGAGCCCACTGGCCAGGTGTGTTTGGGAGGGGGTAGAGTTCAGCATCAAGGCCTGGGCTGCATGGGGCAGGGCTCAGGCGAGGGACCACAAGGAGGGAGAGGTGGAGGCAGGGACTACTAGGAATCGTAGGAAATAGGGTGAGAAGGATTCCTGGATCTGACCACTTAGGCACAACCATGCGCGAGCCAGGATTCCCAGGAAACCAGCTCCTGTCTGCCTTGGGAGGGGGAGGAAAACAACTGTTCTGGAATGGGGGGGGGTAGGTCCCTAAGGCAAGGGGTGTTGGTTCACTGATCTAGAGGATGTTTGTGTGGGTGAGGCTGCAGGGTTTGAGGTATTGAGGTGACTGGGGTCAGGGTATCATAAGTGGGGATAGAAGTATCAAGGTTTCCTGGAGTTGAGGAGATAGGGATGTCAGGGACCTGGGGTCATGGTTTGGGGCTACCGGAGGTTGTGATGTTGGGGTTATCTGTGATGGAGGTGTAGGGAATCCTAGGATTGGAGCACCTGAGCTTAGGGTGCGACCTGGCCCAGGTATCCGCGTCGTTAGTAATGGGCTATCCAGGTCCTCCCTGGGGACATGGCAGAAAGTGAATGCTCCCTGCCTGGCCCCCTGACCTACCGCCGCACCCCCAACCCCGGCAGAGACGGATGAGTGCCGACTGAACCAGAACATCTGTGGCCACGGGGAGTGCGTCCCGGGACCCTCAGACTATTCCTGCCATTGTAACCCGGGCTACCGGTCGCATCCGCAGCACCGCTACTGCGTGGGTGAGCGTGGCGAGTGGGTGGCGCGGGGGCGGCCCTGGCTCCCGACAGACCTCTGACGCCTTCCCGCCCGCGCGCCCTTCTCAGACGTGAACGAGTGCGAGGCGGAGCCATGCGGCGCCGGGAGGGGCATCTGCATGAACACCGGCGGCTCCTACAACTGCCACTGCAACCGCGGCTACCGCCTGCACGTCGGCGCCGGGGGGCGCTCGTGCGTAGGTGAGCACTGCCGGGCCGGGGGTGGCGCTGGGGCTAGGTGGACCCGGGGGGCTCTCCCGACCGCATGTAATCCCCTCCGCCGCCTTGCACTCCCCTCGCGCCCCCTTCCTCCCGCTCAGACCTGAACGAGTGCGCCAAGCCCCACCTGTGCGGCGACGGCGGCTTCTGCATCAACTTTCCCGGTCACTACAAGTGCAACTGCTACTCCGGCTACCGGCTCAAAACCTCTCGACCGCCCGTGTGCGAAGGTGGGGAAGACCCCATCCAGACCGCCGGGGGTCCTCAGCGGTCCCTCGGCCTGGGGTGGGGGCGGAGGGCCTCACTCCCGTCTCTGCCCAGCTCTGGGCCTCTCAGAGGTTTCGGTCCGGAGCCCAGAGGGCCCGCTTCGACTTGTCGATTTGTGACGAAGGGAGGCCCTGCCGAGGACCCTGAGCGCCTGGCCGGCCACGTTGTCCCCAAACGAGTCCTCTTCCTCCCTACTGTGCAGACATCGACGAGTGCCGAGACCCTAGCTCCTGCCCGGATGGCAAATGCGAGAACAAACCTGGGAGCTTCAAGTGCATTGCCTGTCTGCCCGGCTACCGCAGCCAGGGGGGCGGGGCCTGCCGCGGTGAGGGCGAGGCCTGGGTCCGGGGTAGGGTAGAGGGCGGGACCTCGAAAGCAAATGGGAGGGGCCCTTCGGGAGTCGCCCCTGTGATGGGGCGGGGCTAATGGCGGTGGGAGTCACCTCCAGACTGGGCTTCCTTCCCGGGAGTAGAGGCCCCCCCATCCCGGGCGGAGGGGGCTCCCACCCCCTCACAGTGCATCATCCGGTGGGGCGGAGTCCGAGGCGAGCCTTCTCCGCTGCAGACGTGAACGAGTGCGCCGAGGGCAGCCCCTGCTCTCCCGGCTGGTGCGAGAACCTCCCGGGCTCCTTCCGCTGCACGTGCGCCCAGGGCTATGCGCCCGCGCCGGACGGCCGCAGTTGCCTGGGTGAGCTCCAGCCCTCCCCGCCCTGCCACCCGCCACCCATTCACGCGCTGAAGCTGGGGACTGGGTCACCCCGTCTGTCGGACGAGTGGGCAGGAGGTAGCTAATTCACAGACACCGCCCCTTCACTGATCCACTCACTAGGTTCCTCAGCGGACCTGGCGGAGGAGGGGGCGACCAGAATTTCTACGTAGGAAGGATCTGAGGAGGCAAAGCTTGAAGCTGCGTTTGCAAAGCACGTTACTTAAATTTGAGGGGGGAAAAAAGATATAAAAGAAAGGGGATGTTAGTAGTTCCCCCGACACTAATGTTTCTTATGTATCAGGAGGAAGGCTGAGGGCTGGGATTCAGAGAAACTGGAGAACAATAGACACCAACTGTAGAGCGCAGGGCTGCAGGACTGGATGGAGTTTGGGTGTTCCTGGGAAACCTCAGCGGGGCTGGGAGAAGGGGAGGTCTGAGTGCTCTTAAAGGATCAACAGGAGTTAGCCAAGCGAAGAAAGGTGAGAGGGAAGAGCATGCCAGGCGCAGCGCCAGCGAAGTCAGAGGCAAACACCAGCACGGAGTGTACAGGGAATGTAAGGTGTAAGCAGGGGATGGGGGCTGAGGCTGGCCGGTGAGGGGCAGGTCCCCATCCCCTGAAGGGCCCACCTAAGCCCCGCCCAGGAGGTTGAGCTTCACCCTGAGGATATCAGGAGGCACCTGAAGCATTTTAAGGGGAAGAATGACAAGAGTGGCCATTTGTTTTAGAAAGTTCCCTGATGCCCATTGTGGAGAGTGGCTGGAGGTCTGGTGGGGACTCAGGACAGAGACAGTGGTGGAGCTGATGAGAATAGAGGCCTAAGGATGGTCATGAGATTATGTGATATTAGAGAAATATTAGAACGCGTTACCTGGGCTGCTCATTAACTGGATGTCAAGGTGAAGGAGAGAGGGGAGTAAGGGATCCTCAGGTTTCCAGTTTGGGTGACTCAGTGGGTTCTGCTCACCAGGATAGGGTCCCCTGGGGTGGGGCATGTTTGAGAAGGAAGACATTAAGTTTCATGTTGGACAGTTGAGCGGGTGGTCCCAGTGGGCCTTTCAGCTGGCAATGCCAGCAGAGGGTGGGCCATACTGATTGGAAACCTTGGGCCAGACACACCCACCTGGAACTGTGTATTGTGGGGGTGTGAAGCCTTGGGGTGTCACTGGGAGGGTGTGAAGCCTTGGGATGTGCCCTGGGAGGAGCTGTGGAGACTTGGGGTGTCACTGGGGGTGTGTGGAGCCTCGGGGTAGGCACTGGGGAGAGCTGTGGAGCCTTGGGGTGCAGTCAAGGATGGTGGGTCCGGTGAGGGGAGCCTTGGCAGAGCCTTGTGGATACTGCCACGTCGGTAGAAGGCAGGGGAATCGGAGCAGGCAATGGCGGAGCAGGGGTGGTGGGAGGGCCCAGGGAGCACTAGCTGAGAAGCTGGGGAGCGGAGGCATGCAGGGAAGAGGAGGATGAGGTAAATGCAACAGAGAGGTTCTTGTAAAATAAGAACTAGCTGGGGAGACGAGAAGGTCCCTGGTGGCCTTGGCAGGGTAGCTTCCGTGGCATGCCGGGAGGCCAGAAGATGCAGGCAGCAAGTGAGGAGGAGTGAGACCTGGGATCACCAGAGTGAGGTGTAGGCTGTAGGCTGAGGAGAACAGTAGAGGTTTGGAACTGCCCAAGAGCACGGGGGCTACCTGGGGGCTTTCCAGTGTCAAGGCTTGAGAGGAGGAGGAGAGGGTAGCGCTGAGGATCTGGCCGGGCTGGAGGCCAGAGGGAGTGGAGTGGCCCAGGTGCTCCGCTTGGTGGCTGGCTCCAGCCTCGCTCAGCACCCAGGGTCCTGAGAAGCAGGCTAGGGCTCTGACTTTGCCAGACCAGTGAGGAAGAAGGAGAGGTGTTCAGGGGCCCTTGCTAGAGGAGGTAGAGTTGGGGGCTCGAGAACAGCGGAGGCGGTGGGAAGGAAGCTGCATCTGAGATGTCCAAGAGGGGCCAGATCCCAGCCCCTTGTACCGAGAGTGAGTGGCTGGCACTGAGGTGAAGGTCACAGAAACTGAGGGATGAAGGACTGTAAGGTCAGAGGCTGGGCCTGGCTGTCCAAATGGATGTTGAAAACTCCTAGGATGGGGAGGAAGAGAGAAGGAGAGGGGCTAGGAAGGTGGGTGCTGACAGCAATAGAGAGGCTGGCATAGGGGCCAAGTGCCCCTCAGAGGAAGAGTGTGGTTTGAAAGGGGTCTGGGGTGTGGGCAACGACCAGCTTCCACCAGAAAGGACTGCACAGAAGCATGCTCTCAGAGCCAAGTCCCTTTACTGCACAAGCAGAACAAGTTATTCTGTGAGACCAAAGATATAGGGGAGCTTATTTACATGGGAAGGAAGGCAGCCATGGCAGGTGGGGGAAGGGCAAGAGCAGCCGGGAGAGCAGTTGGGGCAAAGGAAGCCCAGGGCAGAATGGGATTGTTTGGTGAGAACAGATGAAGGATGGGGAGGCCTGAGTTCTTTGGAATCACACGTGGCCCAGGGTTCCTGGCAGCACCTGGCCTGGTCGTCAGGGCATAGTGTGCCACACAGGAGCGGGGTGAGGGTCCCATGCTTCTCTCCAGCTCCACTCACCTCAGCTCTGGTGCTCCAGGCCATGGGCAGGAGTGGGAAAAGGGTAGCAGAGGCCCAAGACCATCCCATCCTGGCCCTCTGACAGCCCCTGTGCCCCACAGATGTGGATGAGTGTGAGGCTGGGGACGTGTGTGACAACGGCATCTGCACCAACACGCCAGGCTCCTTCCAGTGTCAGTGCCTCTCTGGCTACCATCTGTCAAGGGACTGGAGCCACTGTGAGGGTGAGGGGGGCCTTGAGCTGGGGGGCTGACCTGTTCCTCCCTACCCCAAGACCTCCACTGCCCAGGGCCCAAGCCCAGGGGCTACCTGTAAACAAGCCAGGCACTCCCATGGCCAGCCCCCATCCAGATCCAAGATGAGGCCTGGGGTGTGGGCCCTACCCAGGGCTCTTCGGGAAGCCTTGGAAGCCTCAGGCTGTGTGTGATTGGGCTTAGCCCCTGAGATTCTCCCCCTCTTTGATTCTCTACAGACATTGATGAGTGTGACTTTCCTGCAGCCTGCATTGGGGGTGATTGCATCAACACCAATGGCTCCTATCGATGTCTCTGTCCCCAGGGGCATCGGCTGGTAGGCGGCCGGAAGTGCCAAGGTATGGGGGGATTGGCTGAGAGCTCCTGAGGAGCAATGGCAGGCAGCAGTAATCTCCTAGACACACTACTGATCTGTCTTTCCATCCATCCACTCACTCATCCTTCTAGTCTTTCACTGAAAATGACAACAGTGATAATGACAGTAATTAACGATGCTTATTACTATGTGCCAAATCACCCCTATATGCATTCATCCAACAAGAGTTTACTGAGCATCTAATATTTGCCAGGTTCTGTGCTATATACTAGATATTGAGCAATGACCCAGGGCTCCCAGCTAGGGGAGACTGACATGTAAATTGATTCTTACAGTTCAGGGTGCTGGGTGCCAAAAGAGGTCTGGACTAGTGATTTATTCCAACAGTTGAATTGGAACTTGAAGCATAAATAGGGTTCCCTAAAGCATAAATAGATTCCCTAAGCAGAGAAAAGCATGGGATGGTATTCCAGGCCCAAAGAACAGTATTTGCAAAGCACAGAGATCCGGAAGAAGCTAGTTGCGTTTTAAGGGAGAGTAGACACCTACGCCCTAAACACAGAGCTGAGGGTGTTGGTGGTTTAGAGTAAAGGGTGATGAGACTTAAAGATATTGGGAGACCAAACTGAAAGTCCCCAAATGCTGAGCTGAGAGTTAGGACTTCATTCTGTTAGGTTTTTATGAAGAATAATGCATTGAATGTGCACACAACTACCCACATGCACAGACAGACACGAGTGGATTCCTGTCGTGTGTACTTTGAAGTCACAGCGGAAATTCAGGTTCTGAACTTGTGTGAGGCCCTTGAGGCATACTCCTGGGGAAAGCGGGGCTCGTTTCCCTCTGAGAGATTCTTTCTGCTCATCTCACTCCCTGAAGACATAGATGAGTGCAGCCAGGACCCGGGTCTGTGCCTTCCCCACGGGGCCTGCGAGAACCTGCAGGGCTCCTACGTTTGCGTCTGCGATGAGGGCTTCACGCCCACCCAGGACCAGCATGGCTGTGAGGGTGAGTGCCCTCTCGGCTTCCTCCTCAATCTAGACAACTCCCCTGAGCTGCAGCTGGGGCTCAGAGTTGTATCCTGGTCCCACCCTCTGGAATGTGGCGAACAGGAAGAAATCTCTTTTTGCCTGGGAGAGCCCGGCGGGGCCAGACCTCGCAGGAGGGCCCTGAATGCCACATTGAGGGTGGAGCTTGGCTTTCACAGGGCAGCTAAGGGGAGCCAGGGGATGTGGGGGAATAGTGGGATGAGGTTGGTGGGCAGCGTGGACAGGCAAAGACATTCTGCAGGAATCTAAGCTGCTCTCCCCTCCCCTCAGAGGTGGAGCAGCCCCACCACAAGAAGGAGTGCTACCTTAACTTCGATGACACCGTGTTCTGCGACAGTGTACTGGCCACCAATGTCACCCAGCAGGAATGCTGCTGCTCCCTGGGGGCTGGCTGGGGAGACCACTGCGAGATCTATCCCTGCCCAGTCTACAGCTCAGGTCAGGAGCCGGGCAGGCCCTTTCCTTTTTCAGAGCCTCAGTTTCTTCATTTGGAAACGGACTGGGGGAGAGAGCCCCTCCCTGGGTAGGTGGGAAGTGAGGCGAGAGCTCCGACCTGCGGCCGACAGCCAGCACACATGCGCTCAATCCTGCCTCCTTCCTTCCCCACGGCCACTATCTCGCTGTAGCTGAGTTCCACAGCCTTTGCCCGGACGGGAAGGGCTACACCCAGGACAACAACATTGTCAACTACGGCATCCCAACCCACCGTGGTAAGCCCCAACACGGCTCCGCCCACCTGGCATGCCCTGCTCCGCCCGCCGAGGTTTGGACCGCCCCGATCCCGCCAGTGCTTGTCAGTGGCGGGTACTGGGGTAAGGCCCGCCCACTCCCTCACCGACTGCCCCGCCCCTCCGCAAAGCCCCGCCCCATCACTCATGTCAGCATTCGGAAAAGCCCCTCGCACAGTTTTCGTCCCTTCCACCGTAAGCTCCACCCACACGTTCTCCGCTGCGGGGCCTAAGTGGCCCCGCAGGTAGAGGGCGCGGGCGCCCACGGCCTGTCACTCCGCAGACATCGACGAATGCATATTGTTTGGGGCGGAGATCTGCAAGGAGGGCAAGTGCGTGAACACGCAGCCGGGCTACGAGTGCTATTGCAAGCAAGGCTTCTACTACGACGGGAACCTGCTGGAATGCGTGGGTGAGTGCAGCCGGCCCCCGTGGCCGTGGGAAAGCAACCGGGAGACACGCACAACCACCCGACTTGGGGCCGGTTCCTACCACTCGCGCTTTTCCTTCTCTCAGACGTGGACGAGTGCTTGGACGAGTCTAATTGCCGGAACGGAGTGTGTGAGAACACGCGCGGTGGTTACCGCTGCGCCTGCACGCCCCCGGCCGAGTACAGCCCGGCTCAGCGCCAGTGTCTGAGCCCAGAGGAGATGGGTGAGGCCCGGGTCGGCCGGCTGGGGAAACAGGAGGGAGGCTGGCCGAGCCGAGCTGTGACTTCCACCCCTACCCACCCATCATCCCCTCGCTGCCCGTAGACGTGGACGAGTGCCAGGACCCCGCAGCCTGCCGCCCTGGCCGCTGCGTCAACCTGCCGGGCTCCTACCGCTGCGAGTGCCGCCCGCCCTGGGTGCCCGGGCCCTCCGGCCGCGACTGCCAGCTCCCGGAGAGCCCGGCCGGTGAGGGCAAGGGTCATCTTGGGCTCTCCAGAGCCCTGTCCGCCGCCTGGAGACCCGGGGCCGCGGTCCCCCCGAGGGTGGGTTGGAGCGGGGAAGGGCGCTCCTCCCTGACGCCGGGTCCCGCTCCTCAGAGCGTGCCCCGGAGCGGCGGGACGTGTGCTGGAGCCAGCGCGGAGAGGACGGCATGTGTGCGGGCCCCCTGGCCGGGCCCGCCCTCACCTTCGACGACTGCTGCTGTCGCCAGGGCCGAGGTTGGGGAGCCCAGTGCCGCCCGTGCCCGCCGCGCGGCGCCGGTGAGCCGGCCCGGGAGGGGTTACCCGGGAGGGAGTTTGGGGCGGGAGCCGGGGTGAATCGACGCCGCAGACGGCTAACCGCCCCCTGCCCTCTCAGGGTCCCAGTGCCCGACGTCGCAGAGTGAGAGCAATTCCTTCTGGGACGCGAGTCCCCTGCTGCTGGGAAAGCCCCCGCGAGGTGAGTGTAAAGGGAGGGACAGAGGCGGGGTCCGCGGCCATCGCTGGGAGCGGTGTTGACGTCTGCATTCTCCCGGCGCAGAAGAGGACAGCTCGGAGGAGGATTCAGACGAGTGCCGCTGCGTTAGCGGCCGCTGTGTGCCTCGGCCGGGCGGCGCAGTGTGCGAGTGTCCTGGTGGCTTCCAGCTAGACGCCTCGCGCGCGCGCTGCGTCGGTGAGCAGGGCCGAGGGGCGGGTCAGTGGAGGGGCGGGGCCAGAGGCAGGCGGGCGGGGCGGGGCGGGGCCCTGCAGAACCCCGCCTGGACCGGAAGCCAAGAGGGCCGCGCGGCTCCGGCCCCAGCGCCGTCGCGAAGTCCGCACCTGTTAACCCCCACACCCAGACATCGACGAGTGCCGAGAGCTGAACCAGCGCGGGCTACTATGCAAGAGCGAGCGCTGCGTGAACACGAGCGGTTCCTTCCGCTGCGTCTGCAAAGCTGGCTTCGCGCGCAGCCGCCCGCATGGAGCTTGCGTGCCCCAGCGCCGCCGCTGACACCAGCCTCGGTCTGGACCTCGGCAATCACCGAGGAGTTTCTGCCCGACACTTGGGACGAGCTCCGCCTCTCGCTTGTGCCCTGACTCGGGGCTCGGACCCAGGGACCCTTCGGGGCCCGCAGACCCCTTCCCCGAGCCCCACGTTCCAAGGGTGCCCATACCAGCTCCACCCGGTTCATAGGCAGATGTTGGGTCTCTCTGGCGCTGCCGGCCTTCCTTCCAGAGGGTGTTTCCCAGAAACTGATAAATCAGATCGTGCCTCTTTACAGTGGGTTTTCGAAGTAAATTGACGTTCATGTACATGGTGGGCGCGGTCTCCGAAGGGTGGCACCAGACCCCAGCCTCCTTAGAGGGGCTAGACTGAGCCCAGCACAGGGGGTGCGAAATAGAATTTATTGTGGCTCTGATTATGTATATGTGAGATGTGCCTGGCCAGGCCGGCCGGGCTTCCATGGTTTGTACAATAAATACATCTGCGGGGCCTGCTCTCCGAGGCTGGGAAGCGCCCACACCCGCGGTTCAGTCCAGCTTCCGGGTTCCCAGCTTCATGGGGCCCTTGGCTGTCTTTTTCTCAGCGCGTTTCGCCTCCATCTCCCGCCTACGCTCCTCGCGCTTCTTCCGGGCTAGCTCTGCCTTGGCCTGTCCTGGGAACAAGAAGGGGAGGAGGGCTGACGGCGTCAGGACAACCTGAGTCTCAGCTTCCCAGCCCATGCCTGCCCCAGAGGAGGGTAGCCCTAGCCCATCAGCCAGCCAGCCCAGGGGAAGCACTTACGGCTCTCGGCCTCCAGGCCCTCCCAGTTGTCATCACCCCACGAGTCCCGCCTCGGCTGAAAAGGGAAGTGTGGGCTGGAGTGGAGGCCTACTCTCAGTTGAGGTCCACCCCAGGTCTGCACCCCCCCACTGGACAGGTGCCGAGTACCTGGGCACCAGCCTCCCGACGCACTGACAGGGCAGCAAAGGGGTCGCCTTTGTCGCTAGGCTCCGGTCCACCCCAGTTATACTCGCTGGCCAGCCGTGTGCCCTCAGGGGGTGGCTCCGGGGGGCTTGGCTCCTGCCAGCCCTGCTCCCATGCGTCCTCGGCTTCCCAGCTGCTCCAGTCTGACTCCTGGGATTTGTGACCAGGGTTGCTGGTCTGCAAAGAGAAGGAGGAGATAGTGCCAGAGAAAGGGAGGGAGGGAGGGAGGGGCAGGGCCCTACCCCCCACATACACGCACCCTGTCCCACCCAGCTCACCTGCCCAGCCCAGCTGGCTTGGCCCCCAGTACTCCAGTTGTCCTGCTGGGCCAACACAGATTCGGCCTCCTGCTGCAGTGTGGGGAGGAGAGCATGACCATAGGGCCCCCTGTACTCCACCCAAAAGGGCAAGGAAGCCCCCTAGCCCCTGCCCAGCCATGGGCTCCACCCTTTCTTCTTTTGCCTTCCATCTCGTTTTCTCCTTAGGCCCTGTCTCCCATCAGTAAAGTGGACATGCTGAACCTGGCCTGTCATCACTCCTCTATGAAGCTGGGGAATGAGATCTAGAGTTCCACACCCCTGCCTGTGGCCTCAGGGGTCTCACCCAGAGCTCTGCCCCCATTCCCTTCAGAACAGCCCCACTCCAACCTCAGCCTATACTGAGCCCAGCCCCAGGGAGGACTGGTTGGCTGCAGGCCTGGGAGTGACCTCTGCTTGCTGATCACAGGGCGGGGTGGGCCCTAGAACAGGTATAGGAGGGATGGCGAGTGGAGGAGAGGGAGGAGGATCAGTGGGCTGACCCAACCACCAGCAGCCTGGCCTCTGGAGTTGAGTGGGGGCTCGGCTGTCAGCTCTAACCCACAAGGGCTGCTCCATGACACCTACTTGCCCAGGATGCTGTGCAGATGAGGACAGGTCTGACTCCAGCCAAGCCCACATGAGTTCCTTGAATGGCAGCCTGTGACCTTGAAGCTGGGGTCCCCCGGGTAGGCCTCCTCAGCCCCACTCACCTCCAAGCTGCCCCAGTCTTCATCATCCCATCTGTCGGCAGCAGTGCTGTCCTCTTCTGCGTCCTTGCTCTCCTCTTGTGTCTCCCAGTGGCCTGAGGTCGTGGGTGTGGCAGCGACAGGGGTCGAGGCTGGGGCAGGAAGTCCTGGGGAGCAGAGGCTCACTGAGTTGCCACACACTGGGCCCCGGGAAGGTCTCAGAACAGGGCCGAGGTTGCTGGGGGTGTGTAGAGGGGAAGCTCACGAGGGGACTGGACTGTACCCAGTCTCCTATGTCCCCATCACCATCCCGGGGGGAAGTCGATCAGTAACAGATCCTGGGTGCCAGCAACCCCAAGCCCTCTCAGTCACCGATACAGCCAATCTGGGACACTCACCCTCAGGCACGGGTCTCTGGGGAACGTTGGTCTCGGCTGGGGCAGCCGTGGGGTGTGCACGGATCAGCTTAGAGGTGAGTGAGGAGACCCCTGTCACGGCCCAGCCTGCCCAGCTGGCTGCGGCTCCTCCCATTCCAGGGCTGGAGGCTGCATGGACGTCCTTCTCTGGGCAGTGACAGGAGAGACAGGTATGGACACCTCAGGCTTCCATGGGGAGGGTGGTAGGAGGGCAATAACTGAAACAGAGCGACCTGCAGTGGGCGTCCCCCTTCTCCAGGCCTGCGTTCTCCCAACTGTGAGATGGGGGTGGGGGAGTGGTGTACAGTCTGTCCTCTAGGGTTCTTCCAGCTTTCGGATGCTCCAATGAGGTAGAAGGGGGCCATGACACGTGACAGTCAAGAATGTGGCAAGAGTCACAGGGAACACGAGTGTGGGCCACTCACCCGCTTCGGCCAGCTGGGTGGGGTCCTCCGACACAGACTCCAGTTTGGACAGGAAGCTTCGAATGGCCTTGAAGGCCTGTGGGGTAGCAAGGGGCAGAGCTGGGGCCTCCAAGTTTCCCGTGAGCCTGCCAGGCCAGCTAAGGCCCAGGTATCCCCCAGAGCCCCAGCTCCAGGGCCCAGCCCCAGCTGTGCCTCACCTGGTCCCGCACGGATCTCTCAGGATCCACGGTGAGGCTGCAGAGCACAGGCAGGATCTTGTGGGCGCAATCATTCATCGAGTAGAGGTTGTGGGTGGCGGCGAAGCCCAAAACACCCGCGACCCGGGACGGTGCAAATGGGTCCTTAGTGGCCCGGCTAAAGGCGGAGGTGAGGACCCTGTGTCTGGTCTGGGGTGGGGCGGGAAGAGGGCTCCTGAGTGTAGGGTCAGTACGGGGCCCAGAACTGTCAGGCCTTACTTCCCAGAACAGAGGCCATCCACGGGGCCTCCAGAGTCTAAGAAATGTGAGTTAATCACTAACAAATGGGGAGAATTTACTTAAAACTCTAGATCTTGGCTTCTCCTCCCAAATCACTGGGCTCACGCTGCCTCAGAGTGACAGGGGCCAGAGCAGCAGCTGCCTCAGGGCTGAGGCCAGTGCCTCCCTTCCCACCTGCGCTGTGGACCGATTCATTCATTCCCGTTAAGGGCCTCGGAGCTGCAGGCGTCTGCATTCAGAGGCCCTGGCTGAGGGGAGGGGGTGCAAGGCCGTGGAGGCAAGCAGGCCTGGGTTTGGTTCCCAGACCCACCACCTACTGGCAGTGTGACCCGGTGCAACTCACTCCACCCTCAGACACTGGGCTGGAGCACCCAGGGCCTAGGTCTCTGGGAGGATGACAAGCCCCACACAAGGAGACCTGGCTCTGGGGGACCTGGCTGTGGTCCCGTGACGGTGACAGAGCTCCTGGCGCTTGTGCAGGGCACTCACGCTGGCACTGAGGTAGGAGCCGATTTTGCCCAGGCAGACGGTGGTGTTGCAGCGTATGGGGCCCTGTTCGTCCTTAGCCTGCAGCCGCGCGAAGTGCTTCATCAGCTCCACGTTGAGGTTGGTCTCGTTCAGCTTCGGGGCCAGGAGCAGCATGGACTGCAGGGCGGGAGATGGCGGAAAGTGTGGGCTGGAGCGGGCACACTCTGGAGGCCACCAGTGGCCCTGGGCACTAAGGAGACCCGCCAAAGCCCTCCCCAACCAACCCCCAACCTGGTCCTGGCCCCTACCCAGAATGCTGAGGAAGGCGACCCCCATTGCTTTGCACCCCTGTCTCCCATCCCTCTCCGTCAGCTCTCTGTTGTGTGCACTCTACTCAGACTTTCACAAAAACACCTCCACATACACTCTCTATCAATTAGCTTGGGTTGAGGTCACCAATGATCTCCATGTTGCTAAATCCAAAGGCCAATTCTCCATCCTCACCAAACTTGACCCCTCAGCAGCTTTGACAGCCCCAAATTCTCCCTCCTCCTCGCAACTTTGGTCTCTTGTTCTTCCAGGACACCGCCCTCTCCTGGTTCTCCTCTGACCTCACCTACTGCTTCTCAGTCTCCTTTTGCTGAGATCTTACTGTTCAGACACCCCAGAGCTACTCCTCAAGCCTTGTCTCTTTTACACCTCAGCCTAGGCGAGCTCACCCATCTCACGGCTTCAAATGGCCTTGTTAGCTGACCGTGCCCAGATGTGCACCTCCAGCCCAGACTTCTCCCCTGACCCTCACACACATAACCAGTGCGTGTCCACCTGGCTAACAGACACGCCAAGACTGGGCCTGACCTCCTCCCGCAAAACTGTTCCTCCCAGGGACTTCCCTGGTGGCCCAGTGGTTAAGAATTTGCCTTCCAATGCAGGGGATGCGGGTTCCATCACTGGTCGGAGAACTAAGATCCCACATGCTGCGGGGCAACTAAGCCCGAAAGCCACAACTACTGAGCCTGCAAACTCCGGAGCCTGCGCACCACAACTAGAGAGAAGCCCACGCGCCGCATGCTACAACTAAGACCCGACACAGCCAAATAAATAAATATTTAGAAAATGAAATGAAACAAAACAAAAAAACTGTTCCTCCCAGTCTTCTCAGTAAATGGCAACTGAACCTTCCAGTTGCTCAGGCCAGAAACCTTGGAGCCATCCTTGACTCCATATCTACCCATCACCAAATACTGTCAGCTCCACCTTCACAATGCTGCCCCTTCTCTCCACCTGCTGCTACCACTCAGGTCTGAGCTACTGTCATCTCTCATCTGGGCCACTGTAATAGCCCCTAACAGTGTCCCAGCTTCCACCCTTGCCCTGACAGTTAGTTCTCCACACAGCAACACAGTGTTTTGCAACAGGTCAGATCAGGTCAGTGCTCTGCTCAGTCCCCCAGGGTTCCTGTCTCACTCCCATGAATGCATCAGCTCCCTGACATGCCCTACGAGGCCCTGGCCCCATTACCTCTCAGACTCCACTGCCCACAATCATGCCCCTTCAGCCATGCTGAACCTCTTGCTGCTACTCCTACATTCCAGGTACATGCCAGCCTCAGGACCTTTGCACATGTTGTTCCTTCTGCAGGCAACGTATTTCCTCCAAATCTCCTCCTTCACCCCTTTTCACCTTTTTTCCTTAAACGACATCTCCTCTGCAAGGTCTTCCCTGATCACTGTTTTCAGAACTGCAAACTCTTCTCTTCACACTCTCCATCGCTTTCTAACGTAATATATTTTTTTCTAATTCTGTTTATTGTCTGCCAAGCCCCCTCCCCCTCTCCTCGAAAAGAAACTCCAAGAAGGCAGGGAGCTTGGTCTGCCTGTGCATACTGCATCCCAGCACGGGACACTGGGCCGGGCACAAAGAGGCGCTCAGCGATTGTCTGCTGAACGGAGGACTATTGGTCATGCCCATCCTGTTCCCCCCACCACCTGCCGAGCTGTACCCACAGCCTGGACCTACATGCAGAACAGTGCTTGCCCCTCCTGTAACCTGCTCGACCCACAGGCCAAAACCAAGGCCTGTGTGTCCTCTGATGAGCCCCCTCTAAGCCTCAGAAAACCAGAGGTGGCCCCTCTGGGCCTTGTTACACCCACCTTGACTGTCTGCTCCCGGATGGCAGGGTTGGTATCCAGGAAGCCATGCACGACATGGGGAAAGATCTGGGTGTTGACTGTTGGCTCATCAAGGTACTGGATGAACTGCTCCATCTGTGGTCCGGGTTGGGGCATGAGAAGGCAGTCAGCCCTTCTACCCCTCACCAGAGACATGGGACCAGCCTTAGCATGGTTTCTCCACCCGGCAGGCACTGGCTGGCCAGGGGAGTCTCCTGAGGCCCCCAGCTCGCATCTGGCCTCAGGCCCACGTGGACTGGTGAGGCTGCCAAGAGGGTGCTGAGAAGAGCCAGGGACCGGGAGCTGGAGGGCCTGGCCTCTGGTCCTGCTCGGCAGGCTAACTGGTCACACCCCCTCTGAGAGCCTCCAGCGCCTCGTCTTTAAAGAGGAGTGCAACCCCTGCCCAGAGAAGCACCGTGAGGAAGGCTGGTGTGTTGAGCACCGGAGAGGGAATGATGCCTGGAAGCATGGGTGGCCCCCACCGTTGATCCCATCAGTCCTGTCTGATGCTCCCAGCTGCCCTGGGGTTGGCAAGAGAGACATTATCCCCACTCTAGAGGGGACCGAGCCAGGAGATTGGGCGGCGCAGGGGGAGGCGTTTAAGCCCTGCAGCCCGGGCGGGCGGGGCATTCCCAAAGCTGCCAATGAGCCCTGTGATTATCTTGACTTCCTGAGAGCACAGCCCCGCTGGTTCCTCACCGGTGTGTATATTTCAGGGAGGGGTTTCTGGGGTCCCTGTGTAGCCGGTGCAGGGGCTTGAGCTACCAGCCTGGGGCTGGAGGTGAGGAGGGGGCCTCCCCTGCAGCCAGGGTGGGGTCTGGGTGGGGTGGAAGCAGGCAGGGTGTGCCGTGGCCCCTACCTGTTGTAGGAGGCGGATACGCATGGCCCGGTCAGTGGATGAGAACATCTTGACCACGACAGGGATGATCTTCTGCTGATACTCCTCAGCGCCGAGGAACTTACCCACCTGAGAGGAGGAGCAGGAAGAGGGGCTCAGCTACGTCCACAGGAGTGAGATGACTTCACTGGGCTCATTTAACTCCCTCAGACTCCCTGCTGATTTCCCAGGGTGGGAACGGTGAGGGCGGTGGGGTGAGGCAGGTATATCCTCAGCAGCCCCTCTGCCCGTACTCCTTCTCAGTCAGCCCTGCCCTTAACCCTTCTGAGTCAAGGCCTCTCTTAGGAGGCTCACAAAAGCTCTGTGCCCTTCCCTATAATCAAGCAACTAGACACCACATGCACACAGAATTCTGCCTATAAATTCTGGGGGTTCTCAGCTCCACAAGATTTACTTGCTGTCTTCCCCACTTCCCGCATGCCAAGGTCCTTTGGAGAAAGGGTTCTCCCACCGAGCGGGGAATGGCAGGCGCCCCGGTAACAGTGGGCTGGGGTCTGAGGAGGGGGAGAGGATCCAGCCCCTAGAAGCCAAGAGGGCTGAGCGCCGAGAGGTCAGGAAGGAGGAAGGAAAGTGAGGTGGTGAGCAGGTGATCCCCTGGGCCCTGGGAACCAGAGTGCCCAGGTCAGACTGGGGAGGCTGTCTTGAGGAAATGGAGGAAGGGCTATAGGCTCTGAAGGAAGGAGTGTCTGGAAAAAGAATTTTGGAGGCACAGGGTGTCCCTTCCCCAGGGACGAGAAGTCCCCACCACCTCCCTGACAGCTGGTCAGGTGGCCCTGGCTTGCTGAACCACTGGATGTGAAAGCTCCTCCTCGGGACCTCCCTGGTGGGAAGCAGTTAAGAATCCGCCTGCCAATACAGGGGACACGGGTTCGAGCCCTGGTCCGGGAGGATCCCACATGCCGCGGAGCAACTAAGCCCATGCGCCACAACTACTGAGCCTGCACTCTAGAGCCCGTGAGCCACAACTACTGAGCCTGCACTCTAGAGCCCGCGAGCCACAACTACTGAGCCTGCACTCTAGAGCCCGTGAGCCACAACTACTGAAGCCCGTGCACCTAGAGCCCGTGCTCCGCAACAAGAGAAGCCACCGCGACGAGAAACCCGCGCACCACAACAAAGAGTAGCCCCCGCTCACCACAACTAGAGAAAGCCCACGCGCATCAACGAAGACCCAACGCAGAGAAGATAAATAAATAAATAAAATAAAAAATAAAGCGTATATATATATTAAAAAAAGGAGCTCCCCCTCACGTGGGCTTGGATCTCCCTGACCAGGCTGCCCCCTCCCAGGACACCCGCGAGGCTGACCGCACCCTTGGCCTCTCTTCTGCCCTTCAGACCTACTCAGCCAGTCTCTGGGCCCACAGTTCCTGAGGCTCCAGGCCCCACTCACCTTGAACAGGGGCGTGAGGACAACAGCCCCCGCGTTGCCAAACTCGAAGGCGGTCAACAGCTGGGGCAGCACCTTGTGCCGGCAGAAATCCTCAGGGAATGAGTCTAGGCTCTTGCTCAGCTCTTGGAAGAACTTTTGCTTCTCGGCTGGCTCTTTGATCTTGGGGAGCGTGGACAGGATGCAGGGAGCGGGAAATCAGCCTGGTCATGGTCCCGTCAGCCACGGGCAAGGACGGGGGTCACCTCCAACCCGAAGGCAAACTTAAGCTTGGGGTGCCAGATGGGCTGGGTTCAAATCCCAACTCTCCCATTTATTAGCCGTGTGACCTTAGGCGAGTTCCCCCACCTGTAAAATGGGGTAGTAACTGTACTGTCTCACAGAGCTGTGCCGAGGATTCAACCAGAAAACGCACATGAAAGCTGCCCGGCACACTGGAGGCGCTCAGTCAGTGCCCGTCATTATTGTCACTGCCACCTGGCCTGTTGCTGTGAAAGCAGCCACTAGGGGGATCAAGCCCTTTATCAGCGTTGCCTCTGCTCCTCAGGACAACACAAGGTGTGAGTACCATTAACCCCATGGCACAGACGAGGAAACAGGCTTAGTGAGGCCAAGGGGCTTACTCCCCCACCCTGGGCCTGGCTGGGTCGGGCACACCTGCAGCTCTGTGGGTGGAGGTCGTGGCAGGCTGTGGAAAGGCAGGG
Organism: Balaenoptera acutorostrata; assembly: GCF_949987535.1. Taxonomy (NCBI): domain Eukaryota; kingdom Metazoa; phylum Chordata; class Mammalia; order Artiodactyla; family Balaenopteridae; genus Balaenoptera; species Balaenoptera acutorostrata. Next base: position 7,176,679 of record NC_080072.1, read on the forward strand.
ATGAGGTGCAGTTTACCCCCAGAGCTCGTCCTCCCACTGGGCCCGAACAGGCCAGGCTGTCAGCTCAATGGTCTCCTTCAGTCCTCCTAACCTCCCCGAGGCTATAATACCCACAACTCACATTTCCTGAGCACAAACTACGCGCCAGGCAGGTTACGTGCTAAAACCTTTACACAGATGAAATAATCCAACAAGCAAGCTGAGGCACAGAGAGGGCAAGGAGCTTGTCCCAAGTTACACAGCTAAGAAGCCGTCAAGGAAGGGTATGACCCGGTGGTGTGGCACCTCTGCTGTGCTACACGCTGTGAAGGAGTGCTGTCATTCCCCCATTCACAAAGGAGGAGGCCGAGGCTCAAGGTCACCAGGCAGGAAAGGTAGGGTGTAGATTATAACCCTGTCCTGTATGCTTCCAAAGTCCCTGTGCGCTCTGCTGTACCCTCACCACCAGAGCCGCTGCCTGGGCCAGAAGAGGTGACCTCCAACTGGGGTTGGGGAGGACCTGGTTGGCCCTTGAGCAGCTCAGTCTAGCATGGGAGGCAGGCTTGGTGCTCTGACGACAGGGGTCAGGGGAGCAAAGGCCCAGAGAGAGGCCAAACCGCATCCAAGGTCGCACACTGAGAGAGTCACAGCCGGGCTCTCTCCACCGCTGCGCTCAATGATGGGAAGAGGGGCCGCTGGGCACTGCCCTCCCACGCTCTCGTCGGGACCTGCCAGAAACAGCCTATTTCCTGTGGGGCACATATTAAGGAGAAGGGCAGCCCGGTAGAGCCAGCCATGTGAGAAGAAGAACTCCATGTAACAGAGCTCCTGCTGCCCCTACACTGCCCAGGAGGCAACAGGGCTCAGCGTTTCCAGCACCTTCTCCTTCAGCTCAGGTTCCCATCCTCGGAAGGCCTCCCAGCCCCTATCTGAGTCAAGATTGCACAGACCATCGAGGTCTGTGGAAGTGTCTGTCACTCCTCCCCCATTCCAGATTCTCAGTCACCTCTCTGTGTGCCCCACACAAGCCCGGGTCAGAGCGGGTGTCCAGGGCAGAGCCTCCCTCCTTCATTCCCTACAACAATGCTATGGGTCAGCAGATACTATAGTTATTCTCATTAGGCAGATATGGAAACTGAGGTTCAATGAGGTTAAGCCGAGGGCTCCCTCCGCACCATCTTTCCATTTGCTGTTCTCTCTGCCTGGAACATTCTTCCCCAGTTACCATCCCCATGACTCCCACCTTCACACCCTTCAGGTCACAGCTCAAACATCACCCTTGAGAGAGCCCTTCCCTAAACACCCCACCCTCACTATTTTCCTTCCCGGCACTTATCCACATTCCAGGAAGCACAGCTTTCCTCATTTATGGGTTTTTTGTCCCTTTCCCCCAGTGAGAGTCCCCAAGGCTGGGGACCTGGTCCATTTACCCCCTGCTAGATCCTTGAGAGCAGGGATCTGGGTCTGACTCGCCCTCCCCACCCTGCTACCCACACCACAGCCCAACATCAGGGCCAGGGCCAGTTAACAGAGTGCCAGGAGCAGTCACTAAGCACCCACTATGTGCCAGAAACTACACTATGCAATTCAAACTCACTGACTCCTCACCCTGCTCCTTTGAAGTAGGTGCTGTTATTAGGACTGAACTTCAGCCAAGAGAAGTCACACATAAATAACAGTTGGACCCAGGGTTTGAACCCAGACAGCCTAGCTCCACAGTCCGTGCTTGTCTCCTGGGGTCTAATTATCAGGGAGCCTATGAAGTGGGGAGGGGGCACAGGGGTGAGGAACGTAGGGCCAGAGCCCAGGGTGGGGCAGGGGACTCACCTGAATCTCTTCCAGGAAGAGGTTGATCTCCACAAAGCGGTTGTTCATGAAGCCATCAGGTGCCCGGCAGTTCTGCAGGAAGCGGGCTGGGTTGGGACGTACCTTGGGGTTGGCTCCGACCAGCTCACAGTAATGGGGCACCAGTGACTTGGGGATCTGTGGGAGAAGCGTCAGGGTCAGGGCAGGGGCTGGTTGGCTGGTGGAGAGGGGCTGGGTGGGGTCAGACACTCACCTTCCCAGGGTTTCGCAGGGCAGCTGCACGAGGTAGGGGCCCATTGAAGACTTCCCAGATGAGGCAGCCCAAGCGCCACATGTCAGCTGACCTGAGGCAGTGACCAGAGCTGCTCAAGGCCCTGCCACCTGCCAGCCGAGGCCTCCAATCCACCCTGGGCACCAGGCACTCACTGCATGGCAAACCCTGGGCTGTGTTCCTCAGCTAATCCTCCCATCAGCCCCGAGAAGTAGGTTTCATTAGCCCCATTTGACAGATAAGGAAACTGAGGCTCAGAAAAGCAAGGACATCCACCCCAGGTCACACAACTTTCAAATTCAGAACGACCTGACCCCAAAGCCTGTGTTTATCCTGCCCTACATCCCTGAGGATCCTGGGAGCAAGGAGTGGGCCCCACCCTGAGGACCCTAGTTTCCTCCCAAGCCAGGTGGCAGGGGACAGGGGAGTGCCAGCTAGTCTAGGGGTCCTGAGGCTGCAGGGGCTTCCAGAATAGGGCAGGGTGGGGCATGCCCCCCCCCAGTCACCCACCACTTCTCTCTGACCGCTCTGCCACTGCCATCAGCCAACTCCGGGGGATCATACTGCTCAAGCTCCGGGATCCCCTTGCGGGGAGGTCCCCCACCATTGCCCTGGGCTGAATACATGTAGTCCAGGCCCCCAAGCTTCCACTCGCCAGCGCGGTCCACGAACACAGCGGCCATGCAGACATTGTTGTGGATGAGGCTGCAGTCATTGACCAGGAAGCTGAGAGCTTTCTGGGGGCAGAAGGAGCCATCACAGCCCAGTAGCTGCAGCCCCCCACCCTTGCTCTCATCACCACTGCCCCCCACCTCACCACAATTTGGTGTAGCCCCCAGGAGAGCTCCAGCTCCTTCAGGTCACCAGCCTCCGCTCGCGCCTTGAGGTACGCTCCCAGCGGGGTCACAGCCTCTGTCACTATGTGGAGGCATTTGTCTGTCTGAAGGGGACACGGGGTATCAGGGAGTGATGGGGCGAGAGGAAGGCGAGATGAGAGACATGATGGGGAGAGGGGTGGAGAAGGGGAAGTCAAATCTGGGGGGCGCTGGGTCAGAAGGGCTGGAAACCGGCAGGAAGACAGAAGACAGGACTGGGAGATTGGGAAAAAGTGAGGGGCAGAGATGGGGCAGACTGAGCAGCAGGTAGGTACCTCCAGCCCATCGATGTAGGCCAGGATGTTGGGGTGCCGGAGAGTTTTGAGGCGCTTGAAGGCAGCTTTGGCCACCTGGGTCTGCTCTTCGACGCCGGGCTTCACGTCATACACGAAGATGGACACCGGGCTGCCTGTGGCCTGTGGGGGGGCGGAGCGGCCTCAGGGGTGTGGGCCGGGTCCCGGGCAGACCACTCCACCTCCGAGATGGTCCCCGGAGCTGGTTCAGTGCCGGAAAGGAAGGGCCGCCGGCCAGGTCTCTCCCCAAGTCAACCCTTGGGGACTGAGTCGGGCCCACGTAACCCTGGTTGGGTCCGCCTGTCGGTCCCTCGGTCCTTCCGCCCGCCACGTCGGCACTGCCCGTCCCCCTCCCCCGGCCCGTAGCCCTAGAGGCTCCGCAGCCACGTCAGGCGGGCGCAACGCGGCGGAGCCGGCGGCGCTGACTAGGCGAGACCGAGGTCGGCTGCGGCCTGCGGAGCGGGGCCGCTCTCACCTTCTTGCGGCCGCGGTGCAGGACCCAGGGCCCGGGCGGGCCGCCCTCGGGGAGTTCCGGGCTGAGCTCAAACGGGAAATCCCGGACCGGGTCCCGGGCAAAGAACCACATCGTCCCCGCCGCCGCCGCGGGATCAAGCGCCTCAGCTCCTGGCCCTCCGGCTGCCCGAGCCGGGACGGGGCGGGGCGAGGGCGGGGCCGGACCGGGCCGGGGGCGGGGCTACGGTCGGTTGGGGCGCAGCCGATGGGCGGAGCAGGGGCGTAGGGCAGCCGGGAGACCACCCCTCGGCCGGCCACCGGGCCTAGGGCGCGCTGGCTGGGAGCCGCCAGTTACCAGCTGTGGCGCCCTGGCAGGTCACCCAAACTCTCAGCGCCTCTGTGTCCTTAAATCTAAAATGTGGGTGGTAATAGAGTCCACCTCCCAGCGTTATATAAGGATTAGAGCTTGAGAAAGGGCAGAGGATGGGGAAACCGAGGCAAGGAAGCTGAGAGATAGGGAGACAGCTGGAAGACGAAGTCGACAGACAGACATGAAAAGGGTGCAGTGTTCAGTGGGGAAAAGACTTAGGGAGGGCAATTGTACCCAAGCCAGAGTCTCTGTCCCACCAGCCAGTGGGCACCTCCAGGATCCGATGAGGCATTGTGTTGGTGGAATGAGGAAGTGACCAGGGGAGAGAGGCACAAGGAAGCAGAGCCCCGGAAAAGGAGCGTGGTTGGGGAGCAGAGAGTGAAGCAAAGGCCCTGGGAAAGTCTAGGAACCCTGGGATGGGGGAGGGGATCTGGGGAGGGAAAAGGCAGTGATCCCAGGAAAGGAGAAGGATAGAGGAGGAACAGCCCAGCAAGTCTAGAAGAAGCCAGGGGGCCAGGAGGGGCTCCTGCTCTCCTGGGCCCAGCAGACTTGGCTCTCTGGTCTCCAGGGCCAGAATCTCCTCCAGGTGCCCCAATTGCCTGTGCAGATAGGGGCTGTCTGTGGCAAAGTGGTGTCAGAAGCTCAAATGCCATTCATACTGATGGAGACCCAGCCCCTTAGCTGGACAGAGTCCAATGTCCAGAAGCGGCTGGGCTGGCAATGGCTCCTCTGCAGGTAAGGTCTCAGGGGATCCAGGGTTGAGGACAGACACGCAACCACACCCTACGGAGCATGGATAGATTCTGGGACTGATTATGAAACGTCTGGTGGGGATGCCTTTGGGAGTAGATTCAAGGACAGGGATGCCAAAGTCAGTAGAGCTGGGTTTGAATCCCGGCCCAGCCCCCCTCACCAGCTGTGAGAACTCACCTTACCTGGGAGCCTCAGTTCCCCCATCTATAAATTGGGGTGCCTCACCTAACATAAAACACCTGCTCAGTGGAGACTTAGTCTCCCTCTTCTTGTCCAAGTACCTGTGCAGGACACTCAGAAGGAGGATCAGGCAGTGTTGGCTGCTCGGGGCAGAAGAGAAATAGTAACTAGAGGTTCTTCTGTGGCTTCGCTAGGAAGATGGTGACAACATTGTGAAGATGGACTTTGCAATGTTGGAGTGTGGGGAGCATCTTGTCATGGGAGGGGAGCAAGCAGAGGGCTTGAATGCCAGAATACAGTCTGAAACTGTTTGTTTTTTTGTTTTTTTACTTTCTGGCCTCACCGTGTGGCCTGTGGGATCTTAGTTCCCCGACCAGGGATTGAACCCGTGCCCCCCGCACTGGAAGCGTGGAGTCTTAACCACCGGACCACCAGGGAAGTCCCAGAGTCTGGAACTTTACCCTACTGAAGCCTGAGCTGTGTGTTTGTGAGTGTGGAATGATGGAACATGGCAGGCTGGGGTGGGGTGATGCTTTGGGGTAGAGATCACGGTTGGAGGGGAGGGTTTAAGAACACAGGGTTCATGTGGTAGTGTTTAGTTAGTGGCACATTCTCTATGCACCTGCCAAATGTTAGGCCTGTGCCGTGCAGGGCACCTCATCTGGAGAGGAAACCAGTGCAGGAAGGGCAGGGCCACTGGGCTGGGGGGAGATCTTGGAGTCCCAGTGCACAGAAGAACAGCGAGGAGGTAAAACAGACTGGGCAGAGGACACCAGGAAGCATAGTTACAAATGAAGAGCCAGAAAGGGATTTGCCTCCCAGATTCTCTAGGTAACCCTACTTCTCCAGCAAAGCTTGGTGCAGAGAGGCTAGCAGCCTAGGAAGGAAGAGCATCCCTTTCCCAAGTTCTCACCTTGAGCCTGTCCTCACATTGTGAGCCCTCCATTTCATCAACTAGAAAATGAGGATAATACCAGTTCCTCATCACTGCCCTATGTGGGGGACCAATGTTGTTCCCACCTTACAGATGAGGAAACTGAGGCTCTGAAGGCTTACACAGTAGGAAGTGGCAGTGCCTGAGTGCTGCTGGCTGCTTCCCTCACCTGCAAGGATGAGTGCACACAGCCCTGCAGCCCTGCCATGACCCTAGGAGGTCCCAGGGCAGGCAGGCCTGGGGTTCACGGGTGCATCAGGAGGCCCATTGCTCCAGAGGAGATACAGTAGGATGTCAAGCAGGAGAACCTGTAGGCAGATGCCTCAGTTCGAATCCCATATCTGTGGGATCTTGGGCCAGTCACTTCACTTCTTTTCCTCATGTGTAAAATGAATACTATAAAAGTAACTATGTAAGTGTTTGCCATTGTGGTGAGTAGAAGTATTTGGCCCCATATAAATAGCACCCTGGGAAGGGAAATGGAAAGCCTTGAAAAGGAAGCTGTAAACAACAATTGTGGCATGGATGCAAGACAAAGAGAGGGTGACTGGAAAGGCTTAAAGGTGGAAGTGATTTATTACCCAGAGATCTTCAGGAGATGACATGGGAGATGAAAACAACCCATGGAGGTGGAAAATATCAGTAAAACCCTCAGAAGTGGTGCCTCCGACAAGGCAGAGCGTTCAAGTCTCGGTGAGGAAAGGAAGCTGGAATCACACTCAGTGCTAGCCCAGTGTTTTCAGTCTTGCAATACATTAAGGTAATGAAATGATTTTATTTTCTCCAGGAAACTGATGGCTCTTTATTACAACTGTAATTTTTTGTTTATTATTAGGTAAGTAATGTCCCTCTCATTTCATGAAGAGAAACATTTTTCAGTTCCTACGTTGATAAGCAGTAAAAATCCTTTGGTCCTGAATACAAATCCTTTGTATTCACGTAACATTCTGCCCTCAGAGCATCAAGAGTTGGGATGAGGAAGAATTTGGGATTTCAGGCACTGATGCTGGGAATTAATTGGCACAGCTGTAGTGAAGGACAAGTTGGCAATACCTGTTAAGCAGTTTCCCCCAGTCATTCTACTTCTAGAAATGTATCCTACACAAACCCTCATTCAGGTATGCAAAGATTTATACAAAGCAATGTAATTGTTAGAGCCTGGATTATCAAGCCAGACCTCCTGTATCCTAGCTCTCTGCTTATGAGCTGTGTGACTTTGGGCAAGTTACTTACTCTCTTTGTCCCTCAGTTTTCTCACCTGTAAATTGGGTGGAATAATAGTATCTAGTTCATACGTGTGGTAGGCTCAAAGATATCCACATCCTAATCCCTTGAACCTGTGAATATGTTACCTTACATAGTAAAAGGGTCTTTACTGTTTTGATTAAGCTAAGGGTCTTGCAATGGGGAGATTATCCTGGATTATCTGGATGGGCCTGATGTAGTTACAAGGGTCCTTGTAAGAGGAAGGCAGGAAGATCACAGTGAGTAGTAGGAGGTGGACAATGGGAGCAAGAGGGTGGAATGATGGGAGGAAGGGGTCATGAGCCAAGGAATGCAGGTGGCCTCTAGAAGCTGAAAACAACAAGGAAACAGATTCTCCCCTGCAGCCTTCAGAAGGACACAGCCCTGCTGTCACCTTCATTTTAGACTTCTGACATCCAGACTGTAAGATAATAAATGTGTGTTGTTTTAAGCCACGAAGTTTGTGGCAATTTGTTAGAGAAGCCGTAGGAGCTAATACACTAGGCATGTTGTGAGGATTCGTGAGTTAATATATTGCTTAAGTTAAGTAATTGCTTCAGTGCATAGGATGCAGCAAGTGTTCAATAAATGACATCTCTTCTGTGGATCATAGGGCTGTTTGTAATCATGGAAAACTAGAAAAATCCAAATGCCCATCAGGAATGGAGTGATTCAAAATTCCATCCATACTGTGGGACCACAACAACAGTTAGTAAGAAAGAGGCTTCTCTACAGGTTCTGACATGGAGAAATGATGATTATGGTAGAGATACCACAGCTGTTTTCTGAGTGCCCCCTGCATGGCAGGCACTGAGCTAGGCGCTCTCCCTACAGGATCTTGTCTGATCTTCATAACAATATGGGGGATCTGTGCCAGTCAGAGAGAAACCACAAAGTGATTTGAACAAGGAAAGTCTAATATAAAGAATTATTAACTGTAACAGGATTGGAATAACAAGGAATTGGCTAGTAAGAAGTACAGAGAACTCTAGGGACTTGCCTGGTGGTCCAGTGGTTAAGACTCTGCACTTCCATTGCAGGGGGCACGCATTCCAACCCTGGTCAGGGAACTAAGGTCCCACATGCCCCATGGCGCAGCCAAAAGAGAAAAAAAGAAAAAGAAAAAGAAAAAGATTGGGAGATTGGGATTGACATATATACACCAGTATGTATAAAATAGATAACTAATAAGAACCTGCTGTATAAAAATAAATAAATAAAAATTTAAAAAAAATTTTTAAAGAAAAGAAAAAAATGTATAAAAAAAAAAAGAGAGAGAGAGAGACAGAACTCTAAAGAATACAGGAATAACAAATATAAGGAGCAGCCCCCAACACTAGGGCTGAGATAGAGCCCGCCTCCTGCCCCATGTCTGAGATCCAGATTTGGCTGGAGGGGTAATGGCTGGGGCTCAGTGGATAGCAGAGACGTTGCTCAAGTGCTGTGCATACTGGAACTTGTTGGAAAACCACCCTCTAGGGTGCTGGGGAAAGCTGTTCATGGGGAAGTGTCTCACTAGAAGCGGTCCACTTCTCCTAGGGTGGGGGCTGAGGGCTGCTGGCCACCTGCACTGCAGGAACCCGCTGCTAGAAAAGCTGCCCTGGGGAGGTGAGTCGAGAAATTGGCCCCGCTGCAAAAGGCCGCCGAGAGGAACGCCTTCAAACCCGGAAGTAAAACCTTCCTCAAGCAGTGTCTGTTATCGCCCTCTACTGGCAAAATTTAACATTGTGCCACCTGGCAAAGGAAAATTATTTAAAGGGACCGGATTCATATTCAAAGAGCGGGCAAACATGATGGATTTGGAGCTGAGAGTCAATAAATTAATAACTGGCACAGAATCATTAGTTTCACTTTTGCAGGTGAGAAAACTGAGGCTCCGTAGAGGGGAAGCAGCACAACCAGTGCTAGGATTTGCTTTGCTCTACAAAGTGCTTAGAAAGCAGATTGCAAAATTATCCATGTTATGTCATTATGGTAATAACTCCACCAACCATAAATATGCACATACTCTCCAGCATGAAGGAATACATACCGAACGGCAGTGGCTTCCTTCAGGACATGGGGATTACAGGGAGTTCTCCTTGCTGGATTATTAGGTTGAACAGTATGAAATTGCTGTCTTTATGTGTCAAAAATAGCGAAATATTGGTAAATTCATACAGTTCAACATAATATTTATTTCTGTGATGTGATGTTTGAAGTTTTCACAATAAGTGTGAATTCCTTTTGTAAACAGGAAACTATATATGTATATATACTTACACACATACATATATGTATATGTGTAATTTCATTATATATGTGTAATTATATATTTTTCATTATAAAAACATATATATAATATAAATGTACATATTATGTATGCATATATGTATGCTTTGGAAAATCCCCCCTCCAACTGTCTTTTGCCAGTTGTGGTATATTTCCCTACAATAAAATAAAAACTTTAAGTTTAGCTAACAGGGCTCCAAAGACTTCAGCGGAAAATATTTCTTGCTCAACTCACTGCAAGATTCCAAGAGCCACTTGGTAGTGGTCCATGCTTTGTTTCTTGATTACTTACCACAGGATAAAATGATCAGTTGTGTTTTTTCTACTTATTTTAGGAGATTTAGTCATGAAAACAGAAAAACTGCTATTAAACAATGGTGGATCTTATGTGGAAGTTACCCAAATTTAATTTTAGAAAGTATTTGAATTGTGTTGTAAGTCTAAAAACTGATAATTAAAGAAACATTTAGGGAATTCCCTGGTGGTCCAGTGGTTAGGACTCGGCGCTTTCACTGCTGTGGGCTGGGGTTCAATCCCTGGTTGAGGAACTAAAGATCCTGCAAGCTGCGTGACGTGGTCAAAAAAAAAAAAGTAAAAATTTAAAAGTCTGCAAAATTGTATGAGAATAACTTTAAGGTAAAAGTTACTTTGCCTTCATTACTATTACCTTTCAAAAAATGGTTCTGTGGTTTTTGTTTTGTTTTTATGCTTGTTTGTTGAGTAAATACAATGCCTTAAAAAAAGAAGCTGTTCATGATTCTGGCCTGTTGTGGCAGGCAGAATAATGACCCCCTAAAAATGTCCATATCCTAATCCTCAAAACCTGTGAATATGTTACTTGACAAAGGGGGAATTAAGGTTGTAGATGGAATTAAGTTTACTAATCAGCTAACCTTAAGATAGATTATCCTAGATTTTCCTGGTGGGCCCAGTGTAATCACAAGAGTGCTTGAAATTAAAGAAATACAATGCAGCAGAATATATATTCTTCTCAAATATACATGGCACAGTGTTCAGAATAAAGTATATGCTAGGCTGAAAAATAAGCCTCGATAAATTTAAAAGTATGTAAATAATATAAAGTGTGCTCTCTGAACACAATCAAATGAAATTAGAAATCAATTACAGAAAGAAATTTTGGAAACTTAAATATGTGGAAATTAAAACCAACAAACTCCTAAATAAGGAAGAATCAAAAGGGAAACTAGAAAATATTTTGAGATGGACAAAAATGAAGACAAAACATACCAAAACTTATGGGATGCAGCCAAAGCAGTGCTTAGAGGGAAATTTATTGCTATAAATGCCTATATTAAAAAAGAAGAAACATCTCAAATCAATAACCTAAACTTCTACCTTAAAAAACTAGAAAAAGAAGAGAAAACTATGCCTGCAGCAAGTGGAAGGAAGGAAATAATAAAGATAAGAGTGGAAATTGTGTGGGGTGGGCAAATTGGTTGAAGGGGGTTGAAAGGTACAAATTTCCAGTTATAAAATGAATAAGACATGGGGAGGTAATGTACAGCATGGTGACTACAGCTTCTAATGCTGTATTGCATATTTGAAAGTAGCTAGGAGAGTGGATCTTGAAAGTTCTCATTACAAGAAAAAAATGTTTTGTAACTATGTATGGTGATGGATGGACTATTGTGGTGATCATTTTGCAATATATACAAATATTGAATCATTATGTTGTACACCTGAAACTTAAAAAAATTAAGTCTATTTCTCAATAAAACTGGAAAAAATCAATTTTTTTAAAAGAGTGGAAATTAATGAAATAGAAAAAAAATAATGAAACCAAAATCTAGTTCTTTGAAAATATCAGTAAAGTTGACAAACCTTTAGCTAGGTTGACCTAGAAAAAAAAAGAGTAAAGACTCAAATTACTAGAATCAGAGTGAAAGAAAGGACTTTACTAATGACTTTATAGAAATTAAAAGGATTATAAAGGAACACTATAAGTAATTGTATGCCAATAAACTAGATAACTTAGATGAAATGGACAAATTTCTAGAAATATACAAACTCCCAAAATTGACTCACGAAGAAATAAACAATGTGAATAGATCTATAACATGTAGAGATTGAATTAGCAATCAAAAAAAAAAAAAAAAAAGCCACCACGCAGAAAGCAAAAAAACTACACACAGGGACTTCCCTGGTAGTCCAGTGGTTAAGATTCCAATGTAGGGGACGCGGCTTCGATCCCTGGTCGGGGAACTAAGATCCCACAAGCTGCACAGTGCGGCCAAAAAGTAAACAAACAAACAAACAAAACCCAAAAAACTACATGCAAAGAAAAGTCCAGGCCCAGATGATTTCACTGGTGACTTCTACCAAACATTTTAAAAAGAATGTTAATTATTTACAAACACTTCCAAAACATAGAAGAGGGAACGCTTCCCAACTCATTCTATGTAGTCACAATTACCCTATACCCAAACCGGAAAAGACATCACAAGAAAACTACAGACCAGAATCTCTTATGAATATGGATGCAAAACTCTCCAAACCAGTAAACCAACTCCAGCAACATATAAAGAATTATATGCCATGATCAAGTAGGATTTATCCTAAGAATGAAAAGTTTGTTTAACATCTGATAATCAATTAATGTAATGCACCATATTAATGGAATAAAAAACAAACCAAAAACAAAATGATCCTCTCAATAGATGCAGAAAAAGCATTTGAAAAAAATCTAACACACTTTCATGACAAAAATACTCAACAAACTAGGAATAGAATGGAACTTCCTTGGGACTTCCCTGGTGGTCCAGTGGTTAAGACTTTGCCTTCCAACACAGGGGGTAAGATCCCACATGCCTCGGGGCCAAAAAACCAAAACATAAAAACAGAAGCAGTATTGTAACAAATTCTATAAAGACTTTAAAAATGGTCCACATCAGGACGTCCCTAGTGGCACAGTGGTTAAGAATCCGCCTGCCAGAAAAAAAAAAGAAAATCCGCCTGCCAGTGCAGAGGGCATGGTTTCGATCCCTGATCCGGGAAGGTCCCACATGCTGTGGAGCAACTAAGCCCGTGCGCCACAACTACTGAGCCTGTGCTCTAGAGCCCTTGAGCCACAACTACTGAGCCTGTGCTCTAGAGCCCTTGAGCCACAACTACTGAGCCTGTGCGCCACAACTACCAAAGCCCGCATGCCTCGAGCCTGTGCTCTGCAACAAGATAAGCCACCGCAATGAGAAGCACGCATACCACAGGAAGAGTAGCCGCCGCTCACCGCAAGTAGAGAAAGCACACGTGCAGCAACAAAGACCCAACGCAGCCAAAAATAAATAAATAAATTTATTTTTTAAAAAAAGATCCACTATATACATATAATGGAATAAATTATATATAATTATTATTCATATATATGATGGAATAAATACTCAGCCATTAAAAAGTATGAAATTTTTTTAAAAAAGTAAATTTAGAAAAAAAATGGTCCACATCAAAAAATCTTAAAAAAAAAAAGAATGGAACTTCCTTAACCTGATAGGGCAGCTATGAAAAACCCACAGCTAACATCATACTTAATGGTGAAAGACTGGATGTTTTTTTCCTAAGGTCAAGAACAAGACAAAGATATCCACCTTACCACCTCCATTCAACATTATACTGGAGGTTCTAGCTAGGGCAATTAGACAAGAAGAAACAAAAAGCATCTAGGCTGGAAAGGAAGAATTAAAACTGTCTCTGTTTGACATGGAAGCAACCTAAATGTCCATCAACAGAGGAATGGATAAAGAAGTTGTGGTACATATATGCAATGGAATATTACTCAGCCATAAAATAAGAACAAAATAATGCCATTTGCAGCAACATGGATGGACCTAGAGATTGTTATACTGAGTGAAGTAAGTCAGACAGAGAAAGACAAATATATGATATCGCTTATATGTGGAATCTAAAAAAGGGTACAGATGAACTTATCTACAAAACAGAAATAAACTTACAGATGTAAGAAACAAACTTATGGTTACCAGGGGGTAAGGGGGGTAGGGATAAATTGGAAGATTGGGATTGACATACACACACTACTATATATAAAATAGATAACTAATAAGGACCTACTATATAGCACAGGGAACTCTACTCAATACTCTGTAATGGCCTATATGCGAAAAGAATCTAAAAGAGTGAATATATGTATATTATAACTGATTCTCTTTGCTGTACACCTGAAACTAACACAACATTGTAAATCAACCATACTCCAATAAAAATTTTTTAAAAACACTATATTTGCAGATGACATGATCTTTTATACAGAAAATCCTAAGGAGTTCATGAAAAAGCTATTAAAATTAATAAAGGAGTTCAGCAAGGTTGCAGGATACAAGATCAATATTAAAAAGTCCTATACATTAGCAATGAAATTAAGAAAACAATTCCATTTACAATAGCATCAAAAGAATAAAATATTTGGGAATAAATTTGACTAAAGAAGTGCAAAACTTATACTCTGAAAATTACAAAAACGTTGAAACACTAACGTAGATCTAAGTCAGTGGGAAAGCATCCCACATTCATGGGTCAAAAACTTAATATCATTAAGATGGCAATACTCCCCAGATTGATCTACAGATTTAACACAATCCCTATCAGAATTCCAGCTGGCTTCTTTGTAGAAATTAACACGCTGATTTTAAAATTCACATGGAATTGCAAGGGATTCAGAGTAGCCAAAACAATCTTGAAAAAGAACAAAATTGGAGGACTCACTCTTTTCCGATTTTTTTTTTAATTTTTTTAAAATTTATTATTTATTTATTATTTTTATTTTTGGCTGTGTTGGGTCTTCGTTTCTGTGCGAGGGCTTTCTCCAGTTGCGGCAAGTGGGGGCCACTCTTCATCGCGGTGCGCGGGCCTCTCACTATCGCGGCCTCTCTTGTTGCGGAGCAGAGGCTCCAGACGCTCAGGCTCAGTAGTTGTGGCTCACGGGCCCAGTTGCTCCGCGGCATGTGGGATCTTCTCAGACCAGGGCTCGAACCTGTGTCCCCTGCATTGGCAGGCAGATTCTCAACCACTGCGCCACCAGGGAAGCCCCCCGATTTTTAAAAAAATAAATTTATTTATTTTATTTTTATTTATTTTTGGCTGCGTTGGGTCTTTGTTGCTGCGCCCGGGATTTCTCTAGTTGCGACGAGCGGGGCTTTCTCTAGTTGCGGCAGGCGGGGGCTACTCTTTGTTGTAGTGTGTGGGCTTCTCATTGCGGTGGCTTCTCTTGTTGTGGAGCATGGGCTCTACGTGTGCAGGCTCAGTAGTTGTGGCGCACAGGCTTAGTTGCTCCGCGGCATGTGGGATCTTCCCAGCCCAGGGATGGAACCCGAGTCCCCTGCATTGGCAGGCGGATTCTTAACCACTGTGCCACCAAGGAAGCCCTCTTTTCTGATTTTAAAGCTTACTCCAAAGAAATAATAATCAAGACAGTGTGGTACAGTCATAAGTATAAACATACAGAGAAATGGAATAGAATTAAGAGTTCTGAAATACCTTGACTATGGTGATGGTTACACAGGTACATTTGTCAGAGCTCATCAACCTGTACACTTAAAAGATAGGAATTTTACGGAATTCCCTGGTGGTCCAGTGGTTAGGACTCTGCACTTCTACTGCAGGGGCTTGTGTCCCATCCCTGGTCGGGGAACTAAGATCCTGCAAACCATGCAGTGCGCCAAAAAAAAAAAGGTACGAATTTTATTGTATGTAAACATATAGTGGAGATGAGCTTTTCAAAAAACATGCCTCCTGGTTCAAAGAAGAAAGCCAAAATACAACAGAATCTTCACAAAGCACACACTGTTCAACGTTTCACCCAGCCTAAAGGAGTGTTACATTTACCCACAGCAGACTGTGGTGTGTGACGAAGTGCCGATGTCTCTGCTTTTGGTTTATCTGATGATGTTTCTCTACAGACAAAAATCTTTCCCAACCGATTCCTGTGGGGGACTTGGAAGGAGCCCTTGGTTTGAGATGGGAAAGATGGAGCCAGGAAGTGGGCACAGGCATATCATGTAAGGCTCCTCAGTCAGGTCATGGAGTTTGACTATCTCCATGGGAGAAAGCGGGACCATCAAGGGGGGCGGCACGATCAGATCTGTACATTAGAAACATCTATCAGGCCACAGCCTGGGAAAGGACTGGAAGGGGTAAAAGCGTCATGTAGAGAACATTCAGGAGGGGTTGTGGATGCACAGTGGGGGGGTGGGCCAGGGCAGAGGTGGTGGGCGGTGAGAGGCATGGGTGGTGCAGAAGCCATGCAGGAGGTAGAGGGTCAGGAAGAGGAAAGGGACCTGGGGCAGGGAGCAGGAGAGGGGAGAGCCACGCAGGAGGAAGGAAGCTGCAGGACCACATGGGGCAGAGAGGCAGGGTATGTTTGTGTGGGGGGTGACGGAGGGCAGCTCTAAGGACTGGCTGCCCCGGAAGCTGGGGGAATGTAGGTGCCAAGAGTTTCATCCTTGGGAGGTTCCCATCTGGAGGGTCCTCAAATGGTTCAGAGGAAGCAGGAGCAGCTTGTCGGCGCTCGGGGTCCAGGGGCAGAATGTGGGGCGGAAGGTAATTTCCGAAAAGCAACAACTGAATCCAGACGACATCTTCAGGTGCTGAGGGAAAGTGAGGGCTACTGAAAATGCCACGAAGGCCACCAGCAGGCGATCTGGGCTCCAATCACCTGGTACCACCACCTCCGCTGCCCCTCCCCCAGCTGCCAGGCCACCAGCCTCCCTTGCTGCGCCCCTGTAGCCGCTGCCTCACTGGTCTCCCCTGCACCCCCCTGTCCTCCATCCACCAGAGGGATCTTTACAGAATGTAAGGCAGGTCACCGGACTCCACTGCTCAAGACCCTCCAACAGCTCCCACTTCACTCACGTGAAGGCAGACCTCGCCGCCTTGGCCTGCAAGGCCAGGGCCACCCGTTCTGTTTCCACTCTGCCCACCCTCGGGCTTGGCAGGACTTCCGTCCAAAGTAAAACACTTTGGGTTCTACTAAATCTGGTCCATGATTCCATTTGTTCCAGATTGTTCCAAACTGTTGTGTTGAGTTCAATGATGAGTTTCTTTGCCTGAAACCGTAATGTTGAAATATCACATGTAATAGTGAGTTGATTTGGTGCATTTCTCGGTTAAAAAATAATAGTCATTATAACTTGCTGTATCGTTTTTGCAATTTTCTGTAAGTCTAAAAACATTATAAAATAAAAAGATTATTAAAATAAAAAAGATGGGACTTCCCTGGTGGCGCAGTGGTTAAGAATCCACCTGCCAATGCAGGGGACACGGGTTCGAGCCCTGGTCCGGGAAGATTCCACATAACGCAGTGCAACTAAGCCCGTGCACCACAACTACTGAGCCCGCGTGCCACAACTACTGAAGCCCGTGCGCCTAGAGCCCTTGCTCCGCAACAAGAGAAGCCACTGCAATGAGAAGCCTGCGCACCGCAATGAAAAGTAGCCCCTGCTCGCCGCAACTAGAGAAAGCCCGCACACAGCGATGCAGCCAAAAATAAATAAATAAATAAAAATTTTTTAAATAAAATAAAAAAGAAAAGAGGGGGAATTCCCTGGCAGTCCAGTGGTTAGGACTCCGCACTTCCACTGCTGGGGGCGCAGGTTCGATCCCTTGTCGGGGAACTAAGAAAAGGGGTGTGGGAAGGGGAGAAATTGTACTGAAAAAGGAATAACTGTCTGAAAAGCGGTATACGTTTGTAAGAGTGGCTCTGGTGAAAAGTTGGCAAGTGTGTAGCAACACCAGGGTCTGTGACCAGGGCCGTGCACACACATGTCTGTTCAGGAGGGTGTGGTCCTCCTGTTTTAGCGGAGTGAACCAGAGCATGGCCCTGGGTCAGTGCCCAGGCAGGGCTTGGACGGAAACCAGAACACAGGTTCCAGGAGGCTGGGGAACACGCAGGAGGGGGCTCAAGGCACGACGGCCCAGGCAAGGGCTGAGGGAGCTTCTGAGCTGAACCTTGAAGGAGTGGGATTTCCACTGGAGATGGCTGAGGGCAGAGAGTATTCCAGCAAGGGGGAAAGGCATGAGGGAAGGCCAGAGATGGGACAGGAGGGGCTGTGTGTGGGGCGTGGGTGGTTCCTGTAGGGGAAGGAAGGGACTGTTGGTCAAGTGGGTGTGGGTATCAGAGGCTGGATGGAGGCCAGTGAGTTGGGCACAGCCAGAATGTGCACGGGAACCCTAACAGGGAGTCTGTGAAGGCGGATGGGCAGGCAGCAGAGAAGGGCCTGGAAGACACCCTGTCGGCATAGCCTTGGGGAGGTGAATGGAGGGCTCTACTTCAAGACTTGAGCTGCTAAAGAGAGTCCACTATTTCTCTTTGCATCCCCAGCATCTTCTCAGCGTTTGGCACACAGTAAGTGTGCAAGAGATGCTTGTTCATGTGTGTGCATATTCTTTATTTTACAGTTTCTCGATGTACAATAATCTGCAAGTAATTGAAGTATATAATTTGATGACTGTTGACACGTGTACATCCATTAAACCAACAATCAAGGCAATGAACATGATCATCACCCCCAAGGTTTCCTTGTACCCCTTTGTAACTCCTAGTCAGCTGTTATTGGCTGTTATTTTAGATTAGTTTTTATTTTTGACAATTTTGTATAAATGGAACCAGACAGTGTGTACTTTTTTTTTTTTTTTGGTCGCACCATGCAGCTTGCAGGATCATAGTTCCCCGACCAGGGATTGAACCTGCACCCTCAGCAGTGAAAGCACAGAGTCCTAACCACTGGACTGACAGGGAATTCCCTGTATGTACTTTAAAAAAACTGGTTTCTTTCTCACAACATAATTATTTTGAAATTTCTCCATGTTATTGTGCACATCAGTGGTTTGTTCAAGATTTAAAACTTCTACTCTTCAAAGACAGTTACAAAAAACGAAAGTCAAGGCACATACTGAGAGAAAATATATTCAAAACATACATCAACAAAGGTCTTGTATCTGGTAAATGTAAAGGCTGTTACAATTCAACAATAAAAGGATAAGCATCCCACTAACAACACTGGCCAAAAAAAAATTGAATAGACACTACACCTAAGAAGATACATAAATAGCAAGTAAGCACATGAAAAGATACTCACCATTACTGGTCATATAGAAATGCAAATTAAAATCACAATGAGACACCACTACATATTCACTAGAATAGCTAAAATTTAAAATATGATCATGGGGCTTCCCCGGTGGCGCAGTGGTTAAGAATCCGCCTGCCAATGCAGGGGACACGGGTTCGAGCCCTGGTCCAGGAAGATCCCACATGCCGCGGAGCAACTAAGCCCATGCACCACAACTACGGAGCCTGCGCTCTAGAGCCCACGAGCCACAACTACTGAGCCCGCACGCCACAACAATTGAAGCCCACACGCCTAGAGCCCGTGCTCCACAAGAGAAGCCACCGCGATGAGAAGTCCGCGCACTACAACCAAGAGTAACACCTGCTCCCTGCAACTAGAGAAAGCCGGTGCACAGCAACAGACACAACACAGTCAAAAATAAAAACAAATAAAATAAATAAATTTATTTTAAAAAATAAAATAAAGATATGATCATACCAAATGATGGTGAGTATGGAGCAACTGGAACTCTCATACACTGTTGGTGGGAATGCAAAATGGTAAAACCACTTTGGGAAATAGCTTGGAAATTTCTTTAAAACTATGCATACACCTACCATACAACATACCAAGAAAAAGGAAAGTTTATATCCACACAGACTTGTACACAGATGTTTACAGCAGCTTTAGTCATAATTACTAAAAGTGGGAAATAACTGAAATTATAATATCCATGCAATGGAATACTACTCAGCAATAAAAATAAACGTTTGTTGAACAAACAAGTGTATTATGAAGTATTCCAAGGACAGGGTTTGCAATACTGCATTTGTTCACTAGATGGCGGCAAAAGCCCACTCATTTCCAGTTCCATAAATTTGCATCTCCTGTGGCTCCTCTTCTCACCGCGGCAGGCAGACAGGGCATCATCCCCATTTAAACAGAGGAAAAACAGAGTCCTGGAAAGGGCAGGTGACACTCCGTTTGCCAACTTGTCAGAGCCAGGAGCCAGGATCTGACCTATGTCTCCTATATTTTCTGAGCTTCTGAATCAACAACCCTGCTAGAGGGCTTCCCTGGTGGCTCAGTGGTTGAGAATCCGCCTGCCAATGCAGGGGACACGGATTCAATCCCTGGTCCAGGAAGATCCCACATGCCGCTGAGCTACTAAGCCCGTGCGCCACAACTACTGAGCCTGCACTCTAGAGCCCGCGAGCCACAACTACTGAAGCCCGCATGCCTAGACCCCGTGCTCCGCAACAAGAGAAGCCACCGCAATGAGAAGCCCGCGCACCGCAACGAAGACTAGCCCCGGCTCGCCACAACTAGAGAAAAGCCCCTGAGCATCAACAAAGACCGAACGCAGCCAAAAAAAAAAGAAACCCTGCTAGACACTCCCACTTCTCACTTTCCCCAATACCCTGCCCCTCCCTCCAAGTCTTCTCATTTTCCTAGTTGCACTCTTACTGAAGTCAGAAATCTGCTTCCCAGGTCCAAACCAACTAGCCCTGGGTCTGGGGGACTTAGGCGCAAGTTTGGAGAGGCTGGGAAATGGTGGAGCTGTCACTTAACTCGGGTTTGTTTTAGTCACCCACTGCAGTACTGGAATTATCAGAGTAATGAAATCCAAAAGAAAGAAAAAAAAAGAAACAACAACCCAGAGTGAAAAAGCCTTTTGTACAGCTGGAGGAGTAAATAAAGGACTTTCCTGGGGTTCGTTTATATTATCAAGACCTAGCCCCCTTGACTTGGACATAACCTTCAGAGGAATTTTATGTTGGCCTCCTTCTCTCTTTTTGTGCTCAGAGGAGGAAATGACTTCTGGCCTCCTTCTTTGCCCCTTCCTGTCGCTGACCCTGGCCTTGACATTTTCCAGTCCTGGCCAGTTTTGAGCCTGCTCAGCGCCAGGAAACATGTAGCCCCTGGTGAATCCCCAGCCTCTCCTCTCTTACTCCTTTGCTCTCCAGTGAAGTCCTTGTGCTTCCTGGGAGTCTTCCAGCTCTGCAAGAACAGAGACTTCTCCAAAAGATGCTGAAACTGGGCATCAATTCAGAATAGGCGCTTAAGACCAGGGACCATTGTGTTGGGGGCTGGTGTGCTGCTGACCTGTCTGGACAGTTGATTTTATTTTAATTGAAGTATAGTTGATTTACAATGTTGGGTTTCAGGTGAACAGCAAAGTGAATATACATATAATTACATATATATTTTTTCAGATTCTTTCCCATTGTTATTACAAGATACTGAATATAGTTCCCTGTGCTATACAGTAGGTCCTTGTTTATTTCCTATGTAGTTGTACAGTTGATGCGCATTCATGCACTGAAGTAAAAGCAACATAGAGTTCAAGTGTTGGGGACCAGGGTTCAAATTCCAGCCCTGCTGCCTTGCCAGTGACCCAATCAGAGCTTGCTTCCCCATTTGCAACACATGAGCAACTTAACAGGAGTTCAGTAATGTAGGACAAAGAGCTGTTTGCTGAGGCCCCTCCCCTCCACTGGGCTGAGGGTGTAGCCAAGCTGGGAGACCCGTGCTAGGTGCAGCATCTTCTTCAGAACTGTGTCCCACACTTAGGTTTCACTAGCCAGATTTACTGGAAGGAGACTCTCCTACTCATTCAGGGAATACAGGGAGGAGCAAGGACATCTCAGGGGTTTAGAAGATGGGTGGGACCATGAGATTATTCCAGTTGCAAGTGAGAGGGATTATCTGCAGGTTTACAGGCCATTCCACAGGACAAGTGACAACATGACCAGCTTGTAGCTTGGGAATTGACAACTGATTAAAAGACTGAATCGCCCAAGATGTCAGAGGGAACAGCAGAGAGCTTTTTAATTGGCTTTAAGTACTTTCATAGAAGCAATGGTAATACCGCTCCTCCCCATGTCCCCCATTTCTTCATCCCAGCCCAGCTCACAGCCTTCATCCCAGCTCAGTTCACAGCTGAACAGCAGAAAATAAGCTGCTTTAAAGGAAGTGCCCATTTTTTTCTGTAGGGATGTTGCTGGGTCTTTCAGCTCACTCACCCAGTACACCGCTTTCCCCTCCAGGTCCCTGCTCTACTTGGGAGATTAGACTGCATGACAGTGCAGTATAACTTATTAGACAAGTTAAACAGGAACAAGGTAGAACACCCACGAAAAACACCCACCCAAACCAGTTTGGTTTATACACAAATGAATCACACCAATGAAAAGCTTTTTAATTTTTATTAATATGTAATTAAACTTTTCAAAATAGTGAGACTTCTCCAAACACTAGATACATGAGGAATAGCTGAAAATTAAAGACAAGGCAGTTATATTAGGTTCCTATGTAAACAAATACAAACCAGTTCAGACTTCTGACAAATGAAAAGATATAGTTTGAAGCTACTTTTATCTTCCACCTCCCCTAACTCTAGAGCCTAGCGCCTGAAGGAAAAGAAGAAAAATGTAACGAGTCCTGAGAGCAGAGGTTAAAGTCAAGCAAAGACGCCACAGGGATTTGAACCCCGTCCTGGAAACCAGGAGTGCCAACCACCAGCATCTTTTGCTTTTTTTTAAAAAAATCTAGGAAAAGGCCAAAAAGCAAAACCTGAGAAAACAAAACCTTTTGTTTTCTCAGGAAAAGAAAAACCTTTATAAATAACCCTACTGAAGAGCACTGGAGAATCTGCTTCAGCTAAGATGCTAGCTTGGCCAAGTCTGTTATGTTCACCTGAAAAAGTCTTAGCAGAGAGTTTTTGCAATCCCCCCAACAGCCCTCTCAACTGCTGAAGTGCCTGTCTCTCTTACTTCAGTTTATATCTTCCCACCCAACATGACAGTTCTTAAATGTTATTTCTCCATTTACTGGTTTAAGTTTCTTTTAATCACTGGATAATAATGCCACACATCTGCAACATCTTAGACCTTTATAGTTGTGGTCTTAATATCATTAACTATTTGCAGGCAAATTGATGGTCATTTCGAGTAGTGCAACCCACCGGAAGACCTTGGCACCAATTACCTTAAGACCGATTATGGATCATGCCCCCAAGGATCCAAGCTACCGGCGGCATCGAGGTGAGGGGTGAAGGGTCTGCGCTAGGCCAAAGGCAGGGGGTGGCGATGTGGCAGAGAAGTCACTTGTGGGGAGACCTTGCTTTTTAACAGGCTTCTGGAAAAGCTAGGGAAAAGTGGTTGCCCGCTTTCCCCCTTTCCCTCCCCTTCAAGCATCACTTTTTGAGGTTTGGGCTTTATTAAGAGCTGCTATAAAAACAGCTGAATTATGTTAGGACAAGCCCAGGGGTATATACAAGGTACTCAAGCATTCATTTGGATGCTTCACTCCCCAAAAGAAACAGCCTCAATGCATTGTCTGCAAAGGGTGTTGAGGCAAGTCCTCATTTCCTAACAGAAGATGGGGTTGAGAGGCCGACACCATTCTGATTAACCTTGGTATAATAGCGCTTTGCTGTCTCTCTTGCCACAGGAAGGCTCCGTGGTTGTCCTACTTTAAGCCTTTGGTGCCTTTAGTGAGGGTTACCTGAAAAATCTTAAAAAAAGGCTTAGCGCCCACCTCACCCCTCCACCCCCAGGCCAACAAACAACTTGCTCATGCTGTTGACACCAGCGTAAAGCTGAAAGGTCATTTAGTACTAAATTACCCATAACAGATCTGACTTGGTACGTAAATATAGAAAAAGCTTGTTCACCTGTTGTCCTCATTTTGTCCACTGGTGAATTCAACTGGAAGCTCCTTCTATAGTCTGAAGAATACCATCTGAAAGAACTAGTGGTTCCCAATCCCCACATTTAAAATGCAGTATTTGGTTTATTAAAAGTAAATAAGCTATTTTTCCTTACTGGGTCTGGCTTCTCTGGCCCTTCGCATACGTCTGTTGTTTTGAATGTTCCTGTATATAAGAATTAAGACCAAGGGAGGGGAGAGAGAAACCCGGCACAAAGACAATGCACTAAGACCACTGAACTGTTGTTAAACATTTCCACTTGCCAGTTAAATTTTGTGAAGACTGCTGTTCGTTTGGAATTTAGTTCTTGTCACTGAGATTTTAAAGTTGCATCTGGAAAAGACTAAAGGCTTCAGTGCCCTCCCACCCCCTTAACCAGAAGTGAACAAAAAAGCATTTTACCTAAAAGCACAGCAAAAGGGACTTTGCTTCAATCACAAACACGAATGCTTAAAGCTGCAGATACTTCCTCAACACTCAGCCTTTTATCACTCAGCTGGATTTTCCTTCAACAATCACTACTCCAAGCATTGGGGGAAACACAACTTTTAATCATACTCCAGTTGTTTCACAATGCATCCTAATAGCAGCGGATCAGAACAGTACTGCATTACTTGCCCACAGAACAGACAGACCTGAGATCAAGACAACTGCATTCTGTGTAGTCTGCAAAAAAAAAACACTAAACAAGTAAGCCCCACCCTCTCCTCCCTTCCCTCCAAAATCGGGGGGTGGGGGGTGGGGGAATTTACTTGAGTATGCTGATAAACTCACTGCAAGGTCTCACACACTCACTAGTAGAACAGAAGGCAGAGCCAAGTGTTTATATCAAGTCAAAATCCTGAACAGCTTCATGAAGGATGAAATGAAGCCTCTGCAAAGGAAAATTCTTTAAAAAACCCACATGCCCTCCCCCACACCAAGTGCCTATATAAAAGGCCAACAGTGTAAACATCAGCTACCACTAGATGACACGACTGTAAGCATTTAAAGGTTAACATGCAAACTGGAAACATAGACAGTACGATCTCATTACTCTAGTTTAACCACTAGACTCCTGACTTTCTGAAAACAGCGTAGGTGTTAAGTTACCTGTTTTCCTGATCATAATCTCCCACCTGTCTAAGAGGTATTTATTCCTTATTTAGAGGGCCTCTATTGCCATGTGCCTGGAATTATTAAATGCTCATCACTTTTACGAAGGATAAAATTTGTTTTTCCTGCCTTAAGTTAAATTCGTTCTTCCGCTCAACTCCTGATCTTGTCCGTTAAAGAGTGTTCACAAAGTTTCTGAAAGATGAGAAGAATCCCCCCAAGATTGCCCAACACTGACTACAGACAAACAATTTTATTTAAATAAGGAGACAGCTTTCTAAAAGCATACATTCTCTAAAAGTATTTTATTTTGAATAATTTAACGGTTTTCTGCACAATACACATAACATTTAAATTTTAGCAAGATTAACAATCTGAATTCTGGTTAACAGCACATTATGCTACCCTTTAATAAGCTTTTGAGAGATTCAATGCTAAACAAATGTTCTTAGTATTATACACATTACCTTTATTAATCTCAAGAGGCTTTAAGGAATTACTAGCCTCTGAGTGTGTGCTAACCCATCATGGAAGCCCACAGGCACACCAAGTCCTGTCTAATTTTAAAAGGCTGGATAGGAAAATCCCTCACAATCCCGGAATCCCTTAGAGGTAAGGGACCTAGGACCTCCACAGCTCTTAGCAAAGGTAAGCACTTATCCCTATCATGCAATACTGCAGATACAAGTTAAACTTATCTGTTAACAGCTGCCTGCTGTTTTCTGCTCCCAGATGAAATGAAGCAACTCTTCTGATAATGAGAAACCTGTCTGAGGCAAACGAAAGATTGGCAAACGGCACAGCCTCCTCTCAATCCACTTGATCCCACTCCTTTCAATTATTTCAGCTTCTTTTATTCCAGGATTAATGTGTAGCATTATCATTTTCATTTCATTTCGTTTTTTATTCTGCTTTTGTAAAAGCAGTATTGAGATGGACATTTGATCTTCATTGTATTTCTCATCATTTCATTATTCCTCATCAATTCATTATTTTTGTGGATACAGCTTGATAAGCCAAACTTTAAAGTGGTAGATTCCATTAACTTTAAATTGGTAGCTTTCATTGGCTTAATTTTTTTTTTGCATATGCAGACAATGTGTTCATCAGTAGTTAAGGATCTCAGGGTTATGCTTTTTCCCCCATGTAGGTATGAAATATAATCTTTTCTGCCTTTACTTATCATTCACCAAGGAGCTGTTCCCCTCTCGATCTAGGACATCATACTGCCAGGCTGGTTATGACTCAGAAGATGTTATCTGAAAAAAGTCTACAGGAAAAAAAAAGGGTTTCCCCTCCCTCATCAACAAAAGCCCACCCTCTTATCAGTTATAATTTACAAATACTTAGATGAATTTGAGACAGTTTACAATAATCTTGAAGCATACCTTAACATCCTGTTTTGCAGTCACACAAAAAAAATTTTCCTACACTAAAAAAAAAAAGCTTGCTTACATACAACTGAAAATAGAATCTTACTTGATAATATAAAAGCTACCATCAGAAGAAATCCCTTCAGGATCATTAAGCCACTTCCTTTGCTCTGAAGCTCCTATAGTAGTATTAAGTTTTATTAAACCACCTGAAAAAAATTCCAAAAGAGAACCACACACTACCATATGCAAACAACTTAAGCATTTTAAAAATTCCCAAGTTTTTAATCTAAGGCAGCCCAGTGGGCTAGACCAACCCCCAGTCCACCATTTTCCTTCCCCAAGCCCTACACTTTAAATCCAGTCAATCTTCATGAACTTCCCCAGCTGTCAAATTCAAAAACTGGGGAAAAACAGAAAACTAGAAAATTGGGAGTTACTTGCCAACTTGGAAGTTGAAAGTTCTTTAGTTTTCCATCCTAAGTATTTAAGTTCTCTGGTATGAGTTATCTGAAATCATAAACTAAACAATTACCTAAACCCAACCCTCCCAATCCCAACCATAATAAGCCACTGCCAACTAATTGCCAAAATGTGCCCCTCCCCTTTAATAAAAGGTATCTTAAAAGTCACATTATTTGAAAACTTAACTTCAACATTTGGCCTAGTCAAGCTCCTCTGAAGTTCTCCTGAGATGACTGAACATGAGCCAAAGCTGCACTGCGCTGTGCATCTCAGCGTCACTGGGAACTCCTCCAAGGAAAAAAGCAGCTCCAGTCCCTGAAGGTGTTGGTGCCAAACAGCGTAGCAGTACAATCCTTCTCTAACTCAGTTTGTCAATAGTACTAGAGCATCTGTGGAAAATCTTAGAGAAACATTTTCTCCCCCACCCTCTTCCCCAAGATACTTCAAGTAAAGATAATCAGTTACGTACTTTAAAAAAAATCTGATTAAGGGGTGGAAAAAAAGAATAACTACCAGCCATTTCTCCAATGGACAGCTCCGCCACAGACCTCAAAGTGCGAGCTGCTTGTGCTCTAGTTTCTACAAACTGTAAACCTGTGGTGTTCTGATAATCCTGATACTGGATTTCCTTTTTTCCTGTTACCTTGAGTCATTTGCCTTTGGAATTCTAGACAGACCTAAAGGGAAAAAAACTCAAAACATATTTTGCCCCCCCCAAAACTTTCCCCCGAGAATTACACACCCAAGCTACACATTTAGAAAACTTTTAGAATACAGAGTGAGGAAAGAAAAATAGGTCCTCTATTCACGAAACTGAATATAAAACCTGCTTACACAACTTGCTGAAATTCTCTCAAAGTTGTTCTATCAAATCCATTTGTTTTCTCTCATATTGGTTAAAAACAAAAACACTTGCCATCTACCATTCCTCCGGGCCTTGGAAGTCTGCCCTCAAAAGCTCCAGAAAAGATGCATGAGAAAATAGGCCTGCAAAAGAGAAACCTACGACACCCGAAAATCGGCCTACATCCCCATACAACCCTTTATGCTTAAGTACACAACTCCCCCATTACCATTAGGAAATTCAAAGGTAGTACCATACTCAATTACCAAAAAAAAAAAAAAATTAAAGAATAAAAAAACAACCCACGATATTGCCGACCTCACGGGTTTTTTACCACACCACTGGCTCTCCCTGCGGGCCTCGCACACTGGGCTGCCGCTCTAGGATCCGCTATCTATCCTCCACACCGCCTGCTCGCCTCCTCCGCGGGGTTGCCAAGCCAAGCCGCACGCTAGCTTCGTCAGCACATCGCACTGGCCTCCTCCTTCCTGGGATCCTCTCCTAGCTTCACCTCCAAATCGTTAGGGCTCCTTCCTTCTTCCTAGCTTCCTTCACCAAATCGCACTGGCTCCCGGGCTCCTCTTTCCTATCTTCACGAACTGCCGCTTGCTCCTCAGTCCTAGTTTCACCGAACACTGGCTCCTCGAATCCTGTCTGCGGCTCCTGTCTTCCTAGCTTCACTGAATCCACTTCTGTGTAGCACCTGGGTCAGCTGTTAATTAGCGCCTAGTCCTCAGAATTTAAAAATTCACCTTAGCGCAAAGTCCAATGCAAAAATGTTAACTTGACGGTTATTCTTGCTCTTGGATTTCCTTCAGTTACGAAGTCCTTTAAATTTTCCAAAGGAAACTAACCTACTGTATTTAAAGCCTTTCAAATGTTTAACTCTTCCAAAAACATTCTTAGTTTTAAAATTACTTCAGTCCTTTTAGTAGCTTTTTGCTGTGATTTTAAACTGACTTCCCTTCTAGTTTCGGGATATTCTTCTAAGTTGGTCCTGGTCTACAGCAGTTTAAAAACCCTCACCTTCTCAGATCTAACTTCTGCACCACCAGAACTAAGTTGATGGGCTTTTATAATTCTTTTAACTATATAAAAAATTATTTTCCTTAGTTTTTGTTCCTGCGCTTTATCCAATTTTTTGGCTTTGAACTTTCCCATCTTCTAATTTTTTTTTGACGTCTATCTGGTATGCTTATGTCCAACAGCTTGTTTTTCATTTTCTATCTAAAATACTCGACCGTATTTTCAACCTTCTTTCTTCTAGTTTTATCTACTTTTTCTTCCGCCTCCTACCTTCTGGGCTAAAATTAGTTTTTCTGCCTTCTAACAGGCGTATTTTTATCTTCTACTTTTCCTATCTTCTCTAGGCTTCTCTTCACCTTCCTGTACTTCTGTCTTCCGAGTTTTCCACTTCAAATTTCTAATCTTCTTTCTCAAAATCTTTATCCTACCATCCCTAATTAATATTTCCGTCAGCTTTAGCAAATAAAGCCCTTAAAATCAAGTAGGCTTCAAATGTCGCAATTTTTATTGCGCCGTGAATTTGAAGGCATATTTCTTAAATCACCTTCAGTTAACTTTCTTAAAACACGGCCTTTAAAGTATTTTAATCATCTACAACGTGACTTTTTAAAATGACTGTTGGCTTGTTTATGTCACCTACGTTTTAACGTTAATCTAA
Organism: Balaenoptera acutorostrata; assembly: GCF_949987535.1. Taxonomy (NCBI): domain Eukaryota; kingdom Metazoa; phylum Chordata; class Mammalia; order Artiodactyla; family Balaenopteridae; genus Balaenoptera; species Balaenoptera acutorostrata. The sequence goes on from NC_080072.1 coordinate 7,205,361, forward strand.
AAGGCTGCCTTTCATTTAAGAAAATTCCGTACTTTGCAGTCCTATCTCTTTCAGCAATTCCTTTTAAAATTATTTTTTTCACTCCATGAAGAAGTTTCAGCTCCTAACCTCCGCCATGCTCTAAAATTATTTTTCTTCTTCCTTTCTCAACCTACTCTTCAGTCTTCATATTTCCCCTAAAATAATCTTAAGTTATCAAAGTTACTCTAAGAATTTAATGCAAAGCAATATCTCAGTATTCTATTTATAATTCCTACATAATTATACTAAACTTATCTCTTTTATAGCAGAAAAACTTATCTGCGGTCTCCTCAAGCAGCTGCTCCTCCCTCACAGCAACCTCCGCGCTCGCTGCCTCAATACCTACCACCTCGCCCGCAGCGGCGTATTTATAGGGGAAGGACGGCTCACACCTCCGAATTTCAATACCCTTCCGCCGCCTTTGTGAGGGAAGCAAAAATAGTTCCTCCGAAGGGGTAAAAATAGAATCTGGCTGACGAGACTTTCTAGACTTTTCGTAAGTTTGTGCAACTTGATCGCAAGCTCTGTACCCAGATTTTTAAAACTTATTAGCAAGTAGATTTGAGCTGAAAGTTTGGGCAAAAACAATGAAAATCACATTTAAATAGACCAGCTTACAAAAACTCTGAGCCATTACTTGGGAATGTTTTAGCAACTTTAAAAATACTTCTCGTGTTTCCTTGGAGTACAGTGGGTACAACTTAGTGCTTTTTGAAGGAAGGTTAAACTAGGTTTGCTGACGGCCTGCCTTTCCATTATGTAACCGAGCTTCAGCCTCACAAGTACAGACCGCAGCCATTTTAGAAGCGAAGTGCTGCAGTTTCTCCCCCAACGGCCTCAAGTCCTGCGAAGTGGTTCTTAGGTTTATACCGCAACCGGCTTGTTTGCCCTTTTATTCATGAAATCCGATCGCTCCAGGTTATCTGCTTAAGAATTCTACTAAATATAGAAGTCCACTTCTCGAAAATGTCTCAACAGCCACAGTTTGTTGTCTTACGCAACAGAGCTGGCCACCCATCTCAAAGGCTGAGTAAAATCGAGGCATCAGCGTGGGCTTGTGTTAGTTACTTGACATGCTACATGCTTTTGTTGTCGATTTTGTGTTTACTAAATATCAGCTAGAGCCCTACACTTCTGGCTGCCTGCTTAGACATTTTATATCAAGCCTGGATTAACTTCTTGTTCTTTCCAAACGTGAAGCGTTTCTAAGCTTCCAGGCTTCTCTCTCGTTAAAGCTGTCAAAGCCCAGTTTACTGTCCTCTTTACAAAGTATCAATAACTGAAAAAGTCAATGGTTTCACCTCCAAAGACAAGGCGACCTTGGGCAGCCACTCCGCGAAGGAACAACTTTTCAAATTTTTGTGAACCTTTACTTGCGGGTTTGCTTTTCTAGGTTCTTCTGTTTTACAAATTTTGCGTTATCTATGGTTTAACTCTCGAGACTTTTAAAAGTTTTGGGGGTGGGTGGGGGGGTTTCCCGAACACCGGCTTCCACGCAACTAAAAGAGGCTGCGGCGAGAAAATACTGGGGAGAGGCCGAGCGGGATGGGCACGCCCCGCCGGGGCCGCTGGGCCTCCAGGACCCTCGGGCCACCCGGGCGGGGGAGGGGTGTGTTTCCGGGCCGGCGCCGCCTAAGGCCTTTGGGGAAGGGGAGGAGGGGCGCGACACGAACGCCACCGCACCCCCATCCGAGGCCCGCCTTGCGCAGGGATATGCTGGTCGTGAGCCGCCGGCTCCCTTTGTGAGTCGTAGGCTCGCGGGCGGGTTCCGCCGGTTCTAACCGGCTCCAGCCGGTCCCGGCCGCCTCCGGGAGCGGAGGCAGTTGGCGCAGCGCTCCACTGCGCACGCGCACCCCGCCCCCAGGGCCGGTGCCTGTCCTAGAGAAAGGCGTGGGGGAGGGTTGCAGCTGGCCCTGAGCCGGTTGGAGGTGTTTGGCCGCCCTTCCAACCTTTCACCACGTTTGGGTTGCTCTTCCCTTCCAGGGGCTGCTGCCTTCCTCTTCTCAGCCCGTGTCGGCCTTTCCTTCCCCTCCCCCGTCCTTTGTCATTGCTTCCTTATTTTGGCAAAGTCATCCGTTAATTAAAAATTCGCACGTCATCCCCTTGTAGTTATCTAGTTCTGTTTATTGTAACATCCCTTGAGTGTTTGTACGTCACCAGATCTTACTAGTCTAGAATGCTCGAACCGGAAGGGGTCTCAGAAACTGACCTAGCAGCTGCCTGGGTTGTTTTCCTGGAAAAGAATGGCGTGGTGGTGAGATCGTAGAGCGTTCCAGGGCACATGGTGGTTTCAAGCCTAGAGCCCAGGACAGGGTGGTGACACCCACCCTCTCGCCGCCTCTCACCTCCAGGGCTTTTTTTCTAGAATCTCTGCAATACCTTGTGTTTAGGCAGTAAATTCCAAGAGGGGAAGACGGAGTTTATTGGCACAGTACAGATTAGGATGGCAACTGAATAATGACATAGGAGTTGTAAAAAGTCCGTAGTCTGTATTTTTCAAACCGCTTTGGCTCCTATAAATGGCGGTGGTTGTGAAAGGAGCAGGCCTGGGGGGCTCTAGCAAGTTAGGGTTCTGTCTTCCATGCTACCCTCCCACCTCCTCCATCCCCCAATAAAGCAGGGCCAGTTTGAGCAGCTACTTTAAAGTGACCCTGGTGAAGCTGTTCTTGTTTAATCACTCTTTCCCTCTCCGTGTAAGAGTGGAATATTACAGAGATGCAGATGGTTCCCTTCAAACGCAGTCTTGATGTTTGCTCTGGGACTGGAAAATTTTTAGTAGAATTTTAGCGCTGGAAGGAGGAAAACCTGAGTTGGGTCACCTCATTTTACAAATGGGGATTTGGGGGCCTGGGGAGTTTGTGATTTGCCTAAAATCAGACACAGCTAATTAGTACCAGAACCTATTCTTGAATCCTCGAATTTCAACCTCATGGTGCCTCCCTTTGTCCCCCCACTCTCTCCCAGTACTTATGTCGGCCTCCTCAACTGCCCTTTTCTCCAGGGCTGGGCGGGGAGGGGACCTAGGTCCCCCTCTTATCTGTGACCTTTCTCCCATTCTGGAGCCGCTGAAGTGAATGTTAAGAGCCCTGAAGTGCTTTAAATAATTGTCAGTGTAGCTAACTAGTCATTTCCAATTCCCTTACACATAAGTTGTAGCATTTTCCTTATACTGTTAGAATGGCTGCGTTGTATTGGGCTAATTCTCCCTGAATTTGGGGAAAGAGATTTGAATGAAGCTCAGAACTCAGGAATCTCTGGTGTGGGAGAGATGGCTTGCCAAGGCCAGAGAGAAAATTCTTACCTTTCTTCCCCAAGCTGGTAAGTAAAAAATATTTTAGAGATTATGGACACTAACCCCCTTTTTACTATTTTGGCCCAAAAGTTTACTGCCTTCATCTCTCTTGGCTTTTGCTTCGCAAAACTGACTAGCTGTCTCCAAAATATTCTAATTCCTTCCTCTTCTTGATGTAGTGAGTCTCTTTTTTTCTGGAAGATATATTTAAACAAGATGGCCTAAAATCGCCGTGTTCTTTGGTGAGAAGATAAATAATACATTTGATATGAGCCTTTCTCTCAATTCTTTTGAGCTAAGGCTCCCTTTAACGTAAAACGAAATTTTCTTCAAGGCACCTTTCCTAATCCATGTTCGTTTTAACTTCATAACGTCCTAAGGCAGCTGCTCTCAATGTCTTATGTATTCCCCTCTACCTCAGTCTGAAACCTGGTCTTCATTTGGGCCTAAGGGCACAGGCATAGGAGGCCTAATCCATTTCAGCTGGTAGGTCATCTCATGTTCCCACACCCCATCCTCAAAAAAGCCCAGGCTAAAAATAGGAGGCTCTTGGTTCTGGTTTCTGGCAATCGCTTCCCTGACAAACAGCGCGTGACCTTGGGCACTAACCCAAGTAACTTCTCACTGGCAATTTTCTTATGTGTAAAATGAGGAGGTTCGATGAAAGGAGTGATGGTGCTAACTCTATAAAATGCAGTAAACAGAGATGAGAAGGGAACATGGAAGATTTTAGGCCTCCAGACCTTCTGTCACCTAATCCTCCTGAATCACGTCAGACCAGAAACTTCCAGAGAATGCCAGAATCTGCTCCACCTCTTCTCTTTTTAGCAAGGCCAGTCAGGCTTAGTCAAGAGAAGTTTCTGAGGCCCTTCATTTCTGGGTCTGTGGTTCAGAGGCCAGTCTGGGTGAGTCTTCAGCGATACCTGGCATCCCCCCAGGCCTCTTTTGTTGCATTTTATCTAACCTTGTGCTATTTAGATAATCCTTCATTGCCAGAGACAGTTTTGGAAATGCAGGTCAGAAATAAAAGGCAAGGGGAGTCCCCAATAAACAACTTTCTTGTTTTCTAAAGACTCAAGGAATTTGCAGTTCCCAGCCCCCTCCTGCTGCCCACCTTCCCCGAGCTGATCTCTGGAACAATGACTGCACAAAAGTTCAGCTCCCTCCTCCTCAGACAGCAGCCAACTCCCACTGCAGGAAAAACCCACAGAGATGACGCAGCTCAGAGCTCCATTATGCAGAAGAGAAGTCATTGTTTTCTAGGGGATTTTGGACAACTAAAAATGTACTCGGAGAAAGTCTAAAATCAACCACTGAAATCCACCAGACACACCATTACCTCACAGAGAGCTGAGGGCAATTCTAGCAAAAACAAGTTACAGAAACTAAAAATGGCTGCGTCATCAGCCTTCCCCAAAATGCTGTGGGGAAGAGGCAGTGTGGGCCGCTCCCTCTCAGGCACTGAACATCTCTAGGCTGAAGAGTAAAGGAAACATTCTCCTCTTGTCTTCCTGAGAAGAGCATCCATCTTTAAGTGTACCCTCCTCCAAGACGTAGCGGAAGGATTCTGTGTTGGTAGAATTCTCTTTCTGGGGGAGAACACAGGAGGAAGCATCTTGAAAAAGAGATTTCTCATCCCCAGTTCGAGAACTCCATGCTGCTAGTTCCCTTCTTTAGTTTATTTGCCACGTAATGTCCTTGGCCCTGGGCCCTGCAGCCTGTTTGTGGATCTTTCCAGAAGGCCTGGCTGTGGAAGCCCAGCTGTAGCACTGTGGGGTGTGGGAGGACAGAATGACAACAAGGGGCAGAACGCAGCTCTCCAGACCAGCTGCTTCAGCCTGTTTCTCCCCAGCTTAAGAGCTCTGCAAGGCCCCTCACCGGCTTCACCCAGCATTTCCAGACCTTCCTTCCCCAGGCCGTCCACCCTCCCTGGGGCCTTTCCTCTTGTCCTGGTTAACGTGGGGTGGAGACGGTCTGCTGACCCCCTCCCCGGCAGAGAACAGAGTCTACCACACTTTCCTCAGTCCCTTCATTGTGCCTGGTGCATCTGCAGGACAGGAAATCCAGTGGCAGCGTTATTTTCTGTAATGTTTATTGAGCGCTGAGCCATACGCGTTCCATGAACCATCTCTTTTCAGTTCTCACAGCCACCCTGTGAGGGAGGTGCTGCTGTTAACCCCTTGGACAGATGAGGAAACTGAGGCCCGGGCTGTCTCCCTTGGCATCACTAGTGCCTGGCACACATTAGGAGCTCAAAATGTGCCAACTGAATAATGACTAAACAAATAAATTGGAATAGTATCTCTTTTGGAATTAAAAAACCAGGCAGAACAGTGAAAAGAGCACATGCGGTAGATGCCCCATAAGTGCAGAGTGACTGAGTGACTGGTAACCCAGCTCGGGAGGGGCTGTGAAAGGACAATGCGTCCCCCATCCTGGAATGTCCAGTCCAGAGACACTTGTGTAAAGTGAGCTCAGTGGTTCTCTGAGGTTTCCAGTTGTTTGTTGTGCTGTGTAAGTACTGGAGCGCGGTGGTGAGGAAGAAGGCACAAGTTGACGTGCTTTGATAGGAACAAAATGCTTTTAGATGTGACATAAACGTGACCGCCCGGCAGGATGGAGTAAAATCCGCACTGAGTGGTACTGCGTAAGAAACTGCAGAACTTCTAGACAGACTGACCCATAGAGATGGGGAAGGGTGTGGCCCGGAAGGCTGCCTTGGGTCTCCGTGGAGCTCCTGCCTCCAGAGCGCAGGGGTGTGAGCCCACCCTCAGGGCTCAGGGCTTGCTGCCCCTCTGCTGGAGGACTCACCGCCGGAAGCAGGAGGTGCCGTGTCCAGTCTCACCCGCACTGCGTGGGGCCTGTGAGTGGACCTTCCAGAATAGCCTGAAGGAACTGTGACGCTTCCCCGTGGGTCGTATCCACAGTCTCCACAGTCTCATAACCCTGATCTGTTCAGTCACCCCCCTGAGGTCCCAGGCAGATGCTTGCGTTAGCACCACATACCCAGCATGCATTAAACATTTCACCCCTCCTACACACACACACACACACACACACACACACACACACACACGTGTTCATTCTTCCTCAACACAGCTGTGGCCCACATCCCGCAGAGACAAGTCTCATGAAACAGGGGTAGAGGTCACCCGGTTCTAGGATCTTTGCCTGAGGTGTATTTCTCAGCACATGCCAGGTAAAAACAGAAGCCCATGGCGTTATGGGTCTTTCTCTGGGGCTGAGGTAATAGTAGAGGCTTGCAGTGATTGGGGTGGAATAGACCTTAAAGCTCTTTAGGTGATGGGAAGTCGCTAGAAAGCAGCGGAGACTGGAGTGAGGTCTGGGAGGACTTGAGTTCCCTGAAGAGGGAGTTTGGACTCTGCTCTTTGGACAGAAGGATGGCTTCTGAGCTGGGAGAGGCCCTGGCTTTGGGAAGCATTGTGTAGCTGCTCTTTGCAAGGTGGCTGAGCTGGGAGAGGTGGCAGAGGGGAGGGCCCTGGAGTCCATTGTCGCAGCCCGGGCCAGAGGTCGTGGAGGCCTGGATTGTGGTGGGTGGTGGCATGGCACAAGAGAAAGAAGACAGGTGGAGGTCTGCCTGAGGCTCTCCGGGCTCCCCGCGCTGGTCTCTTCCTCTCTGTCTCCTGAGCACCCTAGCCCTTTCCCGACTCATGTTCTTTTCTTTCTTCCTTTTTTTTTTTCTTTTGGCCGTGCTGTGCAGCATGTGGGATCTTAGTTCCCTGACCAGGGATGGAACCCGTGCCCCCTGCAGTGGAAGCGCAGAGTCTTAACCACAGGACCACCAGGGAATTCCCCTTTTCTTTTTTTTTAAGCATTCATGTTCCTCTTTATTTATTTATTTGTTTGTTTGTTTGTAGGCACTCAGTAGATGTTTATTAAAAGAAAGATGCTTTAAATTCTATAGTGTTTTACAATTTTCAGAAGTTTCACGGGGCTTCCCTGGTGGCACAGTAGTTAAGAATCCGCCTGCCAATGCAAGGGACTCGGGTTCCATCCCTGGGCCGGGAAGATCCCACATACCGCCGAACAACTAAGCCCGTGCACCACAACTACTGAAGCCCACGTGCCTAGAGCCTGTGCTCCACAACAAGAGAAGCCATGGCAATGAGAAGCCATGGCAATGAGAAGCCCGCGCACCATAACAAAGAGTAGCCCCCGCTCGCCGCAACTAGAAAAAGCCTGCGTGCAGCAACGAAGACCCAATGCAGCCAAAGATAAATGAATAAACAAATAAATTTATTAAAAAAAAATAAAAGTTTCACACACATGATTTCACATAATCCCGTAATAACCCTTTGTTTTCCTACCCCATCTTGCCCCTCCCCCCTTCCCTCTCCCCACTGGTAACCACGAGTTTGTTCTCTGTGAGTCGACACTCATGTTCTTTACTCTCGATGACACATCTGCATGGAATGCACCTCCCCCACTCTTCAGATGACACTCGTTCTCATCACCCTGCCTAGACGTCACTCCTGGGAAAGGGCCAAGGGCCTCTCTGCCCGGCACTTGCAAGTCATCCCGTATCACCACCCCACAGTTACTCACTGTCACAGTACAGCCTATGTTTTCCTGGATGAGTATGTGTTCGTTAACATGTCCCCCTAACTCTTCGGAGGGTTAAGGGAACTCCAGGGTTTGCAGCCTGGTCAGCAGTGAGGATGCGGTGCCACTGCTGGAGGCTGAAAGTGGGGACAGAGGGGCCTCGGGCTCACTCTCGCGCACAGACGGGAGGTGGGTCTGTGCCACCCTCCCGGCAGCGAGTCCCAGCTGTGGACAAAGGGTGGGAACTCCGCAGAGATGTCACTTGGCTCCGTTTGGTAACTTGCTGCTCTAAGGCCAGAGCTCATTCTGGCCCCTGCATTCCCAGCTGCTGCTGCTTGGGAGCAGCTAACCTGAGATGGGGCGCAGCTCAGGGTCCAGAGGAGGGAAGTGGGGGGAGGGGAGAGGGACGAGAGGGCTTCCTGTGTCTTCCCGGCTCTCCACAGACGTCACTTCCGCTTGGGAGCTTCCGGAAATAGAGGTTGAAAATATTCCCCCCAAGAAAACAGAGCATCCAGATAATTTCTGGGGAGCAGAAGGGGTGCACCCCCAATATTTAGGTGTCCCTGGGCTTGTTCCAGCCCTGCTGCCCTTTACTCCGGGGAAGCAGGCCCAACGGAGTGACCTGGCTCAAGAACTGTGAAATGGTGGCAGAAGCTCTCATTCCTCCCCTTTGCCTTCTCCAGGAGCAGGAATCCCGGGGCCCCTGGGACCATCAGCTGGGGGGCTAGCTCCCGTGTCCCATGGCAACACAATGCCCAGCATGACTGAAGTTCTGACATGTCCACGCCAGAAGTGCCTTCTGTGTCACTCAGTCTCAGGCTGCCTCAGGCCTCTTCAGCTGCAGCCCACACAAACCAAAGAAGTTTAGACTCAGCAGGGCCTGGGAAGAAGGTGTTGACAAGAAAAGCCCTGGGAAGAGAACCTGGGTGGAAATTTCCATGACTGTTCTGCCAAAGCAAAGGCTTCAGCTGAGCCCAAGGCAGAGACAGACCTGGGAGCTAGAAACCATCAAGGTCACAAAGGGTCACCCTTCCTCATTCTCCCAGATCTTTGTCACCCACTGCCCCACCCTGAACCCGGGCCATAAACCTCAATCAGCTGTGTCCCGTCTATTCCAGCCTCATTTGCTGTCAGACCCCTAGTTCATGAGATATCCTGCCACCTCTCCCCCAAGGACACGGCCAACCTCCCGGCCAGTGGGAGCCCCCTCTTTAGGAGCCACATCGAGGCCCCTTGCCCTCCTTCCTTGCAGGAAGCCCTCCCCGCTGAATGGTCCGTCCCTCCTACAGTTGCCTGTGGCCGTCATCATCCAGTGACCTCACCAGCACTCCTGTGATCGTGCCCTTCTCTCAGTGACTCATCTGTTGTTACCCTGAGCTATGGTATATACCTTTTATTGTTGTTTGTCACTTATCCTTGAAAACACAGTCTTCCTATAGCCCCGCCTCAGCTCAGAGCAGCAATGCATGCAGCTTATTCCGCATCTACGTAGCCTGTCCTGTGTGACCTCTAGCTGGTGCTGGGGACTCTAAGAGGCTCACCCCAGGTTCCAGCTGCTGGTCCCCAGGATCCATCCCCAGCCCAAGCTGGCACTTCCCTAGCAGGAGTTTGGCAAGAATGTTTATAGGCTTGACTTCTCTCCCTACCCCAGCCAGGATCCCAGAGAGGATGAATGATGGGGGACTCAGCCCAGGGTCCTGGCCACAGCCTTCCCTGGGGCCTGTCTGGCCTTGCCACCAGCCGTCAGCCCCAGCCTGGCAAGGTGGGCGTCCTGGAGCCAAGCAGATATTTCCTCCCTGTTCTTCCACTCAGCCTTCTCTCAGCTCCCCAGAAGACCATGGATCTCTCCCCCTCCGCACCCTGTCCCTGTCGCCCACCCCATCTGGTTCTTCAACTCTTCCACCATTATAGAGGGGTCATGGAGAGAGTGGCCTTGAGAGTCCCACACACTTGGTCTCAGCCTGGTTCCTCCCTCACGGGCTGTACCCTGTGATGGTGGCAAGTTACTTAACCTCTCTGAATCAAGTTTAGTCCTCAGGGAAATAGGAATGAAATCGTGTAGTACCCCCTTCTCAGGTTGTGAGGATGTCAGGAGCTTTGTACAGTGCCTGGCTCAAATGCTGTGCCCTGTAAATGGTGGCTGTCACTACCTTCCCTCCCCCCTCACATGCTAAGCACGCAGCCCCCCTCCCAGACCCCCAGATCTGACTGGAGCCAGGCACATCTCAGGAAGGGGTTAAACATTGGCAGTGACTTCATCCTTGCCTTGGAGCAGGAAGGAGGCAGAGAAGGTAAAAAAATCAGGCCAGAGACTGGGTGGAATTTTCCAGTGCTCATAAACAGGACCATTCGGGTTGCTAACTGAGGTCACCATGGAAACGGTCACATGTGCCTGCCTTCTGGTTATCCCAACCTGGCTAGAGGCCGATGACACAAGCTCCAGGCCTCTTCATTGGCTGCCACCTTCTCTTGCCACTGAAATCTAGCAGGAGATTGGCCAAGAGCTGTTGCTGGGCTGGAGTTAGACCTTCCCTACCCCCCAGCCGGAACCTGCTGGAAGCTGTTGTTTTGAACCAGAGGAAGATGGAAAATAGGCTGCCAGAGATGTTGCCATAGCAACTGCTTTCCTTTCTGCTCTCTTTGGAGTTAGTCGTTGACTTCTTTGTAGTTGAAGTACTTTTCCAAAGGCAGAGGGAGTGGCAGCCATTTTAAATTGACCTAACCTTCTTCTTTTGAAGGGGAACTCCCTCATCTTCTTCCTCAAGGAATTTCGGAGCCTCTACTTATGGCTTTGGTTACCAATCCACCCCTGGTTTCTTTCTGTGAAATGGGATATTCATTCCAGGACACCCTACCTTCCAGGGCTGGAGTAAGTTTGCAAATGCTCACTGTAAACTAAAGCTCTGTGCACTCGCCATGTGTCTTTAATTGACCGGCTTTGACATGAGCGTAGAGTGGAATGGCCCTATGAGGTGGGGTTGGGGGCCCTACCAACTTGTTTAGCAAAGCCCGGAGCCCCAGGACTCAGGGGCCCCTTTGAAGTCCACTTACTGTTCTGTCACTGGGACCAACAGCTGTTCACATAGCCCCCCCAAGGGCTCCCTTTCTCTTTCTGTAAAAGGATTCCTCTGTAGATGATCTCAGAAGGCCCGTTCCGGCTCTGACATTCCATAAACCTAAGTTAAAGGCCTGCTTGCTCTCCACAATAAATCTGTGGACCTTATCATCCCCATGGGAGGTAAAAATACAGGCAACTGCCATACACCGAGCACTTTCTAGGCGGCAGGCACCGCCCATGCACCAGCTCAATCTTCACAGCAACCTTAGAAGGTGAAGGTCATTATTACAGCTCCCACTCATTTTACAGATGTGGAAACTGAGGCCCTGAGAAGTTAGGTAAACTTGTCCAAGGTCACACAGCCAGCAAGTGGCAAGGTCTAGATTTAAAGCCTGGTGGATTGGCAGCTAGTGTTTGAAAAACACAAGGCTTGGGAAGAATTGTTTGAAGCTGGGGCCCTCAGACCAGTACTGCTCCATGGCAGTGTCTGCTGTGATTTTTCCAGAAAGCAATATACATTCCATTTTGACTGGCCTTTATCAGAGTTCCAGCCCTTACTGCATCTTTGATGTTATAAAGTCCTTTTTCTTATGAAATGATGGTGATAGCAGATGGTAGCTATTTTGTTGTCATGTTCTTTTTCTTGTTGTTGTTGTCATGTTCTTATTTGGGAAAAGTTGGCTAATTGAGAAAAGGCTAACCTTAGATCAATATATCCAACTTTTAAAACTGTTTTTCAGCTTTTTTTTTTGGCCGTGGCCCGCAGCTTGTGGGATTTCCATTCCCCAACCAGGGACTGAACTTAGGCCACAGCAGTGAAAGCCCAGAATCTGAACCACTAAGCCACCAGGGAACTCCTTAAAAGTGTTTTATTATGGAAAATTTCAAACATACAAAAAAAGTAATAAGAATAGTTTAATGAATTCCGGGGTTATGCAGCTTCAAAATTACTACCCCCTGGCTACTTTTGTTTTCCAATTCCCCAATAACACATGCCCTGGATTATTCTAGAGCAAATCACAGCCATCAAATAAATTCATCTGTTAAGAAAAAAAAACTTAATATAACCAGACTAGCATTTTCACACTTTAAAAAATAATATACTTCTTTAATATTAATCTTCAAATATAGTTTGTCTCTTTTTTTTTTTTGCAGTTGGTTTGTTCAATCAAGATCTAAACAAAGTCCATACATTTCCTTTGATTATATGTCTCTTAAGACTCTATTATATTCTATAGGTTTCCCCTCCCCACCTTTTTTTTTCCCTTGCAGTTTTTGCTGAGGAATCTGGGTTGTTTGCCCTTGGAATTTTCCACATTGTGGATTTTGCTGATTATACCCCTGTGGTGTGGTGAAACATATTCTTCTGTCCCCTCTGCAGTTTTTATAAGGAGGTGATTAGATCTTGATCCAATTTGGGTTCCTTTTTTTTTTTTAACAGGAATATTTTATAGATGGTGTTGAAAATATCCAACTTAAAAATAAAATTATTGGCTATGTAAACCCAAAAGCTGGGAGCCACACTGCTCTGAAGGGAATTCAGTCCCTCCATCCCTCTTTGGCTGTAGGCCTCACCCCCCGGGTCTAGCCAGAGCCCCAGAAAACCCCTTCGTCCACCCTGCAGAGCTGCATGTGCCGAGCTGGTCTTGGCATCCTGCCCACTGCTGATGCTGCAACGCTCTGTGAACAGGCCTTTAGTTGGGAAAGTTGCTGTCAAGAGCTAACACATCCCCATATGAAGGCCTATGTGAGAAACGTCTTATACATCACCTACCAGCAAAAAAGTTTGCTTTCCCTGAGGAATTGGGATGCTTTTCCGGACAGGCAGGATGAATCATGTAATAAATACTGTTCCCTTTTCCTTTAGCTCCCAGGAAGCTAAAAACCATAACTGAGGCACAAATTTGGCAGTGATCAATGACTCTATGGCCTTTACCCTGGTCTTTTAAGCCTGCCTGAACTTTCTCTGCCTGATTTTTTATCTAGCTACCTACCTAGCTCACTCTCACTGTATATTTAGAAGTTGACGGGGGCTTCCCTGGTGGCGCAGTGGTTGAGAATCTGCCTGCCAATGCAGGGGACACGGGTTCGAGCCCTGGTCTGGGAAGATCCCACATGCCGCGGAGTAACTAAGCCCGTGCGCCACAACTACTGAGTCTGCGCTCTAGAGCCTGCGAGCCACAACTACTGAAGCCCGCATGCCACAACTACTGAAGCCCACGCATCTAAAGCCCGTGCACCACAACAAAGAGTAGCCCCCGCTCACCGCAACTAGAGAAAGCCCGCGCGCAGCAACAAACACCCAACGCAGCCAAAAATAAATAAATATATATTTTTTTAAAAAAATTAGTAGCAGAGCAGGATTTGGTTTTCCTGACTTTTAGCTTCATTCTTTATGTGATTCTGGAACAGAACTTCATTCATTCAACAAACACCCTCCACGCAAGGCACAGCTAGTGGAAATAAGGCAGGTGAGGGACTTCCCTAGTGGCCCAGTGGCTAAGACTCTGTGTTCCCAATGCAGGGGGCCCAGGTTCAATCCCTGGTCAGGGAACTAGATCCCACATGCCGCAACCAAGACCTGGTGCAGCCAAATAAATAAATAAATATTTAAAAAAAAATAAGGCAGGTGAAAGGCAAGTTTTCTGCCTTCAGGGAGCTTGTATTCTAGTGGACGAAGTCAGGAAACAATCCCAGTGAATAGCAGCAGTGTAAGTGTTGAAGAAGGTGAGGTGGTAGGATAAAGGGAACCAGAAGAGAGGATGAATTTTAGATAGGGTGGACCAGGAAGGTGACATTTGAGCAGCAAGTGGAAGGATGAGAATGAACTGGGCTTGAGAAGAGATAGGGGGATTCCAGACAGAAGAAAGAACAGAAGTGGACAGAGGAAGTGAGGGTCACAGAGATGTTGTTCTGGGACGTGGGCTGTTCCCCGGTGGGGAGAGGGGGATTCCTTCCCCTCAGACCATGGGGAAGTCTCCCAGTATGGCCATCTGCCCTTGGTGTGAAACATGCAGCTGCCCTCCCTGCCCCCAGATTTCAGCTACCACCTGTGTTAAAACACATGCCCATGTCCTTCTTTGTGGGTGAGGGCCCCAGGCCTTCTGACCCTTGGGCTTAAGCTCAGACGGGCAGCTCCTGGAGTCCTGGCTTCCTGCACCACACGTTTGTCCATGATACCTGCTCTAGGGGCTGTACCACAAGGCAGGAGCAAGGTTTTCCCTGGTCCAGCCTAGCTCCAGACAGCAGAGCTGAAAGCTGTGGGGATTTCTCAAAGCTCAGGATTCAGCTTTCACTGGGCATTGGTGCATCAGTCATCACCAAACACCCTTGGTCAAGTCCAAACCAGAAGAGGCTCTGCCTTCTCTGGATTAAGGAAGTGGAGGTGTGGTGGTGGTGGGGAAGGCTGGGAACTACTAGAGCAAAGAAGAGGGGCTTAACTCAGAGGGTAGAGCTAGGAGGGCTTCCAGGGGGAAGTGATCCACACACTCAGAAGAATCCTGGAACATTGACCAAAAGGCTTGGTTTTGTCACAGCTAAATCCTCATTATCTAAACCAGTGCCCAGTCTCTGCCACACAGTAAGTACCTGGTAAACATCTGTTGACTGAATGAATGAGCCAGGGGGTGTTAATTTAAGATCGTTCTTAGTAGCGAGCTCCTTATTACTGGGAGGAACCAAGGACCTGCTGGATGGCCACTTGTCTGGGGTCCTACCTTAAGGAGTGGTGAGGGCCTAGGGGAGCCTTCCATCCCAGGGCGGTGTGAGGCTAACTCTGAATAACCTGGACTGGAGAGGTCAAGTCCAAACAAAGCAACTGACACTCCTTGACACTGTCTGCTTAACTGCTTTGAACCCTAGACCCCTCTGCGCCTCCGCAGCCGTCAGCCTGGTCCACGCACTCATGCCTCCTAGGACCCCAGACCTGAGAAGGGCCTGCCCCTGCGCCTCCCGCTCGCGGGGCTCAGGCTGGAGAAGACAGGCGTCGGGGCTGACGCAGCTGCGGGCGTGCTCTGCCGGCTCCGGTTCGGGAGGCGAGGCGGGGCCGCGGGGGCCGCAGTTGGAGTTAGCGCGTCACTGGTCACTGCAGCCGAGTGAGCTCAGCCCGCGGCCACCGCCCGCGCCCCGGCGGCTGGGGGAGGAGCGGAGGGGAGGGGAGGGGGCGCGGGCACCAGCATGGTACGCAGTTCCGGACAACCCCTCCCAACCCGGGGCTGGGAGAGCCCTGGAGTACCACACAACTCCTTCCTTCCGAAACTGTCCCCACTGCACCCCGCGAGCGTCCCTTGACACCCGATTCCCATATAGGCCGAGTGACCTGCTCACTACGCTCTCAGCCCTGTGCGGCTCCCCAGCCTCAAAGCGCTTTCACTGCGAGTGGCAGGCCCCGCGCACACGCTTTGGCTCCTGGTCTGAGGGAGACCGAAAAGTGGGGCTGAGAGTGGAGCTGGTGGTAGACGCTCCTAGAGAAGGCATTCCAGAAGGGACTACGCTGGGTATGATGGGTATGGGGTCTGGCTCCGGAGTTCACCAGGGAGAGAAGAGGGGTTGTGGGACAGGGCAGTCCGGATGCAGGGAACAGCATGTGCAAAGGCACAGAGGCGTGTAAGAGTGCCCCTGTCGGAACAGGCAAGTGAGTGCGCAGAGCAGAAGATAGGGCCTGAGAGGGCATTGGCTGGGATGTAAAAGAGCCTGATGCCACGCGGTGGATGGAGCAGGGTGCCAGGGAAGCCTGCTGGCCCTGTAGGTGTATGGGACGGGAGGAGGACCACGTGGGAGAGGCCGAGGCCTGAGTCCCCTGAGGCACAGCAAGAGCTTGAAAGCTGCTCTGGAGTGGGTGGAAAGGTAGAGTGTATAGATCCACATTCCCCCTTCTCCACCTCTCCGGCGCATGATCCTGGGTCTTTCTCCGAGTGTTCCTCCAAGATGCTCCCCCCACCCTTTCTCCAAACCTGGGACACTCTTCTCCCTCCACTGACTCCTGACGACCCCCCAAACCTGTCCTGCACCCCAGCTATGAGGGGCGTGGTCTGACAACTCCAGGCTCCTTCTAGATACCCTTTCTGCCCCCAGATTCCCCTCCCCAGCCTGGAACTCCTGGGGTTTCCCAAAAATGTAAGGCCAGGGCAGAGACCCTGGGAAGAGGAGAACCGGACCTGGGCTCCTCCCAACCCCACCCAGCATTGGGGCCGCTGGGCTGGGAGAGACGGTCCGCAGGTTGGCCAGGCCCGGAGGCCGACGCTCCGCCAAATCCTTCCGGGTGCCTCAGTAAGCGAGGCGCCTCACGTGACTGTCCTAGTAAACATCCGCTCGGCATCCGAAAACCCATTGCCTTCCCTCCCCCTCCCCGCCCCCGTCTCCTCCCCATGACTTGCGCGCCGGGCCCGGAGAGGCGGAGGCGGGGGCGGGGTGGGCCGCCTCGGAACTGTGTGGTCATCTCAGGCCCCGGGCGGTTCCCTGCTCTGTCGCTTGTGGGCGGCTTATGTCCGGAGGCTGGGGCGGCGTCCGAAAAGGAGGAGCTCCTTGGGCGGGAACTCCGGGTTTGTGTCAGCCTTTGAGAACTGCTTTTCCTGCCGGATTGGCCCAGCTCGATTTTTTTTTTTTAATATTTATTTATTCATTTATTCGGTTGTGATGGGTCTTAGTTGCTGGCGGGCTCCTTAGTTGCAGCATGCATGTGGGATCTCGTTCCCTGACCAGGGATCGAACCTGGGCCCCCTGCGTTGGGAGCATGGAGTTTTATCCACTGCCATACCAGGGAAGTCCCCTAGTTTGGTGTTTTAAAAGTGCGGGGCAGGTACTGTGGTCCCTGATCCAAAGGCACAGAAATGAGATCTGGGCAGGATCGCAGGGGGTGAGGCCGAAGGGGGGTTGAAGGACCCTGTGGCTAGGCCTCGTTCTGGGGGGTCTGGAAAGGCCCCGGGGATGCAGGTGGGTGCAGCAAGGCCGCTGTCCCTACTATGTCAGCCTGATATTCCCTTTTCATCCCCTGCTTCCTCACATGGACCTCAACTCCTGCTGATTCTGACTCCTCCACTTCCCCCTTCCCTGCACCCATGACTGGCCTCCTCCCCAGGCCAGGGCCTCTCCCCATTCTCTCTCTGTTGTACCCTCTACCTCCTGCCCTGAGCTGCACATCATCTGCCTTCAGGAAACTTGTGATAAACCAGTCTTTGGTCCTATCCCATCCAAGGCCTCCCTGAGTAAACGCAGGCTTCTCTGGGTTTATTCTCCTTGTGTTCCTGGCTCACCCCAGTCACCGCAGTCCCCAATCCTGGTGAAATCTAGTTTGCCCTTAGATCTCAGCTCAGCCCTGCAGCCTCCTTGAAGACATGGGTGTAAGAGTCCTGCCACAGAGCTCCCTGACCTTAGGGAGAGAGCTGACTTATTCCTGCTCCCTGGGGCCCGGCTCAGCCCTCAAGACAGGAGCACCAATGGCCCCAGAACCAGGGTAGCTCAGAACGCTGCCACCAAGTGTGGACAGTCCACTCTCCACCCAGCTCAGATCAATAGCTCTGCGAAACCTCGGGATCAGCAGAGAAGATTTGGAGAAGGGGTTAAGCAACACTCCTCAGTTAAGAAAAAATTATTCGAAATTTGAAAAGGCAAAGGATGACTATCAGCTCCAACTCGGTGATAAGTAGATTGATAAGCTGTAAATAACTGTCAGGTAGAGAGCATGACCCCCAATAATAGTGACCCCTGTAGGTCATTAGCCACTTTGTATGTAACTCAGCAATCTTATTCCAGCACTTCTTTTTGGTGTCTCTAAATACTTCCGTCTCTCTGGTTCTCTTTGAACTAGCTCTTCCACCATACTGGTACTTTCCTTAAGGCGTTAAGTAATCTTTGACATATACCCTGTATTGAGAGTCATGCTTTTAGCTTTGAAAATTATATACTGTAACACTTCTGGAGACTGTCTCACCAAGATGTCCGATTGGACTCAGCTGCCAGGGCCAATTAAACTTTGTTGAAGTTCTCATGGGCTTACCTGAAACACTGCCTCTCCCACCTCAGACTTACTGATTCCACCCTGTGATGTCTTTATTATATTATTTATTTAGAAATAACACTTTATTGTTATAAAATTTAAACAGCACTGTTAAAGTCCCTTGGACCATCGCCTCCCATCCTAGGCCTGTCCTAAAGTTGACTACTGTTATTCTGTTAACTGATATATATATCAGTGTGCAGAATATATATATACTCCAGTTTATATATGTTTATACAAAAACATAGATATATTAAATAATGTGCTGTGTGTATATATATATATATATATACACACACACCACACACATATACACATATATACATACATATATGTTTACAAATATATATACACCCTATTTGGTATATGTGTATATATAGTATACACATATATACAAATGTACTATCATTTTAGTGGCTGGGGATTTTTTTCCATAAAAGGCATTATACTGGAGGGACTTCCCTGGTGGCGTGGTGGTTAAGAATCCGCCTGCCAATGCAGGGGACACGGGTTCGAACCCTGGTCCGGGAAGATCCCAGATGCCGCAGAGCAACTAAGCCCGTGCGCCACAACTACTGAGCCTGCGCTCTAGAGCCCGCGGGCCACAACTACTGAGCCCGTGTGCCACAACTACTGAAGCCCGCGTGCCTAGAGCCCCTGCTCCGCAACAAGAGAAGCCACCGCAATGAGAAGCCCGCACACCGCAACGAAGAGTAGCCCCTGCTCGCTGCAACTAGAGAAAGCCTGCATGTAGCAACAAAGACCCAATGACGAAGACCCAATACAGTCAAAAATAAATAAATAAATAACTTTATTTTTAAAAAAGTTATAAAAGGTATTATACTGGAGATACTGTTTTACAGCTTGCTTTTTCTCAAAAATAGAGTTAGAGATCTATTTTGGCACATAAGACCTACCTTATTCTTTTAAGTGCTAATGTGGCAACACAAACCATAAAATACCTAGGAATAAATTTAAGAAATATGAGAGATTTTATGTAGAAAGTTACTGAAGATGTTATTTTATAACAT
The DNA here is from genome assembly GCF_949987535.1 of Balaenoptera acutorostrata. NCBI lineage: Eukaryota > Metazoa > Chordata > Mammalia > Artiodactyla > Balaenopteridae > Balaenoptera > Balaenoptera acutorostrata. Next base: position 7,224,320 of record NC_080072.1, read on the forward strand.
TGTAATGTTATAATGTAATTTTACAACCTTGTAATATTGATAAATTTTATAAGTGATGAAAAGTATGAAGCAAAAAGTAAAAGTGCCCCCCCACCCCCACCCCACGGCAACAGCATTGGTTTTTTCCCAGGCTGCTTCTTTACCTTCCTAAGCATATTTCTGGAACTTGCTTTTGGGGGTTGAGTCAGGGCCTCCTTCCAGGGAGTTGAAGACATCTATAAATAGCTGTGACGTGCGTGGGCCTGCAAACGCTGTAGCTGAGGGACCTGCGTCAGGGAGACAGTCACCATCACGAGCTCAGAGGAGGCTTCTGAGAGTGGTTGGCGCTTTAATTAGGCCAGGAAGGGTGAGCTGGGGGATAGGTTGGGCAGGACATCATCGCAGACAGGGGACTTGGTCTGGAGGGGGGATAATCATTTCTAAATAGCAGAACCATGACTACGGTGAGACAGAGGCCCACGGAGAGGAGCACAGGGTGTGTCTGTTGGCCAGGGTGCGGGAAGCCAGACTAGATGCCGGTGGCCAGAGCCAGGCTGCGGCTCAAGTTCCAGCCCCAAGAAACAAGCAGGGTCCAGGCTGTGAACCTCCTGCGCCCCTTAGAGCGGGGGCCACGGAGGAGCCCCTCTTTGCTGCACGGAGGGGAAGTCTGAACCCTGAAGGGCCATCCCACTGTGCCAGGGCTGGGCACACGTTTGGGGACAGGCAGCCATAGAGATCAGTGGCAGATGGTAGGGGAGGTACACCGGCCTCTTCTGTCTCTCCCATCTCATCAGTTGGCAACGGATGTATCTGTTCTGAGTCACAAGTCCCAGTTCTGACCCTGAGAGTCCCGTGGAGGAGTGCACACTGCCCTCGGGGAAGCGGGTGCCCGTGGTGGTACAGCCGTCAGCCTGGGCAGGAGACACGCGCTCCCAGAGTGAGGAGGAACCTTCACCCCCTCAGCCTCTCCACAGCCACTGGGAAGCAGAGGCCCAGAGACGGCTCAGTGAGGAAGTGAAAGAAGCCAGTCTAGAATTCAGATTTCCTGCCCCTCAGAGTAGGTCGGGTCTAGGACTGGTCTTTTATCTTCCCTCGAGAGACATGCCCTCATCCCATTATTAGTTGCCTGTCGTTGCACAGCTAAGGCAAGTCAGCACTAGTGCACTAGGACCAGGTCAAGGTCTACCGGACCTCCTTCAGTTTCACCTGAAACTCCCACCCCACTGCAAGAGGACCTAAGCAAAAAGGATATTTATTGTATTATGTTATTGAAAAACGTAGAGGTGGTCTTCATCTCCGGCAGAGCTGCCCCAGCGCTCTCCATGGCTCCCCACCTTGAGGCTCTGCTACCCTCCATGTGGCTTCCTCTCAGACAAGCCTTCTCACATCACTTAGGTAAAGTGGTTTGTATTGTACGTAAGGAACAGGAAATGCTTGTTAAACTGGTTTAACAAGGATGAAAAGATTGACAGTTTACTGTGATTTACTCATGCTGTGGAATGCTACTACTGGAAGGGACCATTGGGAGGTATTTCAAAGTTATCCAAATACTGGATTCATTAGACTGGAAGGGAAAAGCTGGTGTCAAGGTCAAAGCAAAACAGAGTCAGACCAGGCCAGAAGAAATGCAAAGGGGGAACAGAGGACAAGGACAGAGACAGGCTCCAGAAGTCTAGATGTTGAAGTTCAGTGTGAGTTTAGGAAACAGGAGCTGAAGAGAGAGGGAAGGGCAAGCAAGCAGGTTCTCTGCCCAGCTCAGCCCTCACTACAGATGGGGACAGCTTGACCTTGACTCATTTCCCATGCTCTGTAACTGGAGGGCTTGCAGTGCGCGGACCCAGTGTGTGGCTAACAGGGGCTTTTCTGCAGCTCGCTCTGCTCATGTGTCTGCATGGTATCTCTGGTTCTAGTGTATTTCCATTTTCCTGATGAGCCCTGCTGAGCTTTTCCTGCGCTCCTGAACCCTTCTGGCCCCTGTATGTTATTGGGAGACAGGCGTTGCCAGGAGTTGGGCATTTTCAATTAGAGGGACTCTACGCATTTCATGGCGTGTTGTGGAGTCGGTCCTGGAGCATGCACTCCTCTACTGGGTCTGCTTCCAGGTCGTAGGAACCTCTGCAGCCTGTGGATCTCGCTCCTGGACATTCCTGTGTCAAGCAAAATGTCAACTCATAAGGGGTGGGGAGGAGATGAGGCTGCAAGATTAGCCCTTGGAATTACCAGGGCTTCCTCAAGCTGGGCCACTTCTGGCTTCCAGTGGTGGGAAAGCCCTGGTGTGGGCTGCGGACCACAGGGGGTATGATAAGGAGGCCACCAGGAGGTCTTCAGCAGGACCCTGACCTTTTGTGCTGGATGGCAGTGTCTGCTGGTCGACAGGGCAGTGCAGGAGAAGCCCACTCATGCCCACTGAGCCTGCGTGTACCTTGGGCTGTCATTCTATGTGAACAGGAAATAAAATTATTATAGTTACACAGGAAGTTCCCAAAATAATAACAGAGGTCTGTCCCCTTCACCCAGTTTCCCCCATGGTAACATCTTACATGACTACACTATTGCCTTTCTGTATTTGGCTGTGTCTGGGGAAAACTCTCCTGTGTTTTCCTTTTTTCTCACCCAACAATTCACTTCATGTTCAACACTTCATTTTTAAAATTTTATTTAAATGTGGACAATTAGTCAAATGATTGGAAAATCAATAATGAAAAATAGTTTTTTAGGGTTTTCCACACATCAAGTGATTCTTCAACACCAACTGGTGTCCTACAACTCAATTCAATCCTGGCCCTATCTACCAGGAGTTACATCAGATCCCACAAGTTAAGGGCTTAGTCACATAAGACTGCGCCCACTTCGGATGTCAATCTCAAGTCCTAGGCTGTCACCTAGATTTCTGACCAATTGGCTGTAAGTTGGGGTTTCCATGACCCCCCTCCTTGGGTTCAATAATTTGCTAGAATGGGTCACAGAACTCAGGGAAACACATTTACTGGGTTATTATAAAGGATATAATAAAGAACACAGGGACTTCCCTGGCAGTCCAGTGGTTAGGACTCTGCACTTCCACCGCAGGGGGCACAGGTTCGATCCCTGGTCAGGGAACTAAGATCCCGCATGCTGTGCGGCCAAAAAAAAATACCAAAAAACAAAAAACGAAAAACAAAAAGACAAAAAACAGGACTTCCCTGGTGGCGCAGTGGTTAAGAATCCGCCTGCCGATGCAGGGGACACTGGTTCGAGCCCTGGTCTGGGAAGATCCCACATGCCGTGGAGCAACTAAGCCTGTGCGCCACAACTACTGAAACCCGGGCACCTAGAGCCCATGCTCCGCAACAAGGGAAGCCCGCGCATCGCAACAAAGAGTAGGTCCCGCTCGCCGCAACTAGAGAAAGCCCACACGCAGCAACAAAGACCCAAGGCAGCCAAAACCAAAAATAACTAAATACATAAATAAATTAAAATTTTCTTTCATAATCTGTTACTCCTTTGGTTTGGAACCAGAAACCTGACACCTTTTTCTCTGCACCAAGATGTCAATGTCCAGTCTCATAGTTTGAGTTGCAATGTGTAGAACTGAATTCAATCTTGTATCCTTTAACTGGGAGCAAAATTTAGTTTTACTCAATTTCATGACAGAAAACAGCTGTTCACAGACATAGGTGCTTCCAAACATGGACAGAATCTTTGCACAATGGTTTCTATATCTAGGGTAACTCTTGCTGAGATACTTGTAGAATTCTGGTATTCAAATGTCATCATATTTAGGTTTCAGTACTGTATTACACTGCAGTTCAGTAACTTCCATTTGTAATTCTTCATTAACACTATCAGTGTTAATTGAGAAAGGTGAGCTAAACAATGTGAGTTCATTTTCATAATGTTTGAAATCAAGGAACCTTTTTTGGAACTCAGTCTTCAACTCTACAATTTTCAGGATATAGATTAAGCCATCACTTTCATTTCTGGAAACTGATGTCAGTGTAGGAAAGTGAGCTAGATTATTTACCGCCAAATGAGTTTCCCAAAGTCTCAGTTTTGCTAGGAAAGAGCAAACTGTATCATACACTTGTGTAACTACTTGTGAATGTCTTTGCAGAGAAATATTCAAAAGGTTCAGATGATTTGTAATGTCAACCCAAAAGGCCATGTCTCTGATCCAATCTTCACAGTGAGCTGGGGAAGGGATTTGCCGTTGGATGACATGAACAAATCTATCTCTTTTATCAATTCAAAAAATTTCTTCAGGACTTCCCTGGTGGTACAGTGGTTAAGAATCCACTTGTCAATGCAGGGGACACGGGTTCGAGCCCTGGTCGAGGAAGATCCCACATGCCGCAGAGCAACTAAGCCCGTGCACCACAACTACTGAGCCTGCGCTCTAGAGCCCACAAGCCACAACTACTGAAGCCCACGCCTAGAGCCCGTGCTCTGCAACAAGAGAAGCCACTGCAGTGAGAACCCCATGCACCGCAACCAAGAGTAGCCCCCACTCACCGCAACTAGAGGAAGCCCACGTGCAGCAACGAAGACCCAACACAGCCAAAAATAAATAAATAAATAGATAGATAGATAAATTTATATTAAAAAAAAAATCTCTTCAGCACCTATGCCATGACTAAGCCACCCTACCTTTGTATAGTAAAGGAGATTACCATACTGTGCATCTAGTTCCTCAAGCAAAGCACTGAATTGTCTCGGGTTGGAACCACGGGAGGGTATCCAGTTCACTGTGTTAATGACTTTGTCCATGACATGTTCTAGTTTTAACTCCTTAGTACAAAACAACTCCTGATGAATAATGCAGTGAATGGGTTTAAGTTCTGCATCCTTGCAAAACATTTTGATCTTGGATTTAAGTTTTGCAGCAGGCTCTGTGCTATCACAGACCATCGCAGGGGCACCATCTGTGGTCACACTTACTAATTTTGACCAGTCAACGTTAAACTTTGCAAGACTTTTCTCAACATACAAAAACAAGTCATCTTCAGATGTTGGGTCTGTCATAGGTACAATGTCCAAAAGTTCTTCAGTGATGTCAAAATTCTCATCAGCACCACAGATAAATATAATTAACTGGCTCGTATTATTTATATATGTGCTCTCATCGACTGCAATAGAAAATGTCACAAATGATTTCACTTTTTCTTGCAACTTGTAAGTTCTCAGCCATATCTTTTGCTCGATGAGCAACAGTGTTTCCCGTTAGACTTATGTTTGCAAGTGCTTGTTTCTGTTCAGGACACATGATTTCAGCTGCACTCAATAGACAGTCTTTTATAAACTCACCATCTATAAAAGGTTTTGATGCCCGGGCAATTTTTTCACTTATTACGTAACTGCATTTCACAGCAGCATCACTTATCTTATTTGCATTTGATGGTAAATGCTATAGAAAGTTTAGTCCTTGTTTTAGTTCGTTAAGTTTTTCATCTCTCATCTTTTCTGTATGCCAGTCAAAATTCTTACTATGGTTTGTTGCATAATGGCGTCTGAAGTTGTATTCTTTTGACACAAAGTTTGGTTACATATTAAGCACAAAGGGCTATTCTTTACTTCCACAAAGAAATACGCTTGCTCTTTCTTTTTCTTTCTTCCTTTCTTTCTTTCTTTCTTTCTTTCTTTCTTTCTTTCTTTCTTTCTCTGTCTCTCTCTCTCTCTCTCCCCCTCCCTCCCTTCCTTCATTTCTTCTTTCTTTCTTTCTTAATTAATTAATTAATTTTGGCTGCTTTGGGTCTTCGTTGCTGCGCGCGGGGTTTCTCTAGCTGCGGCCAGCGGGCGCGACTCTTCATTGTGGTGTGCGGGCTTCTCATTGCGGTGGCTTCTCCTGTTGCAGATCATGGGCTCTAGGCGCGCAGGCTTCAGTAGTTGTGGCTCGCGGGCTCTAGAGCTCAGGCTCAGTAATTGTAGCACACGGGGCTTAGTTGCTCCGCAGCATGTAGGATCTTCCTGGACCAGGGATAGAAACCATGTCCCCTGCATTGGCAGGTGGATTCTCAACCACTGCACCACCAGGGAAGCCCCCGCGAGTTAAGTTCTATTTGGGGCACAATGAGGACTGCAGCCCGGGAGACAGCGTTTCAGATAACTGAGAAACTGCTCTGAGGAGGCGAGGGGAGGAGCCAGGATATATAGGAGTTGTGCAGCAAAGGACACATCGGGATGTCAAAAGATTATTGTTAATTAAAGAAAACCAGATATCTCAAGTTAAGGAATTTAGCGCTTTTCTATGTATGGGAAGATGCACGAGTCTGGACTCACTGAAATCATTCCTTTGATATGCACCTCAGCTATCTGGGGCCAGCATCCTGTATTTTCACATCCTGAGTTTCCTCAGGGCTCACTGCAGGGAGTGGCTGCAGTCTGATGGCTGCTAGATGGCAGGTATCCTTTTCAGCCCTGAGTTTCCTCAGGGCTCACCATCTCAAGTTGGAGGGTTGCAATCGTTGATGACCGTGACATCCTTTGTTTATTGATATGGCAGGAAGTATCCCGTTTATAAATGTTCCATTCCATTTATAGATATTCCATTTATCACTATCCGGAATGCCCTCCTTCTTTCACCTGTTGAGTTTCTACCCATCCTTGGATGCCAGTGGCTGAGAGAAAGGTGGTTGTTTCTTTGCTTCAGACGCAAGGGCTGCCTAATCATCCTACCATGGTAGGCTCTGTGGTCGGGGGCTATTTTGTGGAGCTCCTGCTGCCCCCAGCAGCATCCCAGAGCCCTCAAGGTACATACAACGTCTCATCTGGAGTGCTGGCACCTCCAGCCCATGTGAGCCCAGGACACGGGGGTAGCTTGTAGGCTGTGGGGGACCTCCCGGGGCACTGCGAGGACAATAGCATCCACCACCTTAGCCTACGGCATTCGTGGAAGAGCCCAGCTCCCACACCTCCGGTCTGCCTGGTGGAAACAGGACCTGTGACAATATCCCCCAGAGCTGGCATCTGCCATAGGCCCATGGTAGGGGCCAGAAGTAGAGCCCTCTGTCTCCTTGGTGCCCATCCACACTATTGGGGCAGGGCCTTCCCAGATGGGAAAAAGTGAAGCACAGAGAAGACCTGAGTGCTTGGATGCCCCCAGCAGGCCTGTGTTCTTGGCATTGGCTCTCTCTTTCATCCCTACTGTGGTTAATAATTCAAGGACACGTGGCATAATGAGAAGAACACAGGTTTGGGAGTCAGGCAGTTCTGGGTTCGATTTTGGCCCTGCCATTCACTGCTGGTGTGACCTTGAGTTAATCACTTAGCCTCTCTCAACCTCAGTTTCAGCAAAATGGAGATAATCCTACATCTGACTTCAGAGGGCCGTTGGGAAGATAAAATGAAGATGCACGTAAATCACTTAGAACTCTGTTCCTTTGTTTCAGGGATTTATCTGAGCCTTCCTGGCCTAGAGAAGAGAGAGATCAGCCTCAGAGTGTCACCTAAAGACCCACAGCAGCTGTGGCCCTGGTTTCTTCACTTATACATTCATTTCTTTGTTCATTCCATAGATACTTATTGAGCATTTACTCAGTGCCAGGCCCGGTGCTGGTGGACATTGGGGTACTAGGGTGAACTAGCTTGCCCTGGCTCTAAGCTTAGGGAAAGAGGAGACTCCTGACCTGAGTCTGGAGGCGGCTTGGCCAGTTGAGTGCACTGACCCTCCGCAGACTCTTTGAAGGGAGTCTGCTGTGGGGAGATGAGGCCTAGGAGACTTGCCTTATCCCTACCCTTCACAGACTGCCCCCCTCACAACCTGCCTCCTTTATGGGGTGCTTCCAGTTGCACAGGATCACCCATCTTGTCTATAGCGACCACCCACAGCAGCTCCAGATGAGAAGGGGGGAGACATCTGGCCAGTGGCGGGGGGGGGTCAGACTTCTGGTCTCTGCCTTTTCTGGGTAAAGGGGGTAGGAGCCCAGAAGGCTTGGCTGCCCTCTCTGCCCTCTGGAGGGATGAGGCCCCTGGCTGGGCCTGCCTGACCCTCCCCCTGGTCCCACAGCAGGCTATGGAGGGCTTCCCCACCGCACTGCTGGGTTTGATGCCCATCACCCACATCAGTGAGGTAATAGGGACCTTGCTGGCCACGGGCGGCTTCATCCTGGCCCCTCGAGAAGGGATTCTTCAGTTTGCCCAAGCAGCCTGCCTTCGTGTCCCCTGCATTACAGACAAGCCCAAGGGGCCTCTGAGCTGGGGAGAGGCGCTTGGAACTGTGACACGGGGAGCACAGCGACTGGATCCTTGGGACCAGGCCCTGCCCTGAAAAGGGTGGGGGTGGGAACTACAGAGGGATCAACAGTGGAGGAGAGCAGACCCGGCTGGGGTCAAGGACTAGGTGCCTTCGGGGAGGGGTGTTCGTAGAGACCCCCCAGGAGCAGCCAAGAAGGGGTGCGGAGGGCTGCTGGCACCCGTGTCCAGTTCCCTCCTGCTTCACGGGCGGGGCCGCTGGCTCTTCTGCCTGGTGGGAGTATATATCCTAACCCAGCTCCAGCAGGAGGCAAATTTAAGCTCTGGAAGTGGGTGTGGTACTGGGAGGGGGTGGGCCTTCCTCTCCTAGGACCTTCTCCCTGTGATCTCCTGTGAGTATGGCTAAGCCTCTGCGCTGTGCCCAGCCAGGTGGTGTTGGGCCCTACAGAGCTGGCCCAGAGATGGGCCTGGAGGACAGTGCCCCTGGGTGGAAGGGCCCCAGGGTGGGAGACCAGCCATGGTGTGCCCACCAGTTTTCCAGGGCCCTTGGGCTGATGCCTGATGCAGGGCAGGTGGGGAGCAGTTCCAGGGGACCCAGGACAAGAATGTCCTCCTTTATGGCCACTCTGGTCTCACCTCAAGTCCAGGGTGAGGTGGTGCCTTCTTCCAGCTGGGTGAAGCTATAAGGAAGGTGTCCTTTTTCTTGTCTTCGCCTCCTGGGCAGATGGGGACAAGCCACCCAAGCACTGAGGGGGAGTCTGCAGGTAAGACGGTGCCGGCCTTCAGCTCCTCACCCTTTGCCTTCACACTTTACCAGGATCTGAAGCTGAACCCCTGTGGGAGTAGAGGGTTGCAATCAAGTACACGCTTTGGGGTCTCACTGACCTGGATTCAAATCCCACTACGGATAGTAAAACCCCTAGTCTCTACATGATGGCAGAAATTTCAGATTAAAAAATAAAAAGCTGAGATACCACTTCACACCTACTAGGATGGCTATCATCTTTTTAAAAAAGGAAAATAAGTGTTGGTCAGGATGTGGAAAAATTGGAAGCCTCAGACTGTTGGTGGGAATGTAAAATGGTGCAGCCGCTGTGGAAAACAGTCTGGTGGCTCCTCAAAAAGTCAACCGTAGAATTACCACATGACCCCGCAATTTCACTCCTTCTGAAAGGGGTTGAAACTAGGGACTCAGATACTTGTATGTGAATGTCGATAGCAGCATTGTTCACACTGTTCAAGAGGTGGGAACAACCTAAATGTCAACAGCTGGATGGATTAAAAAATATGGCATATTCATACAAAGTAGATCAGAGCTGGAGGGAAGGGGGAATGGGATTAACTGTTTAATGGATATGGTTTCTGTTTGGGGTGATGAAGGGGTTTTGGAATTAGTGGTGATGGCTGAATGTAATTAATGCCATTGAATAATACACTTAAAAATTATTAAATATCTGGGGGGGTGAAATAGGTGAAGTGAATTAAGTATAAAGCTCCAATTATCCAATAAGTTATGGGGATATAATATACAGCATAAGGAATATGGTCAATAATATTGTAATAACCTTGTATGGGGACTGACGGTTACTAAACTTATCATGGTGATCTTTTCGTAATGTATGCAAATGTCAAATCATTATGTATTCATAGTACACCTGAAACTAACATAATATTGTACATCACCTATATTTCAATTTAAAAAATTAGAGGACAATTTTTATGTTATACATATACAAGTGTGTGTGTGTGTGTGTGTGTATCTACTGATATAATAAAATTTTTAAAAACATTAAAAGAAAACCCTGCATGGCCAAGCAAAATGCCTTCTGCTGAAATTCAGCCTCCACTATGAAATCTCGCAAGGACTGGAAGCAGGAAAGGCTGGGGGTGAGGGGGGTTCTGGGATTGACAGGATCAAAAGGATGGAAAAGAACCAGCAGAGAATGGAAGACGGGAACACCGAGGCCGGCATTGGCCTCCAGCTGCCCACGTGGTCTGTACCAGTCAGACACCAAGCCCTGCCCCAGCACCTTCCCCTCCTCTCGGTCCCCACTGTCCCCACGCGGAGCCAGCCCTCTTCCTGCAACGGCTTCTTCCTCTTTGATCTTTGGTCCGTCTCCCACTCGGCCTGGCTGGTGACCCTTCTAAAACCTGGGTCTGACCCCACGTCTCTCCTGCTTAAACTCTTTCAGCAGCTCCCATGGCCTCAGCTTCAGCCTTGCAAGCAGAACTGTTCTAAGCCGACTCCGACCCAGTTTTCCAGCTTCACAGTCCTGCCTTTCCTGAGCCCCGGGTTCCTTTATGTCTCACACCATAACCATGTTTGACTACCTTCCATGTGCAAGCTAATAACGTTATCCCTGATTTGCTTAACGACCCTGCAAGGTTGTTAGGTAGGTATCACTGACTGCACTTTAGAGATGGGGAAACTGAGCCTCACAAGGCTAGGTTGGACTCAGAGACCTTTGCTGTCTTTGCCACGTGTTGGCTCCTCTCTGTAATGTGCTCTGGTGCCTCAGTGCCTTTGCTTATGCGTGAGCATAAGCCTGTCAGCCCCCACCGGCGGGCTGATCATGTCTGAGGACAGCAATTCCCGCAGTTTCTTTCTTGCCTTTGTGGCTGCCGCACTTCAGATAAACAGGCACCTTGGTGGACATCGCGACCTCACCACCCAGGCCGGGACAGTCTGCTCACGGGACCACGGCCTCCGCTGCCTCCTCTCACCACCCTCAAGAAACACCACTTCCAAAGGGTGGTTTTCTGTCACCAAAACTTGCCAAGGGGCTAAGGCACTGCAGATGATGGCAAAGCAGCCACTGCTCTCATTCAGGAGGCCCAAGCCAAGGCCTCTTATTAAGGGGTTCTCTCAACAAGGCTGACCGGCCCCTGCCATTTTCTGTCTCCTAGTTCCCCTCCCTCAGCCTGGCATCCTGCATCTCCCTCAGGGCTTGTCCAGGTGTGGTGTGCCTTCCACCCCATGGGAGCCCAGCTCTCCTGGGAGGACCTGTACCATCCTGTGACTTGAGTTTGGGCTGAGACCTACCAGGGCCTGGTGTTCAAACTGGGCTCTGAGAGCCCTGCATACCGGCCAACTTTGCACGCCTCCCCTCCTGCTACCAGCTGTTCCTTCTGGGATGTGGATTGTTAAAGGAAGAGACTGTTGCAGTGATGGGCAGGGGCTCCTGGGGAATCACGGGGACTGGCTAGAGCCTGAGCAGCCCTGTTCCAAGGCGCAGACAGCATCAGCATCAGGACCAGCAGAATGGCTTGTGATCCTCTGACCTCTGGGGAGAGGGGAATGGAGGAGGCCGGCCACAGCTAGGAGAGGGGCAGAGGAACCTCAGAGGCTGAGAGACAAGGCAGCCGCTGTCAGCTTGCCTGGGATCACAGCTGCCCCTGCTGGGTCCTGAGCTGGGGTCTCCTGGGGTCCTTCCTCCAGGTCCCAGGTACCTGCACAGTGCACCCTCAGGGCCACCCAGGCCCCTCTTGCATTTCCTGCACCAGGGCCTGCTTGTCGGCCTCTCTCTTCCTGCTCCCCAGGGCCACGCCACGACCTGCCCAGTTCAGCCAGGCCTCCTCCTCTTAGACCTCATCCACACAGCCCTTCCTGGAACAGCCGTCCTGGTCCTCGGAGGCAGAGAGGAGGGCGGTAGTGAGTTCATCCCGGGAGCCCTGGGTGGACGAGGCCGGGTCCGGAGCACACTCTGACAAGGGTGGCCTCTAGGCGGGGCCCCCAGCATTGGGGTTCACAGCCCCCAGGCTGTCCTCCCTTTCCCACATCCCCCCGCCACATGTGGCCCAGGGGTTGTGGGGGGGCGGGCTGCAGCCCCAAGAGCCCTTGAGCGCCGAGCCCCCCGTCCATGTCTACTCATCTCGGCCAGGCCCCCTTCCAGCGTGTGAGGGCTCCTGGGAGAGAGGCCACGGGCGCCCCACCCAGACCCCTCTCTCCTTGGGGACCATGATGTCCCTGACGGGGTGGGAAGGGCCTGGAGTGGGGAGCTGGAAGGAAGCAGGGACACCGCAGGGACTTGAACCCTGGCCCAGCAGTACCAGGCGTGCCACCACCAGCGCCTTTTGCTTTTTTCCTGCTCATTTTCTCACAGACTCAAAGGTGAAAAGCAAAACCTGGACGCAGCCACCAGCGCGTCCAGGAAAAAAAACACCTGCGGCGGCTCCGTGCCTCCCGCCCCCCAGGCTCACTCCTCCCTCCCCTGACACCCCTTGCAAAGGCACAGCCGGGGGACACACGGCCCCTCAGCCTCATGGCCACACGTCTCCTGTCGTGCTGGCTGCATAGCCCAGCCGCAGGAGCGCATGAAATCAGACGGGCAGACTGAACCGCAAGTTACGGTCCTAATGGTTCTAGGACAGTGTCAGCAGTGACAAGATGTGCATGTGTACAGAAACCTCCAAGATCCTAAGACACTGAGAGGTCACCTCTGTGTCATAGGGCCGGGATGGGGGGCGGGGGAAGGAATTTTACTTTCATTTTATACTTTTTCCATGCCTTGAATTTTTAACTCTAGGCAAATTACTTTTATAATTAAAGGCAAAAATCTTAAATTTTTCGTTAGAACAGGAAATCTAAGAACTAGGGGAAACTTGAGCACTCTGGCCTCGCTTGAATGCCAGCGGTCCTCCAGGTCTGCCGTGCCCCGGCCACGTGGGGTCACACAGACGCGCCCACCTGCCACACCTGCTGCCCCCCATCTCTCCGTCCCCGATGCCCCCGCCAGCTTCTCTTCTCTCCTCTCACCGACTCTCTGCAGGAGTCTGAAGTTCCGGGGAGGGCAGGTCGCAGTCACCAGGGCCCCGAGAGGTTACAAAGGAGCTCACCCTGGACCCGCCCCCAGGCCTCCCTCCCAGCCCACGGCCCCAGCCCCGGAGTACCCACTGCTTCCGGGCCGGGGTCTGCCTCCCCTGGGCCCACGGCGGGTCCAGTGGGTGCACTACCCTCCTCCGCGCCCCCAGCTCTGTAGTTCTCATCCAGGAGTCCTGTCCCGGCCTCTCACAGGGGGAGGGTTCCTGCACCCCTCCTGTCAGCCCTGAGGAGTTCAGAAGCCTCTTCCCAGCAAGGTCCAGACGAGAGGCTGAGGCCCAGAGAGGGCTGACACCTGCTCAGGGTCACACAGAACAATCAGGCCAGGCTGAGGAACGTGAGCAGAGCCCCGTTCACACACACACCCCGACCCCAAGGTCTGGGGCCCAGCAGGTGGGCTCAGAGCCAGGCCCGTGGGCCCAGCCTCCGTCCCCCTCAGCCCATCTCCCTCACGTCCCTGTCCCTCTTTCTAGCCCATCTCCCCTCACAGCCTCCCTTCAGCTTCGTCCCCCAGACACACCACAAAGGGCGGGCACTTACTTATTGCAGCAGGAGAGAGGGATGTGCACGACCATCTAAGTCCCAACCTGACGATGAAGCAACAAAGCTCTGACCTTAAAAGGCCTCAGAAGTGGGGGTAGTCAAAATACACTCTGTAAGATGAGAAAGCATTACTTCAGCGTGTGAGTGACAAGGCCCTCGCAATTTTTACCTTGGGAAACCCAGAGAGTTATCTACACAGGGAAATATGCACTGGCTAAAAGAGTAAAAATTAAATGGCTTCAAGAAACCACCACACACTCATAGTCAATGAGCAAAGATAAGTGTGTCGCTGGCTTCTTAGAGCCATCTGGAGGGCACAGGGCAGTGAGCAAGGAGGACTAAGCAACTGCCCCTTCCTGTTGGCCAGTGGGGAATGCAAACCAGAAGCTGCCATGAGGTATACAAGAGGATTTGCCCCAAGACGTTTGTGACTGTGTCATTCATCATCACAAAATGCCGGACTCAGCCGCTTCGGCCTGCAAGGCAGCAGTGAAGGCTCACACCCTGGAATGCCCCAGAGGGCCTCAACAAGAACGCATGGATGATTTCAGCAGGGTAACCGTGCCCAAAACATAACCTGAAGTGGAAAAAGCAAAGTAACTACCGATCACAACCGTGTAAAATAAACACACATACATGGGCAGAAAGATGTAAAAATAGATAGTTTCAAAATTCAGTTGAAAATAACTCTCGACAGGTACTTCAGTCAAGTGCAAACAGTACACGGCCAGGCTGGCGGTGGGGTGGGGTGCAGGTGCAGGTCCGCCTTGCCTATATCAGACAAAGTGAATTCCAAGCAGAAAGCAGTCCACACAGGCGGACTCTCAATGTTCCAATAATGCTGCTGCGGAACATAGAACAGAACTGATAAGCCGCTTGGGGAAAAGGGGAGAGAACCAGAAGTGATGGTGAGAATGTAATCACACTTCTCACCTACAAAAGGATATAGTGGATTTGGACTGGACCAAAAAACACGCGGAGGGACTAATCCAGAATGTGGAACGTATCAGAACACCTTCTCGACGGCCATGGAACATTTATGAAAATAATCACACTTCAAGCAATGAAGAAAGGGAGACATTGATTCAAAAAAGCAGTAGTTTTTTGCTTTTTTAAGTAGTTTTTTTGATATTTTAAAGCATACTCTTAAATAACTATGGTCAAATTATACATCAGAACTGAAATCACAAAGCATGTAGGAAATAAGGACAATAAGCTCTTTCCCAAATACAGCCAGGAGGCCTTCAGGTGCCCCGGGGGTCCCATCCTGAATTCCCACGTGATGGAGGAAACTGGCTTCAAGAATTTAAGGAATTTGGCCAAAGGCATGTGCTGATAAGCGGCAGAGCAGGGAATAGGGACCAGCTGTCAGAGCTGTGCTCAGAGCTGCTGCCCTGGACTGTGTCTGCCTTTCCCGAGATCCTGACACCCGCCTGCCTGGCAAGGCCCCGAGTCAAAGTGGACCCTCTGGTTCATTTCTCTGTCGACAAAATGGAGCTCCAGTCCCGGAAAGGTTTGTTTCAGAAGTCACAGGAGGGCTTAATATTCCATTAATCCAACTAATCATTAGACGATGAAAGGAGAAAAACGTGACGCTCATCTCCAAAGATTCAGGAAAGATATTTTAATAAATCTATATCTATTACTGATTAAAAAAAAAAAACAGAAACTTCCTCACAATCTAATAACAAATGACCCCAACGTGTCTGGCAGTGATGCCAGCTGACATCACACAAAGGGACAGCACTCCTCATCCGCTTCTTATTTAAGGTTTGCACTCTTCTCTGCCTCCAAACAATTGTGGTTCACAGAAGACACTCTCCCAAACCTTAATTCACACAACATCTTGAGGGTTTTTTTTTTTTTTGCCACTTTTGAGTTCAGCAGTCCTATTTTTTTCCTTAAATCAACTCATTTTTAAAATATACATTTATTTTATTTCAAAGGACGATATCAGGAAAGTAGAATCATTGGGACTTCCCTGGTGGCGCAGTGGTTAAGAATCAGCCTGCCAATGCAGGGGACACAGGTTCGAGCCCTGGTCCGGGAAGATCCCACATGCCGCGGAGCAGTTAAGCCCATGTGCCACAACTACTGAGCCTGCACTCTAGAGCCGCGGGTCACAACTACTGAGCCTGCGCCTAGAGCCCGTGCTCTGCAACAAGAGAAGCCACCGCCATGAGAAGCCCGCACACTGCAGTGAAGAGTAGCCCCTGCTCGCCACAACT
Source organism: Balaenoptera acutorostrata (assembly GCF_949987535.1). Taxonomy (NCBI): domain Eukaryota; kingdom Metazoa; phylum Chordata; class Mammalia; order Artiodactyla; family Balaenopteridae; genus Balaenoptera; species Balaenoptera acutorostrata. Next base: position 7,240,055 of record NC_080072.1, read on the forward strand.
AGAGAAAGCCTGCGCAACAGCGAAGACCCAATGCAGCCAAAAATAAATATAAAATAAATTTATAAAACAAAAGTAAGCAGAATGGGAGAAAATATGAGCAAATCACATACCTGATACGGGTATAGTTTCCAGAATATATAAAGGACTCTTACAACTCAGTAATGAGAAGACAACCATCCAATTAAAAAGTGGGCAAAGAATCAGTATAGACACTTCTCCAAAGAAGATATACACATGGCTAACAAGCACATAAAAACGTGCTTGACATCATTAGTCATCAGAGAAAGGCAAATCAAAACTATATGATAGGACTTCCCTGGTGGCGCAGTGGTTAAGAATCCGCCTGCCAATGCAGGGGACACGGGTTCGAGCCCTGGTCCAGGAAGATCCCACATGCCGCGGAGCAACTAAGCCCGTGCGCCACAACTACTGAGCCTGCGCTCTAGAGCCCAGGTGCCACAACTACTGAAACCCGCACGCATAGAGCCTGTGCTCCGCAACAAGAGAAGCCACTGCAATGAGAAGCCCGCTCACCGCAACAAAGAGTAGCCCCCGCTCGCCGCAACTAGAGAAAAGCCCGCGCACAGCAACGAAGACCCAACGCAGCCAAAAATAAATAAATAAATAAATAAATAAAATTTATTTAAAAAAAAAAACAAAAAAAAACAAAACTATATGATAGGGCTTCCCTGGTGGCACAGTGGTTAAGAATCTGCCTGCCAATGCAGGGGACACGGGTTCGAGCCCTGGTCTGGGAAGATACCACACGCCACGGAGCAACTAAGCCCGTGTGCCACAACTACTGAGCCTGCACTCTAGAGCCCACGAGCTGCAACTACTGAGCCCGCGTGCTACAACTACTGAAGCCCGCGCGCCTAGAGCCCGTGCTCCGCAGCAAGAGAAGCCACCACAATGAGAAGCCCGCGCACCGCAACGAAGAGTAGCCCCCGCTCGCCACAACTAGAGAAAGCCTGGGCGCAGCAACGAAGACCCAACGCAGCCAAAAAGAAAAAAATAAAATAAATAAATTTAAAAAAACCCCACAACAACTGTATGATACTACCTTCATGTTCATTAGGATGGCTACAACCAAAAAGTCAGATAAGAACAAGTGTTGGCAAGAATGTGGAGAAATTGGAACCCTCATAAATTACTAGTGGGAATGTAAAATGGCACAGCTACATTGAGAAACACTTTGGCAGTTCCTCAAAAACTTAAACATAGAGTTGTATGACCCAGCAATTCCACTCTTAGGTATATACCAAAGAGAGTTTAAAACGTCTGTTTGCACAAGAACCTGTACACAAATGTTCACAGAAGCATTACTCCTAATGGCCAAAATAGTGGAAACAACTCAAATGTTCAACCGATGAATGGATAAACAAATACGGTATATCCAAACAATGGAATATTATTTAGCCAAAAAAGAAATGAGGTATTATTACATGCCACAACATGGATGAACCTTGAAAACATTATGCTAAGTGAAACAAGATGGACACAAAAGGACAAATATCATATGATTCCACTTAGACGACGTATCAAGAATAGGCAAATTCAGAGATGGAAAGTGTAATAAAGGTTACCAGGGACAGTTGGGGGGTTGGGGTGGGGGGAAGATGGGAAGTTGTCTGGGGAGAGAGCTGTCTGGGATGATGAAAAAGTTCTGGAAATGGATAACGGAACATTAGTGCATGTTCACTAATGTGAACACACAGCATGTTCACAACACAGTGAACATACTAAAACCCACTTAATCGTACACTTCGAAAGCATGAATTTTATGGTATTGTGAATATTTCAATCTAAAAAAGGAAAAATAAATCTATTTTATCTATTTTAAAAGGTAACTTTGTATTACCACCACAAACGGAAAACAAGGAATTTTCAAATACATGTTAAAATACACAAATATTAAAATTTAAAATGTATATCAGCAGATCACCCCAACTCGTCTTGAGGACCGCCAGCAGGACAATCACCCCCTTGGGCGACTTGATGCGGGTTGCCGGGGGCTTATGTGCACCTCCCAGGGCCCAGCCTGAGCCTCCTCCTCCAATTGCTGATGACAGACCACACTAGAGGGTCAGATGGGAACAAGACCACAGTGTAATTAGAGCCAATGCCAATAAGACAGGACAGAAGCATGACAATGGAATAAATCACATGGATAATACAGTCATTAAAGATGATGTTAGGACTTCCCTGGTGGTGCAGTGGTTAAGAATCGCCTGCCAATGCAGGGGACACGGGTGCCCTGGTCTGGGAAGATCCCACATGCCGCAGAGCAACTAAGCCCGTGTGCCACAACTACTGAAGCCCGCATGCCTAGAGCCCGGGTGCCACAACAAGAGAAGCCACTGCAGTAAGAGGCCCGCGCACCGCAACAAAGAGTAGCCCCCGCTCGCGGCAAGTGGAGAAAGCCCGTGCACAGCAACGAAGACCCAACGCAGCCAAAAATAAATAATAATAAATTAAATTTAAAAAAAGATGATGTTAGTTACTTGGAAACCCCAAGAGAACAGTGCTCACTCCATGTCTGGAGAGCACCAAGCACGATGCTTACGTTGCTTCATTAACCCTTATCCCACTTTTTTTTTTTTTGGGCCGCACCACTCAGCTTGCAGGATCTTAATTCCCAGACCAGGGACTGAACCCGGGGCCACAGCAGTGAAAGCACCGAGTCCTAACCACTGGACCGCCAGAGAACGCCTCAACCCACTTCTTAGTAGATAATAAGATTATCCCCTCTTATAGATGGGGAAACTGAGGCAGAGAGATGGTCACACAGAAATGAGGCAGGTCCAGCATGAAATCAGGGTCATCTGACTCGAAAGACTACACTTTTAGTCAAGATACTATTATTGCCTCTCAACTGACTCTGGTAATGAAGTACAGCATATTTATTTATAAAATACATATGTAAAACATGTCTTACCACATGCTACCATAATCAGAAATTTTAATAGAAAAACTTATTCAACTACAATACAGAACAGAACATTTCCAGGAGCAAGCTTTGTAAATGTGCTTTAATTGTTTGAGGTCTAAAATTCCTGAGGGACATGAAAATCATTCTATCCTGAATGAACAGGGAGACCAGTTACTAAATGGGCAGTCTCAGTAACATATCTACAAATGTAATTCAATCCCAATAAAAATGCAAATACTTTTAAAAAGAATGGCAGGGGCCTGTATTACCATATTATTAAAAGCAGATATTATAAAGCTAAAATACTTAAAACACTGGGTTGGCACAAGGAAAGACAGACCAGTGAAACAGACTGAAAAGTTTAGAAACAGACTCAGTTCAAGTATTTAGCCCATAATTAACAAGCAGCATTTCAAATCAGTAGAGAAAGTAGAATTATTCAGTAAAAGTGTGGGAAAATTTGTTTACCATTTTGAAAGAACTAAATTAGATTCTTACCTCATACTATAGACCAAAACAACTTCTAGATGGAGTAAAAAGTTAAATGTCAAAAATGAAACCACAAAAGAACCAGACATGACACCAAAGTACATAACCCTAATAATAAAATTAGACAGATTTGGCTACAAAATTTTAAACCATTGGCAGTAAACCATCAGCAAGATCCAAGATGTAAATTTAAAAGGTAAACTACAAACTTGAAAAACATTTCGTAGTATCTGTGGGTAAATATCCTCAACATAAAAAAGAGTTCTCAGGAAGAAATGAAAATAAAAGTGAAGCACAAAGCAGATGCACAGGTCAGCTAGCAAACACAAAGAGTGCACATTCAGCTTTACAGAGTCAAAATGTGCACATTAAAACACCGAGACACTGCTTAAACTTCCGGTCAGCCAAGATAAACAGGGCAGGGCCAGGCTGAGCTGTGCTGGACTTTCAGCTGTGCTGGCCTTAGCAACGTGACTCACAAGCCTTCACACTGGCCATGCCCTCTGAGCCAGTAATGTCACTGTTAAGAAATTCCCTTAAGGAAAAAATCAGTCTTAGAAAACAGAGAAAAAGCATCCTAGTGAAGTTCAACAGTAAATCAGAAAAAATCATAATCAGAAAACAGCATTGTGTTTGGTTGAAAAACAAGCCCATACGGATCATCTCTGAAGAGACGCAGGCCACCACTGACACATGGGTTAAACAGTAAAATAACTGAAGGGAAGGCTTGGTTGTCTCATCTCCAGGCACCTTCAGTTCGCCTCTAGTACAGACACCGCGAGCCCAGTACAGGAGGGCTGGGCTGACCCCGAGGAAGGGCCGGGCTGGGGAGGACGGTCAGTGAGGGGACAAACAGGCCACCGCGGCAGCCCCTGAAGCAACTGCCGTGTGCCGGACTGGACGACATTATGTGGATGGTGGCCTTGAGACACCAGAGAAAAGGCAAATTCTGGTCTGTGTAATCTCTCTGATAAGGCAGGAAAGCATGCGAGACATTTTGTAAACAGTCCATCAGGTGTGGACAGGAGAAAAAGGCAGTTCGGGGTCAGGTGCTTGTTACTAGAACAGGATTCCACTTAGACATTCCACGTACACAGACCGTCCCAGGGACAGGACTCAGCCACACAGGGGCAGAGGTTTAGAATGCAAAGCCCCCCAGCCAAACTCCCCTCCTAGAACGTGACCTCCTAGAATATGCCCAATTCATTCTCCACACTGGGTTTGCATAAATGTATTGGCGTTTCGGAGCATTTCATCTGTAAAGTCCACTGAACTGGACGTTACCACTTCAACAGCGACAAGTAACCATTAGGCACAACAAAAAAACATGGAAGTGCTATGATGGGGGTGGTCATTAGAATGGGTGTCAGGGGCTCTCAGGAGGCAGGTTAGGACACCCAGATGCACGTTAATAGGAATATGGTTAAAAAAACTATATGATCATGTGCAAGAGCATTACGGAGCCATGAAAACAATAAAGTAATGGCAGAAAGACTAAGATCAGCCTAACTGACCACAGCTTTCCACACCCCATGAAGCCAAATTAAACACACGTGAGTAAATGGGAGGACATGCGTTATCCTTGCACAGGAAGACAACAGCATGAAGACATCATAAGGAAGGAAAAGTAAACATGCAAGAAGAGCCGGGAAAATTCAGGAAAGTGAAATAATGAGGTAGGACTATCCTTACCATATAGTAAAGCACAGAACTACAATATTTAAAACTGGAACTGGCACATGAACAGATAGATAAATGGTGAACAGATGTACTAATCAGTAAATGGTGTAGGGACAATAGACTGATTATCCCTAAGTCACTCATTATGACAAAATTAAGTCCAGCTAGAGCTAAGATTCAAATAAAAATAAAACCTTAAAAGAACGGGGCAAAACACGAGGTTTAACAAAAAATAATCTTGAGCTGGATTAGTCTTTCTGAACTACTCATAAAATCCAGAAGCCATGAAAGAAAACATTCATAAGTAAGTATAAATATGTTTAAAACTCTTGAACAGCAAAAAATTTTAAAGCATAAAATTTAAAGGTCAATGACAAAGAGTATTTGCAGCACAAATGACAAAGGGTTAACTTCTTTAATATGTAAAGAGCTCTTAAAAATCCCTAAGTACACATCCCAATAGAAACGCAAATCAAACTACAATGAAAATCTAGTTCAAGAACACAAGGTGTAGGGAACGGTGTCAACCGGAACAGCCTCCCTAGAGTGTAAGCTGGCAGCTCCCTCATGTTTGGAAAAGTGCATGGGCTGTGGCCCAGAATCCCCCTCAAAGGAAACGTTCCCCACAGACATAGTTGCCATGTACATAAAAACACACGGGGACAGATACTCAGGATAGACATTATATACAGCAAAAATTGCTAGAAACAATCTTAATTGTTCCTCAAAAGGGGAATGGATAATTCAAACACGCACTACCACACAGATACTGAAGAGCCAAGGCAGACCACGAATACAGATACACAGTGAGCTCCTCGATGTACTGTTAACTGAACCACCCAAAGTGCAAGACAGGGCATGTGGTATACCAGGACCTCACAGCAAAATAGGTACAAGAATTCTCTGGAAGGAAACTCCAGCAACTAACTGGCCACAATAGCTGCCTCTGTGGGAAGGGAGGCCAGGGGTTTAGAGAAAGACGTCACAGTATCTCCTACAGGGTTTGAACTTTAACATGTGCAGGTATTACTTTGAACATTTTTTTACACCTTTAAGTTAAACAAATTAAAAGAGCCTTTGCCCTTGGGGTCAGCTCAGGGCAGAGGCAGGGCCTTGATTTGACATACAGACTGCGGGTCACACAGTTGTCTCATCGACAGAAGAGTATGGGGGACAGTGCACGGATCACCCCAGAAGCTGAGGGGAGAGAATAAGGCTGCTGGGGTAGATCTTGTGCCCGCCCTGTAGTTCCCAACCTCAAGTTCCTCGTGATCCTAAGAGGTGAGTGACAGACAGAGCGTGTTCACACCTGTGCTCCTGGCACTTGGTGGCCCCTTAGAGAGGGAGCATGTACTTAAATCAGACAGCAGCCAGGCCAGACTGTGCCCCACCTGAACGCACTGCTTTCCCGAGGACCAGAAACGCCTACAGGCAGATGCCAGGTGACACGACTTCAAGAGACCAAACAAACAAGTAACATAATCAAATGCTACTTTTCGCAAATGTCACAATTGATTTCCTAGAAGAGTTTGTTTTTCAGCCTGCTTAGGGGAAGAACACTGGGAAGTGTACTATGAGGTTTGTTAGGTCTTCTTGTTTTGTGCTAAGTCAGACACCGTCTTAAGCTAAAATCTGGTATGGACAAGCAGTTTCAACTGAATTCCCCGACACATTAGCAGAAGGCCAGCATTATTCTACTTTGGCAGCAGAAACTCGCAACCCACCTCACAAGACTGAGCACCCCAGACCCTGACAGCACCAGGGTGGGAGGCTGCAGTGCGGGGCTGTGCGGAGCAGGTGTGCATGTCTGGAGCGCATGTTTCCTGCAGGCATCAGGATCTGAGGGCTTGCGTAGCATGTGCACGAAGAAGTATTTATAAGAAGCTCACTGCAGCACTGTTTGCTGAGGCCAGAAAACCCTAGAAATAACCTTTAAAGCCCATCAACAGGAAAATGGTTAAAATGACTATACCAACATGTACAAGATTAAATATTACAGAGTCATGAAAATAATAAAGTAGTTGCAGAACAGGACATATTGTATGTTTCCATTTTAGAGCACATAATAATAATAGGATAAACTGTTGTACGTCCATGGAGGGAAAATATCTGAAGGAATATAAATGAGGTTGCCATTACTAATTATTCTTGGGAGAAGAACTATAGAGAAACTTTCATCTTCTACATTGTTTTCCCATAGTGTTTAAAATTTAAATGCAAGGTTAGTAATTTATAAAGGGATTAAAATAAATTCTGCCACAAACATACACTCCACAGTCCCATCCATTACTACAGTACATAGTATAGTAACATGAGCCATGCACTTACCCAAATCTGCAAAGTTTTGGTCCCTTCGAGAGTTGCTGCAATGCAGAGACAAGTGGAGAACAAAGCCACAGTGTGACATGGAACAGACCATTCGGCTGGGGACCCTCATGACATGAGTAATTTAAAAAATTATACCTCAAGAAAATCACAAATGATTATGTGCCTTGGACTCTGGCACCCCTATCAGCATCCAGCCCACAAATGTTAAGTCCACAGATGCCAAGAGTCCACTGTACCCATCAAAGACTCAGTGGGTCACTACTGTGAATATATGACGGATCAAAGAAGGCAACTGGCAGAAATTTAAAAGCTTGCCATACAGAGTGTCCAAGAGGATATGGACAAACAAATACTTTCATACTCGGGTACGCCTACTCTGGAGGACGACAGGGCAGAATTGAGCAAAATGTCTGACCCAGCAATTCCACTTTTTGATACCTCCTCTCATGTGTGGGCACTCATGTGTGGGCACACGGGGCGCACATGATGATGATCACACAGCAACCGAAAGGACTGGAAAGAGTGTAAATATCCACCAGTAGCAGAATGGCTAAATAACTCGTGGAATGTCCAAGTGAAGGAATACTACACAGCAGCTTAATACAATGACGGCAGTTCTACATGTACTCATGTGACTCTCCCTACTGCTAAGTGAAAAAAGCAAGTCAATAATGATATACAGTATAAAACAGTATTTTCCCACTTATAACCTATGTTCTTTTAATATTAGATGTGGATAAAAACGAACAGAAAAAGGTCTGGCAGGAAAAGCAGCAGGCAGGGTGAGGGCAGCGGTGCATACTGGTAGTGGCGCCCCGGTGAGTCAGGCTTTAATTCTGTATAACATGAGAGCATCCACCTACCACTTATCCAGTTACACTGACCAGAGCAAAAGAAGCAATGGGAAAACTCGATTAATTTTGTTATAGTCACATAGAGACTCCAAATGAACTACACACAAGGTAAAGGATGAATCTTAAAACCATTCAATGAGAATAATTCCGTAAGCTTATATACAACATAATACCTTTTCTATAAAGTTAAAAACAACTGAAATGAAAATTATAGTTTAAAAAACACATTTAGGTAAGTTTTTTCTTTTTGCAAAGTTATATCAGAAGAAAGCAAGTAAAAGATAAACCTAGTATTGAGGATGATGATTGCTTTGGCCTAGAGGGAGGCAGGGAGGGAGATGGGGGAGATGACCAGGACCACACAAGCAGAGGAAGTTACTGTCTAAAGTCCTGTTTATACACTGAACAGAAGATTCAAAAATGCTTGCCACATTATTAAAAACATCAAGGAACCAAATAAAAGAGAGCCATATTATGTCTTGAACCAAAGATTAACCCAGTTCTGTGTGCTCAAGTTCCAACAAGGAGAGGGAATATTCTTGCCTTGAGAGGAGTATCATAGCTTCCACTTACTAGATTTTATAACATAATGAATAGTAACAGTCATTAAAATTCATTGCATTTGATTAGAAACAACAAAAACTAGAGACTAAAAATTTGAGAAGCAGATTCAAGCAGATAATTACAAGAAGCTGATATTGACAGACCTGGAACAAAAGAGCTATGACAGTATTTACTCCATAAAAGTCTGATAGTTCAATTTTATCAGTGTAATTAATTTAGATACACTTTATAGGCTGGATTCATAACTCCTTAAATAGAGAAAAGCATTTATTGTAATGTGGCAGTATGTACATGTTTAGCTACTAAAGAAAAAGTAATCAGAAGCAAACCCAACAGTCTCATTTGTTGTTATCATTAGACTTGTTACAACAATTTTTAAAAAGTTTTTGTATAATAGATACTTTTTGAGCACAAATACAAAAGGAAAAAATGAGATTAAGTTTGACAATCACTGGCAAAAGCTTCATGATCTTTATAAAAATCAATATAGAAATTTTATGTGGTAAATGGTCAAAGAGGAAGAATGCAGATGGTAAATCAAGTGGTAAAATAGACAGTAATTACAGAAGTACAGATTGACTACTAAACTACTTTTTAAAGTAGCAATAAATACTTCATAACATTGGATTTAGCAACAATTTCTTGGACGTGACGCCAAAAGCACAGGTAACAAAAGTAAAAATAGATAAATTGAATTACATCAAAATCAGAAACTTCTGTGCAAAGGACACAACAGTGAAAAGGCAACCTATGGAATAGAAAAATGTATTTGTAAACCACATATCTGATAAAGGGTTAATATCCAAAATATATAAATAACTCCCATAAATCAATGGCAACAAAAAAATAAACCATTTTTTTAAATGGGCAAAGGACTTGAAAAGACATTTCTCCAAAGATACAAATGGCCAAATAACATGAAAAGATGCTCAACACCACTAATCATTAGGGACGTGCAAATCAAAACCACAATGAAATATCATTTCACACCCATTAGGATGGCTGCTACTAAAAAAACAAGTATTGGTGAGGATGTGGAACCTTGTAAACTGTCCGTAGGAGTGTAAAATGGTGCAGCTGCTACGGAAAATAGTATGGCAGTTCCCCCAAAAATTAGAAATAGAAATACCCTATGATGCAGCAATACTACTTCTAGGTGTGTATCCAAAAAAATTGAAAGCAGTGTCTCAAAAAGGTATCTGTACACCCATGTTCATAACAGCATTATTCACAATAACTTAAAAGTGGAAGCAACCCAAATGTTCATGGATGAATGGATAAACAAGATGTGGTATGTACATACAATGGAATACTCTTTTAAAAGGAAAAATATCTTGACACATGCTACAACATAGATGAACCTAGAGAACATTATGTTAAGTAACATAAGCCAGTCACAAAAAGACAAATACTGTATGATTCCACTTAATATGAGGTACCCAGTGTCAAACTCATAGAAACAGAGAAGTAGAATGGTGGTTGCCAGGGGCTGGGGGAGAAGAGAATGAATGAGGAGTTTAATGGGTATAGAGCTTCAATTTTGCAAGATGAGAAAGTTCTGGAGATTGGTTATATTCACAACAATGTGAATATACTTAACACTACTGAACTGTACAGTAGAATGGTTAAGATGGTGAAATTCATGTTATGCATATTTTACCACACATTTTTTTAGAAAGTAGCAATAAATAAAATAGAAAAACCTGATGTTAGCGATTATGAAGGGAAATGGATAAACTCACAAGAGAAGTGTAAGGTTTCTGGAGAGTATCTGAGAGTCTGTGGCAAGAATTAGAAAACCATGCGTACTCAGTGACCAGACAATGCCACCCTAGAGAAGAGAAACGTATGCATATACTTGTACCAATACATATTTACATATTTTCACAAAACTTACAGATGCTCATAGCACCACAATTGAAAATAGTCAAAACACTGTTTACAACTTAAGAGACCGGCTCAACATCCTAGAGCATAAGCACAATAGGATAAAACAATGCAACTGAATGATATTTTTGGAGGTCATGGCCCCCTTCAGCAAGCTTATGCTTTCCATAGAAAAATGCACATACAGTTTCAGGGCATTCACAGACCTCTAGAAGCCCCCCATGGAATTCCTGTGGGAGAATTTAACAATCCTGAGAAAAAACCACTTCCAATGAGTTTGTGGACTCTGCTGATATACAGAAATGTGGATGCAAACAAAATTAAGTGTAATACCAGAACAGTCTAGAACACGCACACGGATTACACTACATAAAAGGCCCAGAGCAAGGCGGGCAACTAGAGGACGAGGAGAGGGAACCAGAAGGAAGCAGACTGATCTGAGGCTGGGCAATGAAGGACAAGAAGGGATCACCTGGGCTTCCCTGGTGGCGCAGTGGTTGAGAATCTGCCTGCCAATGCAGGGGACACAAGTTCGAGCCCTGGTCTGGGAAGATCCCACATGCCGCGGAGCAACTAGGCCCGTGAGCCACAATTACTGAGCCTGGGCGCCTGGAGCCTGTGCTCTGCAACAAGAGAGGCCGCGATAGTGAGAGGCCTGCGCACCGCGATGAAGAGTGGCCCTCACTCTCCGCAACTGGAGAAAGCCCTCGCACAGAAACGAAGACCCAACACAGCCATAAATAAACATAATAAATAAATAATAAATAAAAATTTAAAAAAAAAAAAGGGATCACCTTATGTGCTCAGCGAGGAGTGGCTGAAATATAGACGTCCATTTCCCCCATTTCACAGGTGAGGAAAACAGGCCCGGCGAGGCTCAGTAATGTGCTCCCAGTCATAAAGCTCCCCAGTCAGGAGCAGAACCACATCTGTCTTTCTGCACCTGCTTTTGACCACCCCGCCCCCACCCAGGGTTGCCTGCTGGGCGCAGTTAACACAGCAGCCACCTGCCCCTCTGGTCTTCAGTGAACCTTCCCGTTTTGACAACAAGCCTCCCAGCTGACGGCGCTCTCTGCCACTCCATCATCTGGCCACAGGGAGGTGGGCGCTGGGAGGCAGCAAGCCTCCCCTACTACACACACACAACAGGCTGCACAGTAAACTCCGGTTGGATTGTATGTTTAAATGTAAAAAATGAAACCATACAACTGTCACAAAATAATACAGATTAATATGTATATACTTTTGGGGTAGGAGAGATCTAAGCATAACACGAGTACAGAAACCATAAAGAGTGACAACCTCAGAAAAACTGTTACTTTTGTGTGTTTGAAACACAATAAACAAATGAAAAGGCAACCTACAAACTGGGAAAAATATTTGCATCAAACATACGAGCATTATTAATGTGTAAGTGCTTTTACAAAACAATCAATAGAAAAATGAACCATTAAGAAGTGTAAAGTCACACATGCACGCGCATAATAACACTGCAGATGGCCAATCAACACACAGATATTCAGTGTCACTAACAGTGCTCACACACACTGGTAAAGCAGCCTGGATCCACCCAGGAAGCAAAGGTTTTTAGTATGACACTACCCATTCTGAGACAAAGGGGAGACAGCTAGGTTTACCTCAAGAGTGAAAATGCTAATTTACAAAATCCCTCCCTGGAGGGCAATTTAGCAATAGGACCCTAAAGTCTTAAGAAGTCTGACAGGCAATTCACATGTAGAAATGTATTCATGTATCCCAAAGAAATATCAGATGTGATAAAAGTTTGAGCTACAGGGTCATCACACCATTACTTCCTTAGAGAAGAAAAACTGGAAAATAACTCATATGTCATCTAAATGAGACTAAATTGATAGAGGCATACAATAGACATTATGTCACTACAAAAGATGCTTCCAGTGCCAGGAAAAGATGTTCATTGTATATTAAGTGAAAAGAGTTGCACAACAGAATTTACAGTATAATTCCACTTCTGTATAAAAAGGCATATATCCTATGCATAGGGGAAAAAACCTCTAGAAGCAAAGATGCCAAGAACAATTGTCAATAGATTACTGAGGATTTTGTTTATATCAATTTTCTTATTTGTAAACCTTACAATAATAAACCCTTTGTACAACATGAGAACTCAACTAAGAGTTATTTAAAAGAAAAGAGAGGGAAGTCGGTGCAGCACTGAGGGGCCCCGGAGGGCAGAGGCCTCCAGCAGGCAGTGTCCTACGCAGAAGACAAGGTGGTAGAGGGGGCTGCCCTCACCCAGAGGAAGGTCAAGGCCACACTCCCTGGGACACACATCTTCACATCTTTCTTATTTTTGCTATCTTCCTCTTGCCATTTCCAAACTGCATCAGTATATTTTTGTGTTAAATATGAACATTTAAAACATACCACAAATACCTGAAGCCTGTTTTGGCATTTCATTTAATGTCAGCACTGCACAATAACAAGTACTGCTCAAGGCCAGAGGTTAACATTTCCTCCAGAAACTAAAGTACAGTCAGAGAAGTTAGCCCTGGCATGCCTAAGAGGTCCTAGGAGTCCCTTCACGGCCATAAGACAAACCAAGGGCAGACAACGGCGTGAGGTCGGGGGGTGGGGAAGGGCAGTTACCATCCAACCCCTTTGGTTAACACAGGCCATTTCTGCAGTTAGTGTGTCCAACCTGGGCCCACAGAGGAGCCTCAACCAATACTTCCTCTCAGGCTATTCCTTTTTGAAAGAACTTCCAAATTCAACTCTTGCTATTCTTATACCTCATCACTTTTAATTTGCATCAGATCACCATTTTCTATCTAACTTCCACAAGCCCACTCACTGAATTTCATTGTACCATCCTCCACCTCTGAGAGTTCAGAGGGAAGGCTGAGGTCAGATCACCTCTGAGAGTTCAGAGGGAAGGCTGAGCTCAGATCTATGTACGAGGATGCAAGCTGATTAGCAAAGATCACCAACACTGTCATCAACACCTGCGACCTATCCCACCCGAGGATAATGAAGGGTAAAGAACAGGCCCAAGGGCCCCAGACAGAGCAGAGGCCAGGAGAGCATGGGCATGGCCTTCAGATGCCTGCTGTGCCCTGTACTATCAGGCCCCACTTTACAACCCCTTCCAATGACAAACATTTACACCCCTGTGGAGAAATTCTTTATCAGCCCACCACAGTCACTAAGAAACAGTACCCAGAGGCGTTGGTCGCAGTTACCCTCAAGTCTGGAAGCAAGAGTTTAGTAATCACCATATAAAAACAGAAGGAGAAACAAGTTCTGAAAAGAGGGCAAGGCAGGTGGAGGACGGGGTAAGAAGCAAGAAGGGTAAGGTAGGAAGGGAAGCCTAGACTGTTCTGGGGAAATTGAGGAGCGGGGTGGCGAGCAGGGGAAGGATCCTCGAAGCTGCACAGCGGTGCCCACTCTTGGCAGGGCCGTGAGCCCCGGACAGGCAGCTTGCTGGTGGGCACCTAACTCCACAGTGTCTCAGGAGCAAACACCGTGAGGGTTCACGTGGACAGAGGAGGCAGGCAGAGGAGGTGAGGACAACAGCTGCTCTCCCAGCCCTTTGTTTTGGTCACAGCACAGCCTGTCCCATTCCCCTTTCCACTCCCTTGGAAACAATAGCCTCAGCAGAGGCTGGCAGTGGTTTCTATTCCAAGCCCAAAGTTTGTCTCCTGGGAAGCAAAACCTTAGGGCCCCAAAGAATGAACACAGAACAGTGGTACAAGAATGAGCTCCCAGGACGCATTGCTGCTGTGCCTTCCCCACCCAGGACACAGGATCAACTTAGAATCACAACACATACTCTGGATTCCAAACGCTCTACTCACGCCCTGTGCATGGTCCTGACCTGCTTAGCGCAGCAGTTACACAACTTAGCCCAAATTCTTTTATCACTCACCAAAAGGAAAAAATTTAAGCCAACGTCAAATTCTTTAGTAAAATGAGAATTATGTGCGTTAAACCCAAATCCCAGATACATTTCAGCCTCCCAAAGGCCACAGATATGTCAAATACATATTACATGTCCCTTCTATTTAGCTTGTTTCCTCCAAGCAAACAGGAATAAAGCGGTCCCCTTTTTGACAATACCATTTGGAAATATAACCAGGTAAAATTCCAGGATGTTACGAAGTACTCCCCCACCTTGACATTGACTTTCATTGGCTTGGTGGTTTGACATCACATTCTATGCAACCATCACACACTCCCAGCGAGCAGAGCCCCTCCCCATCTACCAGACTACAGGCCATTCAGGATTACCAGTTGTTTGAGGTTACCACACCCCACTCAATGCCCTCAATCTGGAGCTACTTTAGTGAATCTAGGCCTAAATCTACAATATGAAGGTACATTCAACTTCATTATGAAGGCAACTTGATACACAGACAAGATCAGCGGTGCCCACTCTTGGCAGGGCCGTGAGCCCCACACAGGCAGCTTGCTGGTGGGCACCTAACTCCACAGTCTCTTTATGAAGGCAACTTGATAGACAGACAAGATCAGGGTTGAAAAAATATAACATAGCAATACAAACAATTCTAATGAGTTTAGAACTCAAACCTTTATTCATGCTGTAAAGGGGAAGAAAAACGATTAGTAGTCACATACATGGTGTAACAAGACTGGTTCTTCCCATACAGAGCAACATAAAAGTACTTTTTCCTCCTACTTTTACAGTTTCAATTTCACAACAGCTTACTGGAACACATTTCCCCATACATGCATGACTAGTATTCTTTAAATTCCAATGACAGTTACTGTATCATGCCCAAATCACGGGTTAAGAACTGAACTATCATGTCAACATATTTTTAAACATTAAAAAGAGAACCCAGAAAGATCCCAAGTGTCATAAATATTGGGGATTTAAAATTTTCAAAGTGAAATTCAATGGGAAGAGGAACATGATAAAAAAGCCACTGGTATTACTTTATCACAAAGGATTCAGATCTTTCCCTGAATTTTCACAGACCATAATCTAGTAATAAAGCACCTCCCCATCCCCAGTTTTGCTTATTTCCCAAACTGATTTTGGTTGATAGTTTCCCCTCTAGTACGGTTATCACTTAAAAAACACAAACATTCAAACTAAAGATACAGTGGATTACTAACTGTAACCTTAGCAAGCCTACATGGATTGTTTGCTACCAAATATTACAGTAATTTTACAGTGATCACAAAAAGTCATTAAGTTCTCCTTGTTACAATGACGACGAAAACTAAAAACTCTTGCTGTTTCTAATACTCATCACAAAGAAAAAAAGAGATGTGCTTATAAGGCAGAAAGTAACACAAAATTCCTTTAGAATTCATTGCATTTTCACTTTGCTCAAGTTTTCAACTGCAAAACCTCAGTGAATAAAAATGTTGCAAACCCAGAAGAGTACATCTCACCATCTTAAGTGCACTCCAAAATCTCAAGCTTACTTTAAAAGCCCACAATATGGGTATCTGAAGTCTTTTCGAAGACCTCTCCCAAATACCACACACCTCCAGATAAACCACTTAAGCTTGAAAGCAGTGAAGGATGTTAACCTGCTGATGCAAGTTCCTGACACCAATCTTTCAAATCACCAATGACCAGGTCTTCAGTTACCTTTTCAGTCTTCCCCATCTTGCAGCAAAGCAAAACAATTTTGCTTTTTCTCCTGCACTTAGCAGAGTTCTAAGCATTTTAGAAAGTTTCCAAGCAACTTTTTTTTGTGCTTCCAAGCAACAATTTAACTAGCATTAACAATTTACTATTAACTAGTATTTTCTTCGCCCATGAGCTCTATAATTCCCCAAAGCTCTGCCTACTGATCTTTTCTCCAGAGAATTCCCTTCAACCCACATTCCCCCCTACCACTCCCACCCTCTACTACAACCCACACCTAACCACAGCCCTCCCCCCCTTCTCCCTTTCTTCACGCCCACCCCTCCCAGCACCTGTGGCAGGCTTTTCCCTCCCCACCACCCCTCACCTCAGGGTCCTCCCATTTAAACACTAAGATTACTCTGAAATCTAATCAAGTAAAATTGAAGTTAAAAAGTACATAGAGCAAGATGAGTCAAAGATCACTATGGGTACCCTGACCACTCCCTTCTTAGTAGGAATGCCCAAACTAGACCAGCCATTTCTATCACAATTTGGGCATGACCAACTCGTACCTCCAGCACAGTACAATGACCCCCTCAATTTGCCAGTTGGCTCACTTAAGTATTTGCCTAAGGCATTCATTTCAATCTTGAACACTTTCCCAACACACAGATTATCATCACACTAAGAATTCCTCCGACCAATGCACAGGAAGGCAGGCGGGTAGATGAGAGGGTCACTGGGATCCATCTGCAAGCTCCATCTACAAGGCAGCACTCTGTGTTGTGGCATCGCGTTAAAATGTTCTACAGCTTAAGAGTCCTCTGGAAGCAAGGTTCGTAGCACAAAACTAGTACAACAGGAAGCTGAATTTAGAAGATGCAGCATCTGAAAACCTCCACCCCAGAACAGGAGAGGTGCCTGCTGGCATCCATGTGCCCAGAGATCGCTGCTCCTGGATCACACACTCAAAGCAACACATCTGCTGAAGGCCCCGGATGCATCTGCTTTGGACTTTTAAAGATTGCCCCCTCACAAGCTCATCTGAAAACCTTAAAGGATGGTCTCCTGAATGAATACAGGGATTCCTGAGCAAGGCCTGGAAACAGGACATTGGAGAACTCCTCCTCCTCCTAAGCCTCTGGAAATTCAATCTGCAGACATCAATTTAGGCGGGCTCTCTCCTCCTCCAGGGTCGCCCCTCCTGCACTGCTACGACGCACACTGGCCAGGGGCTCCATTCTCCTGGTGCCGTCAGCTCGTCATGATGAACACTACAGTAACAAACCGCGGTCTATGAAGCATTTTTGTAGCGTTCAGCTAGTACCATCGCTGTGGGTCCACCCAAGGGTGCACCTTCAATCCCCACCCTCTCCACCGGCAAGCAAGACCAACCCGCCCACCCAGAGTCTCCGCTGGGGACGCCTCTCCTCCTTCACGATTACCGACAACACCGACTCCGGCAGGGACTCCAGCAACTTTCCCGGCTTACCAGATTACCAGAAGCAACGTTTTAAGTGAAGGGGTAACCTCGAGAGAGTTAGAGGGAGGAGGAGGGGCAGAGTGAGGTCACAGAAGAGGTAAGCATGGAACCTAGAGGAAAAGTCCAAAGGGGTGCACTGCCACCTGGAAAATAAAGTGGGCGTCAATTTTGTCTGCCTACAGCTCCCGCCTGTCAGATACACGAGGCGCCATACCAGTAACCGCTCAGGATGGCACCTGACCTCCATCACTCCCTAGACCACCCTCACACCCAGACCTGGGTTCCACCCAGCTGGGTCTGGCTGGACCATGTCCCAGGCCGAGCCAGAATTACATACCGCCCTGGGCCAGAACTGTCAGCCCCGCGAAGCTAAGTTCAGTTTCCACAACACCAGGCCTCATCCCCAGGCGGGTTCACAACCCTCTGTCTGGAAAAAAAGGGGGCTGCTGGTATTGACAAGTTCAAGTTCTGCCCTCCCTGCCCATCTGCGTCCCTGTACCCCACTGCCTTCCTTCCTGCTCATTTTCAGGGCGTCGACTGCCCAAGTGTGCCTCCAGCAAGGGCCGCGAGACCATCAGCCTCCTCCTCCTGTCTCTCTGCCTTCCTCCTTCCATACAAACCAGGGCACTGGGGGCCGCTCAGCCTACAAAGGAGCGGCGCCCTTCTAGAGGTCAGGCTCCCCTTCACCAGCAGGCAGCTGCGACAGCCAGGCCTGGGGTGTTGCCCTTCCCCCGGGTTACTGTCGGCACTTCCGACGCAGCTCTTCCCAGCACAGTTCCCCCAACATCTAGTCTCCCCTTTAACCTTCCTTCTCCTGGCACCCCTCCTTCTCCTGGCACCCCTACCCCCCCAGTCCCATCTAACCCTGCCATCTCCCCCACCTGTCCCCTGAGACCCTAAACTGGCCAACTCCTCCCCCAAAACTAAGCCCAGGCCCCCGGCCCTCCCTTTCGCTAACTCCTGCTGGACGGGCCACAACCTTTGCTTTTATAGGCTGGGCCGCGTTACCCGGGGCATTGCTCAACGGGACGACTCCTCCACTGCCACCGGAAAAAAAGTCCCTCCCCGACCCTGGCCAAGGAGACGATTCGGGGCGGCTCCCGTTCTTCCGGGGTGTCCACCTTCTCGGATTCTCCAATTATCCCCCACTCTCCTTAGCAAGTGCTTCCTGAGATCGACAACAGATGTCAAGGTCACTTGGGGAGGCGGATTCCAACGGGGAGAGGGGGGTAAGTCCTCTTTTCGGCCGGTGATGGTGCCAGGGGTGGGGAGGCATACCGGTCCTGGAGCGGGGGGGGGCTAGATGGCGGAGGCGGGCTGGGGCTGTTCTCTCGAGTCGAAGGAAACTTCTGGGGTCGCCTCAGGTCACCCCGCCCAGAAGCAGCCCGAAAGAAGGGCCGGCAGAGCGTCTGGAAAATTCCAGGCGGCGGCGGAGGGATCTCTGCAGAGGGCGCATCACTCCCCGTGGCGGGGTGGGGGTGGGGTGGAGGCGCGTGACTCCTCGGGCGTCGGCTGGGCCTCGTGAGCGCCTGTGATGTCAGTGCTGAGGCGCGCCGGTTGCGGTGGGGGGTGGGGGTGGGGCGGCCCGAGCTCCGCGGGACTGGATCCAGGGACACTCCTACGGGGAGCCGCACCCGTAACTGTGCTTAGTGTCGCTGGTTAAGAAACCCTGCTGTGATTTTTAATTTTAAAAGTTCATTAAAAAGTTAAGCTCAAGGCTTCCCTGGTGGCGCAGTGGTTAAGAATCCGCCTGCCAGTGCAGGGGTACAGGGGTTCGAGCCCTGGTCCGGGAAGATCCCACATGCTGCGGAGCAACTAAGCCCGTGCACCACAACTACTGAGCCCACGTGCCACAACTACTGAAGCCCACGCGCCTAGGGCCTGTGTTCCGCAACAAGAGAAGCCACCGCAATGAGAAGCCTGCGCACCGCAGCGCAGAGTAGCCCCTGCTTGCCGCAACTAGAGAAAGCCCGTGTGCAGCAACCAAGACCCAACGCATCCAAAAAAAAAAAAAAAAAAAGTTAAGCCACCGCGTTGCTGCTTGGTAGCTTGAGGGGCGTGTGTCGTGGCTTTGTTATTCTCTGTTACCAGGGGCTTGGAGGCTTGAAGTATTTCCTCAGAAAAGTCCCTGCTGGGTAAGAATACTTGATGATTATTCATTATGTATTAAATGGGAAAAGGCAGATGCAAGGTAGTGGAAAGCAAGATCTTGTTTGTGCACAAAACAACACGTGTAATCGCACGGTGGCAACAAGACCAAAAGAGTATAGATATTCAACCCGCTTTCCTTTTGGATTGCGAGGTGGGGAAAAAGGAGATTTGGGGGGAAAAACTAGTTTATCCAGGTTAGTTTACAGCCTGTGATGGTCCTCAGGGAGCCCGTCTGGTGGCTGCTGGGGGCACTGTTCGCTGGCTGCCCACTTGGAGCAGGCCCCCAACCTGGGTCTCCCAAAGCGGAGGCAAAAGCAAACCGGTGAGCTCTTGTCCCCTCCACCAAGGCGACCCATTTTGAACTGGGTCGTTGGCGTCTCCCTTGCCAGTGTGGGACCAGAGGGAGGAAGAGCCACAGCCCCAGACCCCCCCGGGGCCTCCTCTCAGTCCTGGCCCCCTGCGCACAGCTGGAAGGACAGTGGTGCCGAACAACTGAGAAGGGCCTGTCTCCTCCCAGGATAACCACCCACACCCCAAACAAACCCGCCTGTGACAACAGGCTCCCTTGGCAGCAAGGGGGAAACTGGGGCAGGTTTTTTCCCCTGCCTCTACGAGATGGCATCTGCAGGCGGGGCCAGGCCCAGCTGGGGCACCTTCCCTGAGTCCTTGGAAAACTGGTGACTCTCCTGTGACCCTTGTCACAGAACGTCGAGTACGTGGCAAGCCCAGGATTGTTCACAGGGCTGCTCAGCTGCCCTCTCCTGCCAGGGAAAGATTCTGGCAGCTCACTTTTCCCCAAGATCTGCCTCATCCGTCTTGTACTGGCAACATTGCTAGGGGTGGGTTGGGAAGACTTGGCCTGAAAGAACAGTGTGGAAAGAGGGAATTGCTTGTCAGAGTGTTCTAGAAAGGCCGGGAGGTGTGTGTAATATCAAGCAAGTGCCTTCTGTGCTGTGTCACTGTGCCAGACTGTGGGCTCAGCCCTTTATTTATCTACACGGCGGCACCTGAGAGGAGCTGGTCATTGCTGTGTGTCAGCTTCCCAGGCCCAACTTGATGCCTCAGCTTGCTGTTCTCTACCTGGTCTAATAACCTTCCTCATTCACACATATTATTCCCGAATTCCAGAAGCAAACTATCTTAGATTTAGAGCAGGAGTGAGTGGAATTAGCAACACACAAAGCATTAGGATACTACAAAGCTTAGGAGTCCCAGCACAAAAGGAACTAAGGCCCTGCTTTGTGCCCTTGTGTCTGGAGGGGCCCGACTCCATTTTCAAGGACAAAATGGCACGGTTTCAGCGGGTCCCGGTTTCAGTTTCTCCTGGCCTCAGAGTTCTTTGGAGATGGAATGTGTTTGAGGAGAGATGAGGGTAGAAAACCACACAGGGACCTCTCTGTCCTGCCTGAAGGGGCCAAGGCAGTACTCACAGTAAGGTGGATAAATGTGGGGCTTGGGTTCTGCCTCTTCCTCTGCAAATGGGGCTAAAAATACTTCCACCCTGACAGAGGGGGAGGGCAGGGCAGCCAGTGCGTCAGCAGATTTTTCTAGATCAAAACAAGCTGTTCCAGTAAACAGCAGTAAACAAGAGGACCTTGGTTCCCTGGGTGGGGCTGGGTGGTGATAGGTCTGCCCCACCCAGGTGGGTGGCAGAAGCCTGCTCATTCCTGGGCAGCCCACTTAAGGGCTCAGGGTTGGAGGGGTAAGGAGGAGAGGAAGGACCCCTTGGGCAACATCCAGATTTCAGGGTCAGGACCCAGGGTCCAAGCCTTTTCTCACAGCCATGGTCACCTCCCATTCTTGTTCTGAAGCTAGCTCAGCTCTGTTGTTTCCGAACTCACATCAGCCCGAGAAAGGACCCAGGAGACAGAAGAAGAGGGGTGAGGGACTTCCCTGGCGGGGCAGTGGTTAGGACTCTGTACCTCCACAGAAGGGGGCACGGGTTCAATCCATGGTCAGGAAACCAAGACCCCATAAGCTGCACAGCACAACCAAAAAAAAAAAAAAAAAAAAAGGAAGAGTGAGAAAGAGGTGATACTTCAGGTTCAAGATGGGTAGAAGGATGACAGTATTGCTGCTGCCACTAGAGAATGTGCCAGAGCCCTGCCGCCATCCCCACAGGTCCAGTTCCAGAACCGTGGCCTCCTGGATCACCTTGGGCTCTCCACTCACAGGAGACTCTTGTCTGAGGCCTTTTCCTTCTGAGCCCTGAGGCCCCTGGTTTCAGGGCCTGGGTGAGGAACTGCATAGTCACCGCGTGCTGGCTGAGAGCCCTTCCTGCCTTGGCTCACCTCACAGCAGCCCAGCAGGAACAACAAACAGGAACTCCCCGCCCAGCGCCCACTGGCCTCTCCTGCCTTGGCAGGAAGCAGGGCCTCAGCCTGGGCTCTGGCCAGGTCCCCCCACCCCCCCTTGCAGCATGACCCTGGCAGGCCCTTAACCTCCCCCAGCATGCTTTCCTTGTTGTGCTCACTTCATAATTCTGATGAATGCTGTTCTGCCTGAAAGCGCTTCACCCAGTGGCCTCCTGGCCCATCCCTCCCTCAGCTCCTTCCGGCCTCTGCTCAGAGGTCACCTTCTCATTGAGCCCCCCAATCCTGCCCAACTGGGACTTGAGCTCCTCAAGTGAGGGGTTTCTGTCTGTTTTGTCCTCCCCCGGATCTCTGTGTCCAGCAGTCCCTGAAACGGCCCTGGCATGGAGCAGACCTCCATCAGTGTGTTGACCAAACAATTATCAATATTACAGTAAAGGTCACTATCCACTGTGAGGCTCTCAGTAAATATTTGTGATGTTTCTGGACTGATTGAAGGATGGAAATGAGTTCTCAGGTCAGCAGCAGACCCACAAACTCAATGATAGGCCCAGATCTGGGGGCCTGTCCAGCCCTGGACGCCCAGGTCTGGAGAGGAGGAGAAAGGGGAGGCGCTGCTCCCTGTGGCCTGGGCCCAGCAGCTCACATGAAGTGTCTGGCGCAGCTAAAAAACCAGGGGAGTGTCTCTCGGCCAACGCTGGCAGGAGGCATTCGAGGGAGAGGGCGTGGGGTGGATGCTCCCCAGGCCCTGGTTTATAAAGCAGAGGAGGAAGTGGGCCAGCCCACCTGCATTTCATGCTCTCATTTTTGGGGTCCATGTGTGTCAGAAGGAGAGGGGAGGAGCAGTGAGGGTATCCTGAGTTAGGAGAGGGCTTCTCACACATGTGACCCATGCCTCCTCTGGGGGTCGCAGGGCCTGTGGGCTCTGGGTTCCTGAAGCCCTTACCTAGCCACTGCTGCAGCTCCAACCATGAGCCCCCCTGCGCTTAGGGCCAGGCCTCGGGCCTCGGGCCTCGCCTCCAGTGACACTGATGGTGTCAGTCTCCTGCATCTGATCTTTGGGACTCCCTGCCCCGTACAAGGGCATCAGGCCCTCGGGGCCCCAGCCCTCCTACCCCACCCCCCTTGTCCCTGAGCCTTGCCCCAGCTGGCCTCCTGCCTGGAGCTCACACTGCCCTTCTCCTGCCAGCACCTTCACTGTCTCATGGTCACCTCCCTGTGTCCTGAAGCCCCTGCCCCTATGTGCGCACCGGACACACTTGTCTCCCTCCCCCACCCGATGCCGAGCGCTTGTGTCCTCACTCCCCAGGCCCCTGCCCCCAGCCGAGGGAAGGCCTGTGGAATGAGGGAGCTGGTCCCACAAGCGTTGCCCCAGCAGTGGCCCCCAGACCTCCTCGGCCAGCCTCCCTGTTGCAGACTAAGCAAGTCCCAGCTTTTGTAGGCCCCACCCTTTGGCCTGTGTCCATCTTGCCAGCCTCGCCCCAAGCCCTACCCATCAGGAATCCTGGCCACAGCTCCTCTGGCTCAGGAGCCGGTGGTGCTGACGCACGCCACCTCCCACGCCTAGGGCTGCACAGCCCCCCAGGAAACGCTCTCCGTCTCCTGGGCCCGCCTGCCTCCCCCACTGCCGGGGCCCGCTTCAGCTGTATCCCCGTGGATGGAAACGTCTTCATGCCCGAGCCTGTTTTCTCCACCACGTGACCCCACTGGAGCGCTGGTTGTTCAGACTGGCCTTGAACCTCTGAAGGAGACTTTTCTGTTCTGACTCCCCTTGGCCTGCCTGAGTGGCATCCGCGAGAGACGTGTGTGTGGTGCCGTGGCTTCTGTGGGCAGAGCGAACCCCTCTGAGTGGTCCTTCTGCCCCTGGAGGCTGCTGACCTTAACGCTCGGAGGGAGGCCTGTGCTCTTACTGACCCAGAGAGCCAGCAGTCATGGCCCACCCCCAAATGCAAAGGTCAAATGGGCAGGGGACACAGAAGTCCTGGGAAGAGCTGGGACTATTATTCTCCCACTTGCAAATTATACCTTTGACAAGTAGTTTAGAATAGCTGGAGAGGACTTCCCTGGTGGCACAGTGGTTGAGAATCCGCCTGCCAGTGCAGGGGACACGGGTTCGAGGCCTGGTCCGGGAAGATCCCACATGTCATGGAGCAACTAAGCCCGTGTGCCACAACTACTGAGCCTGCGCTCTAGAGCCCGCGAGCCACAACTACTGAGCCCACGTGCCACAACTACTGAAGCCCGCGCACCTAGAGCCCGTGCTCCGCAACAAGAGAGGCCACCACAATGAGAAGCACGCATACCACAACGAAGAGTAGTCTCCACTCGCGCAACTAGAGAAAGCCTGCGCGCATGCAGCAATGAAGACCCAACGCAGCCAAAAATAAATAAATAAATAATTTAAAATAAAATAAAACAGCTAAGAACTCAGTATGGGTGGGGGAGGGGAGGAGGTGCTGAAAGAGGGGAGGGACTGCTGGGAAGGGGGGCACCTGGCGGGCAGGGGCTTGGGACAGTCAGCTCCTGTGGGCGAGCGGTGGAGCCAGAGGGAGATGACTAGCCCCAGGGTGTGCCCACCCCACTTCCCGGATTCCCCCATATAGCCCTTGTTTTAAATATTTTGACTGGATTTTCATTTCACACAAAAAAATTCCAGAGCAGAATCTGTTTTTGGGACATGCATCCTGATCTTTGGAAAATGTGGGTCCCCTCACCAACTGGGGACCACAGGGGGAAAACCCTCTTTCTGGTGCTCTTGGAGGCCTGGGACCCCCGATCATGGACCAGAGGAAGGTGGCGGTGGTCAGGAGCCAGGGGTCCCACTCTGAGAGGGGGTGGGCATGCAGCGCCAGACCCAAGGACCCCAGATTCTGCCCTGGGTTCCAGGCTGTGTAGATCCGGACAGGAAGTGCAGGCTCCACCTCTGCAGCTAGGGTGGAGGAGGAAAGGGCGGGCTCAACTGCCCCCTGCCGGCCACAGCCGGACCAGCACCCTACAGACAGTGACCGTGGCCAACTCCCCTCCAAACACCATCCCCCCACCCTCCGCCCGGAATTGTCAACTGGTGGGGGCCAGAAAAGCAGGGGACCACGGGGCACCAGACTTACTGCCTAAAACTGAAGTTCTGACCCAGGCCCGGCCCCAACACCCCAGTTCTGGGTGATGTTGGGTAGCCTGCCTGCCTTCTCTGAAATGGGCTGATTTGGGCAGGGAGAAAGGGCCAGGTGGCTCTAAGGCATCCTTCTGGCCTGGAAGAAGAAGGAGCAGTGAGAATCTGTCCTTCCTTGGCTCAGAGCTTTCAGTGTCCATCAGCATCAAGGTCACAGCCAGGCTTTGCTTGGCTCCACTGCCCTGCCCCCTTACCCTCTCACTTTGCTCCACTAGTCTCTATCCTACTGAACCTTTCAGCCCCCTCCTCCAGGAAGCCTTCCCGGATCACTGACTGCCACCCCATCTGTGGTCTGTTCCCCTTTGTCTTGTGTTGGGTGTGGCCGGCTCATCTATCAGGGCTATCATGTATGTGCAAAGTGGCTTGATTTCCTGATCCTTTGTGTTCCCATCCCCAGTGTTCCCTGAAAAGCTGACTGAACTCTGAGCTGACATCCTCTTGGGCAACTTGGTCATTAATTCTGCAACTCCCTGTGCAAGGGCATGTAGAATCCTTGTCACTCACTAACACACATCAGACTTCCCTGACAGTCACTCCAGCCCACTCCTTCCCAGCTTTATATGATCTTGTCTCTTGAGCCTTATATCTTTTCAGATTAAGCATGTAAGCTTCCTTGGTTGCCCAGCTGTAGCCTTTCTGAATCCAGTGGGGCCTCTGGCCTCCTGTGGATCTCTCCATGTGTCAGCATGCTGCTGGGCCACTGCAGCTCAAAGCAGGAAGCCCTTCTCCTGTGGATGGATCTGAGCTGGCCTCCTGGTGAGCTGCAGTGTGGCCAGGGCTGCTTGTACCCAGCTAGCCCAGAGAGGCCAGAAATGAGAAGGCCTACAGGAGTGTCCCAGAGGCTGTAAGTGGTGGAGGATGACCCAGAAATGCCCCAGCCTCAGAAGGGACAACGGGATTGCCTGTGTTGATTGTCCTAGTGATCTCTGCTACCTGAAAAGTTAGTGGGTGTCTGGGGCCTGGGAAGACCCTGTCCCACTGCCCCAACCTCCATGGGCAGCCTTGGCTGGGCCTCTTCTAGTCTGGGGGGCCACTGGAGCCAGGTGCTGGCTGAGCCAAGCTGTATGTGCCAGGCTGGCTGGGGTAGGCCACTACTGCTTCTCAAAAGCCCCAAAGAAGACCAAGACAATAAACCATTAGGGTGGTATTTTGGATTGAATTGTATCCTCCCCACCAAAAAAAAAAAAAGTTGAAGTCCTAACCCTCAGGACCTCAGACTATGACCTGAGTTGGAAATAGGGTCCTTGCAGATGTAGTTAAGACAAAGTGGAGTAAGGTGGGCCCCTGATCCAACATGACTGGCATCCTTATAAGAAGAGGAGATTATGACACAGACACACACAGAGGGAAGACCATGTGATGACACAGGGAGAAGATGGCCATCTGCAAGCCAAGGAGAGAGGCCTCAGAAGGAATCAACCCTGCCGACACCTTGATCTCGGACTTCTAGCCCCAAAGACAGAAAATAGATTTCTGTTCACGTGGTCTGTGGTGCTTTATTACAGAAGCCCAGCAAACTAATACGATACCCCCCAACCCCCAAAAGACAGACACACCCCACGTGAAGACGGACACACAGGGAGGAGCCATGTGATGATGAAGGCAGAGACTGGATTTATGTAGCTGCAAGCCAAGGAAGGCCAAAGGTTGCCAGCAAAGCGCCAGAAGCTTGGAAGGAACAAGGAAGGATTCCCCTACAGCTTTCAGAGGGAGCGTGGCCCTGCCAACCAACATCTTTGCTTTGCACTTGTAGCCTCCAGAACCTGAGACAATAAATGTCTTGTTTTCAGCCCCCAGTTTGAGGTGCTTTGTTATGGCAGCTCCAGGAAACTCATGCAGGAGGGAACGAAGGGTGCATGAAAATGAGCCCTGGCGCGAGGGGGGTCTCAAGGGATCAGTGACTGAATGAACTTGACAGGATCACACACAGAGGCAGCCATGCAGGCCGCAGATGCTTTCACGTGTGTCGCCCACAACCTTGGAAAGCAGGGGTGATTGTCTCCATTTCACAGATGAAGAAACTGAGGTCAGAGAGCTGACCTGTGCTGTGGCCCCACAACGGTGGGAGGGGCTGCTGACCCTGCGGACCACTCCCCCCCCCCGCCCCCCCCCCCCACCCCGGTCTGGAAACCAGGTGCCTGCCTCTCATTTGCACATGTGTGAGAGCACCACACTCTGCCCTTGGGGGGTGGGAGAAGAAACCATTAGACAGGCATCATACCTCCGCCACTAGCCTGAAGAAGTAGGTAGTGCCACCCCGGTGTAGAGATGAGGGAATGGAGGCCCAGAAACGTGATGTAACTCACCAAAGGCTGCACAGCAGGGACAGAGGAGACTTAACAATAAACAGGGTGACTGAGTGACCAGTCTGTTCCCAGGGGAGGACAGCCATCCAGTCTCACAGGCCAGGGTGAAGGGAATGGGCTGGGTGTGCTGAGAATCCAAGATGGGGAGGCAGTTGGAGAGCAAAGGCCCAGAGCGGGGAGATTGCAGGGCATGTTCTAGAAATAAGTGGAGCCAGTGTGTCTGGTGGGCGGGGACCAATCCGGGACTTGTATGGCCTGAAGCTTAAATAATTTTAGGGGGGCTTCCCTGGTGGCGCAGTGGTTGAGAATCTGCCTGCCAGTGCAGGGGACATGGGTTCGAGCCCTGGTCTGGGAAGATCCCACATACCGCAGAGCAACTAAGCCCGTGCACCACAACTACTGAGCCTGCGCGTCTGGAGCCTGTGCTCCGCAACAAGAGAGGCCACGATAGTGAGAGGCCCGCGCACCGCGATGAAGAGTGGCCCCCGCTTGCCGCAACTAGAGAAAGCCCTCGCACAGAAACGAAGACCCAGCACAGCCAAAAATAAATTTAAAAAAAATATATATATATATATTTAAAAATAATAATAATTTTAGGGGCCCCCTTTAAAAAAAATAATTATTTAGGGAATTCCCTGGCAGTCCAGTGGTTAGGATTCAGCGCTTTCACTGCCAGGCGCCCAGGTTCAATCCCTAGTCAGGGAACTAAGATCCCACAAGCCACGTGGCGCGGCCAAAAAAAAAGAAAATTATTTAAATCCTACTTTTTCAAAAATTTTACAAAACCATAGAACACACTGCTAGGCCCTCCCAGGGACTCGGAAGGGACTCCTGCCAAAGAAAGGGCCCTGAAGCTTGAACTTCATTCAGTCCAGGTGACTCAGCCCCGGGCAGGCCCGCGTCTGTGTGCAGAGGGTGGGGGAGGGAGGCCCGGAGTCGATGCTGCTGCCCTCACTGTCCTGTCCACATTGCTGAGCACCCGCTGCGACGGAGCCTGGACTTGGGCCAGTGCTGCCTCGTGGGGATGGGTAAACCGGGGCCCGACCTTGGGGTGCCCATGGGGAGGCAGTGGGAAAACGCCCCACCTGTATGGAAGGGAGTGCGTCACAGACCAGGAAGCTGACTCCCAGGGGACCTTGCAGGACCCACCCTGCCGGCCACGCTGAGCCAGTTGCCCACCAGGATCTGGTTCCCAGCGGGGCTCCCTGCCCTGTCCCCTTTGGCCATCTCACGGGTGCATGGAATTGGGATCATGGGCTCCCGGCCCTCAGAGAACCAAGAGGCCTCTCCATCTTCGCGTGTGCACGTCCCCCTCCAGGACACAAGGTGGGGTCTCCAGGGGTTGGCCGGTCTCTCTCCAGCTGCATCTGGAGCAATGGCCGTGGCCGGCACGCCAGGAGCAGTGAAGGCTGAACTGAGCCTGGGAGAAGGGGGCGGGGCAGGGGAACGACAAGCACAGTGAGGTGGTCTGGGTGGGCAGTGCCCCCCTTCTCTCCTTCTGCCAGCCTGGTGGGCACAGGAGAGCACAAAGGCCCTTCTGTGGAGGAGAGCCCGCTAGTGACTGAAATGGTGTGCGCCTGTGGGGTGGGAGAGACACGTTCTGAATTTATGCCCATGAAACACCTGCAGAACTAGGGGGAGACTGGGCGGTGGTCCTGGGGAGAAGGCCTGGGCGGAGCTAGCCACAGAGAGGCCAGCCTGGAGCAGAAGTGCCTCCGCGGCCCTGGGAGGGGGTCCCTGAGTCTGCTGAGCCTTCGCACAGACTGGCAGCCGCTCCTTCTCACCTGACAACCAGGCCACAGCGCAGGGAGGCCTTGTCAGAGCTGGGCAGAGAAGAAGCAAGCATCGCTGCCCGGAGCAGAAAGCAGGGGGACCCATGGCAGAGAACGTGGTGTGGTGGACAGAAAAAGGCCCCCCAAGATGTCTGCGTCCTAACCCCGGAGCCTATGAATGTTAGGTTACATGACTGGCTGTGAAGATGGAGGAAGGGGCCACGAGCAAAGGGAATGGATTCTCCCCGCAGCCTCCAGAAGGAATGCAGCCCTGCCGACACCTTGATCTCAGCCCAGGGAGACTCATTTCAGACTATGACGTCCAGAACTGTGAGATCCTGAATGTGGTTGTTTTATATTTATTTATTTATTTGGCCACAGCACGCGGCTTGTGGGATCTTACTTCCCCGACCAGGGATAGAACCCCAGCCCTCGGCAGTGAAAGCATGGAGTCCTAATCACTGGACCACCAGGGAATTCCCTGTGTGTTGTTTTACTTATTTTTTTAAAGATTTACTTACTTATTTTTTTGATGTGGACCATTTAAAAAGTCTTTATTGAATTTACTACAACATTGCCTCTGTTTTACGTTTTGGCTTCCCAGCCGCGAGGCATATGGCATCCCAGCTCCCCAGCCAGGGATCGAACCCACACCCCCTGCACTGGAAGGGGAAGTCTCAACCACTAGACTGCCAGGGAAGTCCCCACTGTGTGTTGTTTTAAAAGACCATGGTTGGGAATACCCTGGCAGTCCAGTGGTTAGGACTCGGAGCTTTCACTGCTGTGGACCCGGCTTCAATCCGTGGTCAGGGAACTAAGATCCTGCAAGTGGCCAAAAAAATGAAATAAAAGGTCGTGGTCATTTGCTACACCAGCCCTAGGAAACTAGCGCAGGTGGTGAGGGCAGGGGGGCCTGGGTGAGAGGAAGGGCTCCAGGCCTGCCAGGCCCCAGGCAGTCGGCGCTCCCTTCCCCACCACAGCGGGGGGGGGGGGGGGGCGCCATCGGCAGGGCCTGGCCTCTCAGATGGACCCCTTTCTCCCACCCAGCTTTCCAGATACAGGACTTTCAGAGATGATGAAAATAGCTAATGCCTATCGAGTGCCTGTCAACACCAGGCCCTGAAGCACCCCAATAACCCTAGGAGGTGGGTACTATTATCATTCCCATCAAGAAGAAGAGGCTCAAGATGCCTCATGTAAGTGCCCACGACCGTGGTGTCCTGCTGCCCATGCCATGCAGAGGACCCCATTCACTGTCACAGACGCCCAAGGGGAGGGGCCCTAGTCCTGGAACTGCACTATTACCGGGACACGTGGCTTGCTCCTTCCAGCTCCTGAAATGTTCAGTGTGAACCCCAAGCCCCCAGACAGTGCCCACCCTCCAGGGCCCAAGCCCACAGTCACCACTGCTGCCTCCTGCGGGACTCCCAGTGCTCTGGTGTGTGGGTCTCTTGCTGTCCCGTGCCCACCCGCCAACAGCACCTGTGGGAAACAGACTGCCTCCTGGCCAGGCCCGGGGCACGAGGAGACCTCAGGGCTGGCAGGAGAACCCCCCAGACCTCCTGGGTTCTCTGGCCTCTCCCCTGAGGCACTGGCATCCAGACTGGGCCCTGGGTCCCAAGCCCAGAGTGTGAGGTGCGAGCTGACAGCACAGGGTCCAGCAGGCTGGGCCAGTTAGGTTCACTGGACAGGGACAAAGCGTCTGCCTGCCCACCGCCAGCTCCTCGTTCCCCTGCTCCCTGCAGAGCTGTCACCTTGGTTCCCACCATGAACCCCAAAAGCCCTCTTGGACCTTCCCACCCTGGGAGTCCCTCACCAGCCGCTGAGACTAAAAAGCTTTACTCTGGGTTCTCCAACTGTGTCTAGCTTGGCAAGCCCAGCGGGCTGCATTCCTTCATGCATATTTGATGAAAAGCAAATACACAGCCTATAATTAACTCCCAGGCTGTAATTAACACAGTCTCGTTATTTCATATCATAAACCACCCCAAAATTTGCTGGAAATTGATTTTATTATTAATAAGTCACATGATACGAAGGGATAAGAATATTCAAAGGACATTTAGTAAAATACTGCTTTGCCCGAAAGGGCAGGCAGAAAAAGTTAAGGCACAATGGATGCTAAGAAAATAGGAAAAAGAGGCTGAAGAGTCAAAACAAGTTATCTGTGTGTACACACACACACACCCTCAGGCCCCTCAACCCATCAGATAAGAATTCACCTGGCATCAAAACAGTGAGTGGGATAAGATAACCAGAGGGCTGGGAGCCAGGGAGGGACTCCAGGAGAAGAGATGAGATGTCCTTTGGCTAGGACATTCCAAAAGACTGGAGATGCCTATTTATGATGACAGATAACAAAGTCCCTACTGCTGAAAGACAAGCCACCTCGAAACATCTGGAGTGTTCAAGAGTCACCAAAGGGAGAAGGAGGTGACTGGAAATCCGGAGACAAGAGATTCACATTTCCTCTCCCACATTCTCCCCTGGGAAGGGAAGACAAAGCAAAGCCTGTGCTGAGCTGAGACTGCCTCAAGTCCCAGGAAGCACTCAGGAAAGCCAGGGACCTACCACGGAGGAGCCCGAGGGCTGGGAGGCCCTCCCCGAGGCCAGCTCATCTGGGGGAAGGCAGGTGGGTGTGGGAAGAGCCATGCCCAGGCCACATCCAGCCTCCCTACAAGGTCGGGAAGGAGGAGACCACTCCCGTCCTGGGGTTTCCCATGCATGGGCCGGCCCCCTGGCTCAGGCTGGGTGAAACCACAGCGCCATCCTGGAAGGAGCGCCAGCGGCTCCAAGGCCGGCGGCAGCATCCTTGTGAGTTGCCCAAGTTCACAGCTTCATGGAACCGAAGCAGACAAAGAAAGATCAAAACTAAAACCTGCAGCCCAAGGGGGTTTGGGAGCTCCTCCGGGTGTGGAGTGTGGGTCCAGTGGACTTGTTGGTCCACAGGACAGCCAGCTCCCAGCACAGTGACATCACCAAAGATGAGCAAGCACACTTTCCTTCTGGTCAGAGTGTCTCCTGCCCGCAAGAGAAGCCTGAGTGAGGGGCGCAGGGGCCATCCAGTTCCATCCAGCCGGGGAGGGGTTGGTGGGGGCCTCACCTTCTCTGTTCCTGCTGTGTTTCAATCCAGGGAGGTCCCCTGCCCTCTCCCTGCAGGGCCACGTCCCAGCCTGGTGGTGTGGGCTGGAATGCAGCAGAAGGAATGCGGGGGTGTGGTCACCAAAGTCCAGGGGAAAGACCAAAGACACACAGTACGCCCAAGTGTCCTGAGCCCTATTCCTCCTCCAGTGGGGACACCTGCCTCAAGCGGGGACTTCAGGGCAGGGGATACTGTCCGTTTTGAGAGGGGTACAAAGGCGAGTCCCTGGGTGGGAGGGGGCGGCCGGAACCTGGTCAGATTGGTCCTGAGACTGCAGCGGGGCCTGGCGTCCGGAGGGAGGGCAGGCCGGCTGCAGGAGGGACCCTGCAGCAGCCCCCAGCCGGCTCTGCACAGCACAGCCCGGGCAGCGTCCCAGGTACAGAAGTGGCTTGTCCACACGCCGAGGCTGCCCTCCTCCCAGCGCTCCCCCTCAGGTAGCATGATGCTGGGCCAGGCCCAGGGGCTGCCCCCCTGCCCTCCTGCCAGGCACTGCGGCCCTCAGCCCTGCTCCAGGCTCTCAGTGGGCTGCACCACGGTGTAGCTCCCCTGGCCCAGGGAGAGTTGCCGGCTGAAGAAGGACGTGCTGCGTTTCGGTTTCACCCGCTTGATCTGCTCGCCTGTCGGGGAGCAAGAGGGACACACTGAGGGGAGGGCTCCCCGGGAAGGGGGCCCAGCCCCAGGGGAGCCCCTTCTGGAGCCTGTACAGGATGAGCTCCCCTCTTCACTCCTGCCGGCTCTGTGAGCCTCAGCCCCACCCCAGCTCTCCCACCAGCGACAGGACACGTGGGGTGGGTGGCCAGCCTCCAAATCAGAGGCCACCAGGGTTTGCGTTTGATGCTGGGCCTGCTGTGCTGTCTAAACCTGTCCAAGAAGAGACCAGAGAGGTGTACAAACTTCCAGCTGTAAGTCACAGGGATGTAATATACGGCATACGGAATATGGTCAATAATATTGTAATAACTCTGTATGGTGACAGATGGTAACTAGACTTATGATCATTTCATAACATATAAAAATACTGAATCACTATGTTTGTCAAAATCACTATATATATCACAATATATAATGTATTGTATGTCAACTATAATTCAATTACAAAAAAAAAAAGAAGAAAAAAAGAACAGACCAAAACCACAAAATACCTATAACATATACTACTGGCTGAAGGTAACCCTCAATGAGATAAAAAGACTTCCTTTTTTTGGCCTCACTACGAGGCTTGCGGGATCTTAGTTCCCCGACCAGGGCCCCGGCAGTGGAAGCCTAGAGTCCTAACCACTGGGCCGCCGGGGAAGTCCCTAAAAAGACTTCTTAAAAGTTAAAAATTTCAAGCCAGGTGATCAAGGTTAATATCAACAGTCATAAATCATGTTGATAAGGTACCTTTGATATGATGTAGTAAAAATGGCATGTTACCTCTGTGATCTTCCTCCCCAAAACCCATAACCCCGTCTAATAATGAGAAAATCATAAGAGAAATTCCAATAAAGGGGCATCCTACGATATCCCCGACAAGTACGCCTCAAGACTGTCAAGGTCATCAAAAAACAAGGAAAGTCTGAGTAACTTGTCACAGCCAAGAGGAGCCTAAGGAGACATGATAACCAAATGTAGTGTGGTGTCCTGGATGGGACCCTGGGACTGAAAAAGGACGTTAGGTTAAAACTAAGGACTTCAGTTAATAATACTGCATCATATCGGTTCATTAATTCTAACAAATACACCATATTAACCTAAGACGTTAATTTAAAAAATCAAGCAACAATAGAAAAATAGGCAACAGAAATGAACAGTAATGCATGAAGAAACTGTACGTGATCAAGCATGTAAAAATGATCCCACTTCACCAGCATCCAAACCCCAACTCCAATGAGTTCTCTGCCCCTCAGGACGATAACACCCATCGTGGGTGAGGGTGGGGAAGGCAGGTACCTCCTTTTCTCCTGGAACGGGTACAGTGGGCACACACTTTGACCCAGCAACCCCATTTCTAGGAATTTATCCTGAGGAAACAGTTCAGATTCCAGGTAAGGATTTGGCTACAGGTATGTTGTTTGTAGTAGCTGAGAACCAGAAATACAGTCAGCCCTCGGACAATGCCAACCCTCTGCGCAGTCGAAAATCTGAGTATAACTTATAGTTGGCCCTTTGTATACCCGTGGTTCCTCCTTATCCACCGACTCAACCAACCATGGATCGTGTAGTACTAAAGTATTTACTACTGAAAAAGACCTGCATGTAAGTGGATCCGCGCAGCACAAACTGGTGTTGTTCAAGGGTCAACTGTAACTATGATGTCCAACGACAGGGGATGGGGGGGGAAGGGGCTGAGCTCACTAGGAGAGGAAGACAGCAACTGTGGTAACAAGTGTGTCAGAGAAAAATTATAAATTATTTTGCTTTTTCCGATGATAAAAATGACATGCTTGTAAAAATTTAAATGCCAGAAAGAAGCATGAATAAAAAAGGAAAGTTACAGCAGCTGATGGCTGCAGAGGGGTCTCTCCCTCCTTGTGCACGTGGATGCTGTCTCGCATGCTAATGAGCACCTAGTACCTAGTACTCGTACCTGATTTTCTCCTAGTACCTGATTTTTTCTACTCAGTGCTATTTTGTGAACATCTTGCCATTTGAAAACCAAAAAAACCCCCCAAAAAATCCCTTTTTATTTTGGAATAATTCTAGACTTACAGAAAAGTTGCAAAGACAATACACAGAGTTCCTGCATATCCTCATAAGCCTCTCCTGTGTCAGCACGGTTCGTCTGTTACCACAGTCCGTGTCACAGCTAAGAACACTGGTACAGCTTTATTAACTAAGCTGCAAACCTGTGGATTTCACCTGTTCTTCCACAATGTCCGCTGTCTGTTCTGGGACTCGATCCAAGACACCACAGTGCACTAGGGTACGTATGGCATCTTTACCAGCTGCACTGATCCCACAGGGTGTGGGCCCATCGTTCCTGTACCCACACCTTTAATAACAGACACCGGTAATTTCCAGTTTTTCACATCTGGACACGTCTGCGGACGCAGCAGTGAGAAGGGATGGAGAAGGGCTCTTACTGCCGGAGCCCCGGAGGCCTCAGATTCCCTGTCGCAGAGCTCAGACGATGGGACACTGGTGCCCAGCCTGCCCCCCACCCCCCAAGCCAGGTCCTGCCGCTGGAGGCTAACTCACCGGGTCTGGAATTGCTCCCCACCTCCCTACCCTCCAGAGCTCCCCGTGGCGTGCGTGTGCCCGCGTGTAGGTACACATGTACACCACGAGGGGGTCACTCACCCTCCTCCACGTAGTCGATGGTGGAGAGATGCTGGATCCGGCTGCACACCACGCTGCCCTGCCTCCGCAGCTGGGGGCGTTGAGTGGCGGGTGGTGAGTTGCCAGGGGCCGAGGCGGCGCCGGCCGCACTCTCCTGGGGGGTGGCGGGCTCCGCGGCCTGGCTCAGCTCGATGCAGTACTCGATGAGGCTGCTCATCAGTTCGGCCTGGGGGGGAGAGGGGGCCGGCGTGAGGCCTGGGGGGGAGCCCTGGCCCAGGCCCACCTCTCCCTACCTGCTGCAGAGCCAGATGAACCGAACCCACAGCCCCCTGCCCTCTGGTGGGGGAGGCAGTGAGGAAACCAACACCCTTTATGCAAGGAAGGAAGGGGGGGGTGTGCTCTGTGGGCCAGGGGCAGGGGAGGCCTCCCATGTGGGGGGACTTCAGGGGTCAGAGATGGGGTGGGAAAGAAGGAACGCAGTTAGAAGGCGCAGGTCGGGAGGGAGGAGGAGGGCAGGGCTCTCGGCATGTGCGTTTGCTGAGAGAAGAACCCGCAGCCAAGGAGAAGGCGGTGGTGAGGTCACCGGGTGGGGAAGGCGGCTCCCTCTGGGCACATTCTTCTAAAGTGACGTCTTCTCAACAAACTGGAAACACTACGCATGTTGACATAAAAGGTGATGTGACCAGATGTCAGCGGGCACGGTCTGGGCACCATATGGTGGGGATGGCAGGGGATCGCAGACCCACAGACAGAAAGCTGCCAGCAGGTGGTGTCGCTTAGGCAGCACGTGCTTATGAAGTGTCACCCTGCTGCAGGCGGCAGGACACAGCAGGGACTGAGGTGGACACATGCCTGCCTCGTGTCGTAAGAAGAGAACCTGCTGGGGAGCAGGGTCAGTGGCCAAGGGGGCAGCCGGTGCCCACCTGCCCGACAGGGTGGCCCGAGGCCTCCCCAGAGCCACACAAGCCGCCCTGCGCAGGAGGAGCAGGGCAGGAAACCGTGCACAGGCGGGTCCGGGCTCCACACCGGCCTCCTCTCCTCCCTGAGGGAACTGCGCTGAGCTGAGAGGGGCGCTGGGCAGCGGGCAGCCAGTGGGGACAGGCCCTGAGCCCTCTGAGTTTCTCTAACACCACTTGATGCTCCTGAGGTTCGGGGACGCGGCCATTGTACCTCAGCCACATCCGACAAAATGAAATATCCATTCGGGATAAAACTCAGCAAACTAGAAATGGACGGGAACTTCCTTAACCTGATGACGGGCGTCTATGAAAAACGCACAGCTAACACCACACTTACTCAGGGCAAGACTGAATGCTTGGGCTTCCCTGGTGGCGCAGTGGTTAAGAATCCGCCTGCCAATGCAGGGGACACGGGTTCGAGCCCTGGTCCGGGAAGATCCCACATGCCGCAGAGCAACTAAGCCCGTGCGCCACAACTGCTGAGCCTGCGCTCTAGAGCCCGCGTGCCACAACTACTGAAGCCCGCACGCTTGGAGCCCGCGCTCCGCAACAAGAGAAGCCACCGCAATGAGAAGCCCGCGCACCACAACAAAGAGTAGCCCCGTCTCACCGCAACTAGAGAAAGCCCGCAAGCAGCAACAAAGACCCAACACAGCCAAAAATAAATAAATAAATTTATATTAAAAAAAAAAAAGACTGAATGCTTTCCCCTCAAGTCAAGGATGTCTGCTCACACCTACTCACCACCGTTAACGGGGATCCGAGGCAGTGCTATCAGCCAAGACAACTGAGAAGCACACAGACTGGAAAGTTAGAATACAACTGTCCCTGTTCATAGACAATGTTAACTGTCCACACAGAAAATCACAAAGAATCTGCAAAAAAGATACTAGAAATAGTGAGTGAGTTTAACAGGGTTACAGGATAAAAGGATATATGGTAAGAGAATCAGCTGCATTTCTATACACTACAATGAATAACTGGAAATTGAAATTAAAAATAGTACCATCTCTGGTAGCACCAAAAAAGGGGGAGAGGGAGATAAATCTAATAAAAGATGCACAAGACTTGTATGCTGAAAACCATAAAATGTTAGTGAAAGAAATCAAAGACAAATAAATGGAGATATAAAATAAATGGACTGGAAGATTTAAGAACATCTTTTTAAAAGACATTTTTTAGGAAAGAAAATCAAGTTATAGACTGAAAGAAGACATTTGCAAAATATGTATCAGATAAGGGACTGGTAGGCAGAATACATAATGAACTCTTACAGCTCGGTAAGAAAACAAATAACCCAATTTTAAAAATGGACAAAGGAAAAAAAAATGGACAAGGGGAATCCTCTTGCACTGTTGGTGGGAATGTAAATTGATACAGCCACTATGGAGAACAGTATGGAGGCTCCTTAAAAAACTAAAAATAGAACTACCATATGACCCAGCAATCCCACTACTGGACATATACCCTGAGAAAACCATAATTCAAAAAGAGTCATGTACCACAATGTTCATTGCAGCTCTATTTACAATAGCCAGGACATGGAAGCAACCTAAGTGTCCATCAACAGATGAATGGATAAAGAAGATGTGGGCCATATATACAATGGAATATTACCCAGCCATAAAAAGAAACGAAATTGAGTTATTTGTAGTGAGGTGGATGGACCTAGAGTCTGTCATACAGAGTGAAGTAAGTCAGAAAGAGAAAAACAATTACCATATGCTAACACATATATATGGAATCTAAAAACAACAACAAAAAATTGGTTATGAATTCAGAACCTAGGGGCAGGACAGGAATAAAGATGCAGATGTAGAGAATGGACTTGAGGACACGGGGAGGGGGAAGGGTAAGCTGGGACGAAGTGAGAGAGTGGCATGGACATATATACACTACCAAACGTAAAATAGATAGCTAGTAGGAAGCAGCCACATAGCACAGGGAGATCAGCTCGGTGCTTTGTGACCACCTAGAGGGGTGGGATAGGGAGGGTGGGAGGGAGACGCAAGAGGGAGGAGATATGGGGATATATGTATATGTATAGCTGATTCGCTTTGTTATAAAGCAGAAACTAACACACCATGGTGAAGCAATTATACTCCAACAAAGATGTTAAAAAAAAAATTAAAAAAGAAAAAAAATGGACAAATGATTTGAACAGACATTCCATCAAAGAAGACCAATGGATAGCAAATGAACACACGGATGGATGATCAACATCATTACTCATTATGAAAATGCAAATTAAAACCACAATGACTTATCACTACCATACAGTTATTAGAATGGTAAACAAACAAACAAAAACTGATAACACCAAGTGCTGGGTAAGGATGCAGAGCTACTGGAACTCTCGGACATTGCTGGTGGGATGAAAAAATGGTACAGTCACTTTGGAAAACCGTTTGGTAGTTTCTAGTAAAGCTGATCATATGTTTATCATACAATCCAGTAATCCCATTCCTAGGTATTTATGCAAGAGAAGTGAAGGCATACGCCCACACAATAGCCTGTACACAAATGTTTAGAGCAGCTTTATTCACAAAAGCCCCGAACTGGAAACAACCCAAACAAGTGGGTGAAGAGCTGACCTGTAGTGTATCCATACAATGGAATACTATTCAACAATCAAAAGGAACGAACTGTTATACCACGAAATGTGGATGAACCTCAGGAGCATGAAGCTTAGTGAAAGAGGCCAGCGTCAAAGGGCTGCATACAGTATATATACTGTAGGGCTGGACCACTATTTGTTTATCTATCTACCAGTTGACAGACATGTATGTTGTTTCCAATTCTTTGGTTAAGACAAACGAAGCTGCTATGAATATCTTAGTATAAGTCTTGTGTGGACATATATCTCCATTTCTCCTGGGTAGATATGATGCATGTGTTTATATGACATTCTGGAGAAAGCTAAACTCTAGGGATAGCTAAGGGGAGGTGTCAAGTAGCAGGTGAAGAGATGAGTCTTCAATCAGAAGCAGAATGTACAAAACAATTTAAAAAAAAAAAGCACAACCCCAAAGAAAAATTGGCAAAAGACTTCAACAAGCTGGATATCCAGATGGTGGATACACACATAAAAGATGCTCAACCTCATTAGTGTGTGTGTGTGTGTGTTTGTGTGTTGCCAATTAAAACCACACGGAGATTTGGGGGTGATGGAAATAATGCCAATTAAAAAATGGGCAAAAGACGTGAATAGACATTTCGCCTCTAGGAAGATACACGGATGACAAATAAGCAGCTCCATAGCTTGCCTGCGGTGGCAGTGGTCACAAGGCTGTGTGAACGTGTTAAAACTCACTCTTATTGTAAAGTATACCTCAATAAAGTTGACTAAATAATAAAGGAAGAAAACACAAGGAGATACCCCTCCTCACCCACCAGACTGGCTGAACGT
The DNA here is from genome assembly GCF_949987535.1 of Balaenoptera acutorostrata. Classification (NCBI taxonomy): domain Eukaryota; kingdom Metazoa; phylum Chordata; class Mammalia; order Artiodactyla; family Balaenopteridae; genus Balaenoptera; species Balaenoptera acutorostrata. Next base: position 7,280,340 of record NC_080072.1, read on the forward strand.
TCAAGATGACAATACTAACTACTGGAGCAGCCAGCACGCGGCCACCGTGGGCGAGCGCCGAGCACGGCGCCTGCCTGCGACCCGGCCTGTCGGCTCCTGGGCGCGCACCTAGGCGCACACAGAGGACGTGCAACACCGATCACGCAGCGTTGTCTGCAACAGTCCCGAACTGGAGACCCAAGCGCCCGTCCGCAATGGGACGGAAAAGTCAACACTAACAAATTCACATGTGGAACACCCGAGAGCCGCATGCAAGACCAAAGCACTGCCACCTGCAGTGGGGACGAGGACGGAGCTCACAGACACAGGGCTGAGCGCAAGACACCGGGCAGAACAGAACACACTGTGGGAACCCACTGCCCTAAGGCTCAAAACCAGGCAGAACGACTCTGGGGTGACACAAGTCAGGATGCGGAGGTCCATTGGTGGGGGGCAAGGCTGGGAGAGGGTTCAAGGGGTCTTTCTTAATCTGAAAGGTGTTACATGGGATTCTTTGGGGAAATTTGTTGAGATTAAGAGATGGGGGGCTTCCCTGGTGGCGCAGTGGTTAAGAATCCGCCTGCCAATGCAGGGGACACGGGTTCGAGCCCTGGTCCGGGAAGATCCCACATGCCGAGGAGCAACTAAGCCCGTGCGCCACAACTACTGAGCCTGCGCTCTAGAGCCCGTGAGCCACAACTACTGAGCCCATGTGCCGCAACTACTGAAGCCCGCGCGCCTAGAGCCCATGCTCAACAAGAGAAGCCACCGCAATGAGAATCCCGTGCACCGCAACGAAGAGTAGCCCCCTCCTGCCGCATCTAAAGAAAGCCCACGCACAGCAACCAGGACCCAACGCAGCCAAAAATAAATAAATAAATAAATAAATAGATTTATATATTTTAAAAAAAAGAGAGTTGGGCACTTTTCTTCATGTATATTATAATTCAATAAAATGTTTACTTAAAAAAGAAGTCTACAGAATTCCTTGGCGGTCCAGTGGTTAGGACTCCGCACTTCCACTACAGGGGGCATGGGTTTGATCCCTGATCGGGGAACTAAGAGTGATGTAGAAAATATGATGTCATCAGCATAAAGGTTGGGACGGCCGAGTGTTCAAAGATGAGAGAGGGAAGAGCTAGACAGGGAGAGAACTCCCTTGCGAGGCCCTGGAGAGGAGGCCCAGCAGGGGAGACCGGGGGGAGGGGGGGAAGGCAGGAGGCGGGAGGAGCCTGCAGGAGCAAGAGCAGGCACCCGGGTAGCGGGTAGCGGGTAGCGGGTAGCGGGTAGCGGGTGTGGCGGGGCAGAGGCTGCTGGGGTTGGAGCAGTGGATGTAGTGGTGGGAAGGAAGGCGCAGAGGGAGCAACGGGAGAAGCCCGGCTGTGGCGGGCCTGGGGGCCCGAGGTGGCGGCAGGAGGGGACACGTGCTTTCACAGGAGTCCCTGGAGCCCGTCTCTATGCTTGGGGCGGAGAGCAACGAGGCCCTGAGTCCTGGAAGGGCCCTCCTGGAGAAACCAGGGTGGGAGGGGAAGGGGCGGGGATGAAGGTTCAGGTGGGAAGACCAGGTGCCAAACGGATGAAAGTGAAACAAAGGCAAAGAGGGGTCTCAGCCATTCCACGCCTGCTCGTCACCTGAGAGCCCTGCTCACCGGGGGCTCAAGGACCGAGGGAGCCAGTGCGGGCTGGTCACACAGCACTGGGCAGCCCTCCACCAACCACTGCCCTGACGGCAGCTGCCCCGCCAGCTGGCCGGGCCTCCCGAACCCGCAAGGGTGGCTCCCAGTCAGCAGGAGCCGGCCGCCTGGTCCCCAGGCCCTCAGCAGCCCACCCAGCCTGGAGCCTCCAATAGCCTGGGGCCCCTGAGTCCCATCCCCAGCCCCGGCGCAGGCAGCACCCACCACTACCTGCTTGGAGTAGACCTTGAGGAGCTTGTTGACCGGCGTGCCCTCGCTGTCCCCGTCGAACTCCAGCCACAGGGCAGACTCTTCCTCCTCGGGAGAGGTGTGGTCCCACGATAGCTCCTGGAAGCGCAGGCCCAGCAGGACGTGCTGGCCAGCGGGAGACACAGAGCCTGGACTCCTCTGGGCAGAGGCCTGCTCCCCTGCCCCGTCCCACGTGGGCATCACCAGGAGGATACACCTGGCCAGGCTATTTACCTCCAAGGCTGAGCCTAAGCTCAGGTGTGAGCTTCTCTCAGGAGAAGAAGCCCCGCTTCCATCAGACCCTCAAAGGAGGCTGTGGTCCAGGGAGCATGAGACCCCTTAAACCACGCACTTCTCATCAGCGGGTCAAGCTCCTGACAGCTGGGGCAGTGACTCGGGGGAAGGAAGGTGGGGAGGGGAGACCTTCCCCCTGAGATCAGCTGGGTAGCATCTCAGCAGGAGGCCGGATCTGGGCCTGGCATGTTGGGGCACAGATGCCCAGGAAGGGCTGGGATCCCTCTCTGGGGACAACCAGAAGTCTCCCCCAAACTTCTCTGCTGGCTTAGCAGGGAGCCCTGCCCAGGTGCAGAGAGGCCCACAGGGCAGGCTGCCGACACCACCTTCTACCCAGGCAGCCGAGACACCCAGCACCACATGCGGGAGAGGAGCAGGACTCAGCCAGCTAGGCGGGCTCCCAGTCGCAGGGCTTTCTGGGAAAACCACCAGCTAGTCTCCAGCCACTGGCCAGGCAGAGTGGCCAGGCCCTACCAGCCTCTCTCCACCAGCTGCAGCCTCCCCTTGTCCCGGCCACCGCCCTGCCTAGCAGGCTGGGCAGAAAGGCTGACCCACAGCAGACCCAGGGAAGCCCCCAGGATGACAGTGGAAGCCCCAGGGACATCTGAGGGAAGGAGGCCAGACAGGCCGCCCACCCTGCTCCCAGGCCAACCAGAAGCCCGAGGGAACCAGGAAGGCCTGGGTAATGACCCCACTCCCTTCCTCTGCAGTGAGGCCCCCACTCCAGGTCCCACCCTGGAGGAGCAGCAGGTACCTTCTCCCTGCTGTCAATGACATGCACGCCCTCCAGACTGATGGCCACAGACACTGGCTTTTGCCCGCCCCGGTGCAAAAAGCCCTGGGCTGGCTTGTCAATCTCGCCGTGGAAAAAGGCAGACCTGGGGAGGGAAAGTGGTGTTAGGCTGTCCCCTCCAGCAGCGAGAACAGATGGCCCAGGGTCTGGATTCACCCACCAGGGAATGCTCTGGCCACGCCCTGTCCCAGGCACCTGAGAAGCTTAAGCTGTTTGGGTGAATGAAGGTTAAATGGAAACCCACCCCAGGGGAGGGAGAAACTGAGGGGGCGGTGAGAGGGAGGCTTCGCGGAGGTGGTGGCATCTGAGCTGATCAGGCAGGACAGGTGGGTTTGAACAGGCAGAGGAGGAACTGGGTGGCACGGCGAAGGGTGGGCACTGCAGGCAGAGGGCAGAGCATGAGCCCGGGTGTGGGACAGAGCAAGCTACGTTCAGGGAACAGCCAGGAGCCCGAGGGCTCAGGGTCTGGGGGCTGTGGTTGCTGGAGGCTGCGAGAGCCCCGCTGCCCACCATCCCCCAGGGGCTGCCCAGGCAGGGAAGCAGCTTCAGGACTCGACACTGAGAAAGGGAAAGGGTGCATCAGTCTTGGGACGCCCACCCGCTGAGCTGTACCCCCCTCCATCCTGCCCCGCCACGGTCTCTTCCTCTCCTCTGGCTGCCCTGGGCCTTCGCCCACATGCCCCCTCACCCCTGGCTAAGCCAGAGCCCTAGTTAAATCCTGCAGCCCCGGGCTTCTATAGTGGCGCAGTGGTTAAGAATCTGCCTGCCAATGCAGGGGACACGGGTTCGAGCCCTGGTCCAGGAAGATCCCACATGCTGCAGAGCACCTAAGCCTGTGTGCCGCAACTACTGAGCCTGCGCGCTGCAACTATTGAAGCCCACGTACCTAGAGCCCATGCTCCGCAACAAGAGAAACCACGGCAATGAGAAGCCCGCACACCACAACGAAGAGCAGCCCACGCTCACTGCAACTAGAGAAAGCCCGTGCGCAGCAACGAAGGCCCAACCCAGCCAAAAATAATAAAAAAATAAAATAAATTTATTAAAAAAAAAAAAAATCCTGCAGCCGCGAGGACAGGACTGGAGACAAGCACGCTCCACCTTCAGTTCCAAGAGCAGCCCCGAGCACGGCCCGGTGCTCCCAGGAAGACTCCCACAGGCTCGGTTCAGGGCTGGGACTCCTAATCCGCTGAGGAACTGAAGCAACCCAAAGAGTGGCCACTTGCCCGCCCGCACCTCAATTTTTCACTCTCTATTCGATCCTATCAGCACACACGCATCTCACTCACCATAAAAGTTAAAGACCTTTTGCTGCCCCACACCCACACTGCTGCTCGGCCCCTGGGCTCCGTCTCACAGTGCAGCTCCTGAGAGAGCTGGTTACACTCACTGATTCTTTTTCTCACTGTTCTCCACCCACTGCTACCCCCAAGATTTTGGAGCCAAGGTCAACTATCAGCCACTCGGGACCAGTTGAACTTGACCTTGAAGCAGCAGCACCTGAGGCTTGGTCACTCCCTCCTCCTCAACACCTCCTTCCACTGGGCTGGTGTAGACCCTCCCGCCTTGCTGGCCGGGCTCCTTCTCTGCCTGGTCCACACTCACTTCCTGGGGCTCCTGGTTTCAAACAGCACCTGCATGCTGATGACTCACCAAGTACCCAACTCTAGACTCAGAAACCCAAATGCCCGCTAGGATCGCCACCTGGGTCGCTGGAGAGCGTCTCAAAATCAACACATCCAAGGACAAGCCCCCGACCTTCCCCGACCTGCCCCCTGCCGCACACCATCCTGTCTCAGCTGATGACGACGCCACCCTGCAGCTGCTCAGACAGAAACCTGGAGTCCTCTCTGCCTGCTCTCCTTCATGTCCTGTACCGCACATCTTGCAAGTTCCTTCAACTCCACCCTCAACGCCTCTGGAATCTGGCCGTGTCTCCCCTCCTGCGGCACCACCACGCGGCCTGGGCACAGTACCCTGTGGAGTATGGTGACTGTCCTCACGGGCCATCCCGCTGCCCCCGTGCCCACCTGCAGTCTGTTCTCTGCTTCTACTGCTCACTGTCTCTCTCGCCACTAGAACGGCCTCTTCACGGGCAGGGATGGTGCTCTCTTTTGTTTACCGAGGTGTCTCCAGCACCTAGAGGGTGCTGGCGCACAGTAGGCACACAGGAGCTACTGGCTAGACGTGCCTGCATGAATGAGAGCTGGCTGAGGGGGAGGTGGGCAGGTCCGTGGACCACGTGGCTGAGGCAGGAGGAAGGAGAGGACCTGTCCGGTGTCCTAGCCCGTGACGGGGAAGGGGGAGGACGAGTGTCCAGCCTGGGACCCGCGGGGCCCGAGGTGCTGGCATCCGGACATACCTCGCGTGAGGACAGAGCTCAGCGGGAACGGAGATGGGCTCACGGGCCGCGAGGGCGGGACAGGGGGCCTGGGGCTGTGGCCGCGGCCAGGGAGCCGCTCACCCGTAGAAGGGCAGCTCGTGGCACTTGAGGAGGTAGGCGCGGTAGTGGGGGCTGAGGGAGGCCTCGTGCTCGCTCTCGCTGCCGGCCACCTCCTTCACCCTGCTGTAGGCGTTTAGCAGGCCCTGCTCGCCAGTTCCGGCCTTGGTCCCACGGCCCCGGAGGGCAGCGAAGAGCCCGTGGCCCCGCTTACAGAGGTGGGCAGGGAGGAAGGAGTCCAGCTTCTCCCTGTGGAGGAAGGAAAACGGGGCCCGGCATGAGGACAGCTCCATGCCTGCGGGCTGGGGAGGCGCCAGGGTTCCCAGGGCGTGGGGAGGGCAGGGGGCGCCCCGCACACGGACCCCCAGAGAGCCCACTGCCGAGATCCCTGCAGCATGAGAGGCCTGAAGGAGAAGTCAGGAGACCGGGATGAGAGCTGAAACCAGGCCCACCCCAGAAGCAGACTGTGGCCAGAGGAAGGTTTCGATTTCTAAACTGGTGATTTTACAACCAAGAAATGGTCCAAGTGACCTAGAGCTATCAATGTTCTGTTCTGCCAAATAGGGAGGTAAAAAAACCACCAACCTACAACTCATCAGCACAGGTTCATGAAGGAAAGGGCATTTTCAATCACACACACAGAGTCGGGAAGCATCCTGGCGTGACAGCACCGTTCTTCCCCCTCAGGCAGCCCCCTGACTCTGGCCAGGCACTGGCCCTTCCAGGTGGACTGCAGCCGGGGCCCAGCCTACGAGCAGTGAGCGCCCTCTCCAAGCCTATGTTTCCACGTTTAAGTAAGGACACGGATCCCTACTCACATGGACGGGCGCCGGCATGTGCCTGGCATATGGTGGGTGCCAAACAAATATGGCCGAGGTTGTCACTGTCACCGAAGAGGGGAGGGGTCCCTGCGGGGGCTTCTGGAGGACCAACACCCCGGGCCATGGGAAGGGATGGCTGGCCCTGCAGCAGGGCTGACGCAAGGAAAGACCCTGATGCCCGGAGGGGCACCCAGGGGGCTGCCCCCACTTCGCAGGGCTGCCGTGGGCATCTTCATCATCTGTCCCCCGACATCCCTGCTTCCAGCCACAGCGCCCACTCATCATTGGAAATCCCACCTTCCCACTCTCAGTCCACAGGGTCTGTGCGGGCTCATGGTAGGTCCTAAGGGAGGATCTGGGCCTCAGCCAATCAGCACCCTGGCCACTCTGTCTCCTTTGGGTGGACCTGGGCCCAGTCACCAGATGAGTCTTAGGACTCTGGTCACGTGAGGGACGAGGTCTCTCCTTGCCAACGTGCAACTATTGTGATCACCGGGCCACCACGAGGCAAGAGCCTGAGTGCGAACTGGCCCAGAGGACACAGGGCTGGGCAAGGAGAGTGAGGACAGGGTCTTGGGGTTGGGGGTACCCAACAGGAGCCCCTGCATCTCAATCACCCCAGACCCATCCATTTCTTGACAAACTCTCTCAAGTCCAAATAGTCTGAGCTGGATTCGCTGTCACTTGCAATAGGACCAGACATGCCCATCACGAGAGCCAGGATTTCTACGGCTGCCAGCCTCCAGCCAGCTCAGCTGGGATCACTCAGGCTCCACTGAGCCCATGGTGGCCCCTGCTGGGCCCCGACACAGGGTCCTGTCTCTGTGCATCCTCCCACCCCAACACAACTGCACCCTGAAGGGCTGGTGTGGGTTGGAGCCCTGGGTCTAGGACAGGCTGTGTTCAAAGTTCATCTTCAGGGCTTCCCTGGTGGCGAAGTGGTTAAGAATCTGCCTGCCAATGCAGTGGACATGGGGTCGAGCCCTGATCCGGGAAGATCTCACATGCCGCGGAGCAACTAAGCCCGTGCGCCACAACTACTGAGCCTGCGCTCTAGAGCCGAGCTGCAACTACTGAGCCCATGCGCCACAACTACTGAAGCCCGCGCGTCTTATAGCCAGAGCTCCACAGCAAGAGAAGCCACCGCAATGAGAAGCCTGCGCACCGCAAGGAAGAGTAGCCCCCACTCGCCGCAAGTAGAGAAAGCCCGCGTGCAGCAACGAAGACCCAATGTAGCCAAAAATAAATAAAATAAATAAATTTTTTTTTTAAATTAAAAAAAACAAACTACATAACTGTTACCAGTTTAAAAAAAAAAAGTTTATCTTCTTTGGAAGTATCTCTAAACCTCAAGATCATTGTTCACAGAGGTCAGAGACAGCCTGGTCTGCTTCCAGGTAGACTCAATCGTCATGACCCCAGGCCCTGCCAATTCACACAGCAAAGAGCACGGCTTCTAGAGAGACGGGTAGGAAGCACAGAGCCGGCATACTGGAGCATCCAGGAAATGGGGCCTCATCCCTGGAGTTTGAGACTAAGTGAGACTGTCACTGACAACTGGGACTCAGTATTTGGCCACTCCCTGGCTGCGATCCGCAAAAAGAACAAGCCCAACTCCCCTTGACCTCACGCGGAGGCCGGGCTCCACCCTCACACACCTCTGGGGGTCCTCGCACGGACGTCACTTCCCCCGTCTCCCACTGCCCAGGCCCCTCAGCCCAGAGCAGACGAGGAAAAGGAGGTTCGGAGAGGTGGGGTGACTCACCCAAGGTCACACAGCGTCAGGGCCTCCTGACTCCAGGACCTGGCAAGACCACTTGTACCCAGGATTCCGAGGTCACCCTCCCCACCTCGGGCCCCTGTCTCAGGTCACGCTGGCCCTCACCTCAGGGCACAGGCAGTGGGCTGGCCAGGCTGGTAGGGCCCGAGCTGCACGCGGCACACCAGGGCCCCCAGGGCCTCGCAGTCCTCCACGTCGCATGGGTACCGAGCGGCCAGCACGTTGCTCTTGGCCTCCTCGTAGAGCAGCCGCAGGACCTCCTTGTCATGGATCTGCAGGCCGGTGTGGCAGGGAGGGGTGGCTCAGCTGGGTGGGGCACCAGTGTCCAGGGGTCAGGAAAAGGGGAGGCTGGACACAGGGCGCCAGACCTGGGTGGTACCGCCTGGGAATCCCTGCCTCACCTGGAGCTCCCGCCGTTTGGGGAAAAACACGTTCCTCCGGAACTGCAGGGAAGGCTCATCTGGGGAGAGAGGAGGGGGTCACCGGCCGGCCGCCCCACGCCCCACGCAGCCAGCTCTGCCCTCTCCCCAGCTGGCCCAGTCTCCAGTCCCCAAGCCTCCTCCACCACCACCGAGAAAACCCCCAGGCTGTCCAGAGACAGGGGGTGTGGCTTATCTCAAGCTGCTCACTGCCCCCCCAGCCCACCCCTCCTGGGCTCCTCTCAGGGATCCCTCCCTCCTCCGGGGGAGATGCCAGCCCTGCCTCTCAGCCAGGGCAGCTCCACCTGCCAGGGGAGGCCTGGCTGGGCCCGGAGCCCGTGCTCCAGACCCCGGTGGGCCCCTGGGACGGGGACGCGCAGGCAGCAGCACTGACCCATGGCCACGTCATCGTCCGGGGCGTCGGTGAATCGCAGCAGCAGTTCCTGCCACTGGCGGCCCAGCTTGTAGGGCTGGTGCTTGGGCTTCAGCTGCACCTCTGCAGGACGACAGGGGAAGCGGCCATGAAGCCCTGACCAGTGCAACTGCCACCCGCTAACAACAACAATGCAACGATGACGCAGTCACGACCAATATTAACTGAAGTAGGTACGAAGTGTCCAAAACCATTTCAAGTGGTTAAAGGCAACTGCCCTGCAATAACCCTACCCTCATTTCATCCAATGAAAATGAGGCTCAGAGAAGAAAAATGAGGCTCAGAGAAGTTAAGATGCTTGTCCAAAGTCACACAACAGGGACTTCCCTGGTGGTCCAGCGGTTAAGACTCTGCGCTTCCACTGCAGGGGGCGCGGGTTCGATCCCTGGTCTGGGAATTAAGATCCCGCATGCTGCATGGTTCAGCCAAAGAAACAAAAAAAACCCCAAACAAACAAAAAAACAAAGCCACACAGCAAGTGAGAGGGGGTCAGGTTCCAGGCAGAGTCAGTCTCTGACTGTTCCCTACGGTGCCCAGGATGGGCTGGAGCCGAGAGGCTGTGGCAGACGGAAGGTGCTGGGGCCGGTGGTACAGATGGCCCCAGCACCGCCGTTAGGAAGCAGAGCCCAAAGCTGGTAACTGAGGCCCAAAGGCCCAAGGGGCTGTCCTCCCCTGCTCCTGGCCCTGCCTGGGCCTCGCCCCGGCCAGCCTCCACCCCAGCATCTCCCCCAGGGGCTCTGGGCTCCAGCTGATCTTCCACCCTGCAAGCTCCCTGCCTCAACGCCATGCCACCCAGCTGCCACCAGAATCAGTGGCTCCACCAGGAAGCACTCCTGGCAACTTGCTCCTGGCAAGCCTTCCCAGCACACTTTAGACGGTGAGTTCCCTGAGGGCAGGGACACTCTCACTCCTGTTCCCCACCGGACCCCTAGCATCTAGCTCTCTGCCCGGCACGAGGTTGTGGGCGGGCTGCTCTGCACGTACTTGTGAGACGAATGAGGTAACTGGCTAGCTGGGACCCCGGGACACTGTCCACGGTCCCCAGCCAGCCTCACTCCCTGAGCCCCAGCAGCTCAGAGGACTCCCGTTATCAGAAGAGGCCTGCGCTGACCCTGCCATCCCACGCTTCCAGATGGGGCCTTCCTGCCTGGAGGCTGTCACCCCAACGAGACCGACAGTCCCTGGAGCCCTTTTCCATGCAGAGTGACAGTGGCATGGAGAAGGTCAAACCCTCCCAAACATCCAGCTTGAAGGGCGGCTCCAGCAGACAGCACCCCGTCCCTGGGGCATATGTCACCGCCTCACCCACTCCGGGCGTGGTGCGGGACCAAGAGCTCTGAGGGCCCGAGTCAAAGCTGAAGTGGCCTTTCAGCCTTCCTGAACCCAGCCTGTGAACAAAGTGGGCGCTGACTCCGTGCTGGGGCCTCTGGGATGGGGCGGTGCCCCAGGGTGACCCACTGGCCACACAGGCAGCCCATTCATGTTCCGGTGACGGGGGAGCAGGAATGCGACGATGAGGGAGTGGGGGAGGAAATAAGCTGCCCCACTGCAGGGACAGGGTGTCTGAGGCAGGGCAGGGGCCCCACGAAACCACCCCCAGCTTTCCAGAGACACAAGCCAAGGGGCCCGCGGTCCTGACCAGCAGCCAGAAGGGTGAAGGAGGGGCAGCTGAGCTGGGTGGGGAGCAGCCGAAAGAGACCGACCAGCAGGAAGAGGGTGGGCGAGAGCGGCAGCTGGGCAGGAAGCTCCCACTAGAGGGTGGGGGTGGGGAGACAGGCACTCCCTCTCCTACCAAGCGGGCACACCCTCCCTCCAGGGCACAGGCGCAAACTCCTAGGGGCCCAGGGACCAGGCGCACCCTTCTTGCCCCTGTTCCTCTACAAGGGAGGAGAATGAGCGCAGAAAACATGCCTGGTCCCGGCACCAGCTGGGGCATCCTCTCCTGGCCCCTCTCCTGACCAAGCCAGCAGGCTAGCAGCCCTCTTCTGAGGCCCCAGGGAGCTCCCCGCTCCCCCGCACCTCATGTCCCCCAGGCCTGCGGGCTGGAGGGCCCCCACTGCCCTCATCCCCACTCCACCCGCCCGCCTTGGGATCTCAGCCTGAAAGGGCAGGACAGGGTGATCACGGGCCAGAAACCAGGCAAGGCTGTAGACCCCCTGCAGAGAAGCTGGGTTCCCACTCATCCTCCCCACCCTCAGGAAAAGTCTCATCCTCAGGGGTGGCTGCTTCCTGGGCCGGGTCCCACCTTCCTCCCTGCCTCCACCGAGCAGGATGCAGCTCAAGGAGGCTGGCTGGGGGCCACCCAGGCTTCCATTCTGATCTTGGTCCCACCACTCACTGGTCCCACGGCTCCAAACCTCAATTTCTTCATCTGCGTGACCAGGCTGGGCCATGAGGATAAGGTGAAACTCTGCTTGCAAAATGCCAGCTCAGGCTGTGGCACAGACCACGTGCTCGGTGAACACGCGCCCCCTCCCTCCCTGTCCGCCGCCCCCGCCCCTCCTGATGCTCAGGCTCCAGCAGCACTGAGGCTGAGGGGTAGGCTTGGCCCCTCCTCTGCCTCCAGCACAAAGAAAGGAGAGGCGGGGGCAGAGAAGCCAGGCCACCTCTCAGGGCTCTGGGTCCTGAAAGCCACGGCTAGCTCCAGGACAAAAACAAGTCCCACCTTCCCCTGATGTATAGCGGCCAGAGGTTCCAGAAGCTGCTCCCTCCTTCCCCACCGGTCAGCGCCCTTCCAGCCCTTCCGCCTGGGCTTCTCACTGCCAACCAAGTCTTACCCAGCAGAGGGGAGACAAGCCAGAGCGCAAAGGCATCCAGGGCAACATCCGGGAGCTGCAGGACCTCACGGACGGTCTGATGCAGCTCGTGGGCAGTGAGCGAGGGCAGGTTCTCCATGGCCAGGGGCACCACTGTGTCATCCGCCAGGTACACCAGCACGTCGGCTGCTGCAATGGAGGCCAGGCAGGGTCAGTTGGGCCCACTGCCCAGGCATGCCAACCAGGCACCCTCCACTCCCCGCCCTGGGGCTGCAGCCCCCACCCTGCACCCCCCACCCTGCACCCCTTGGGGTGACCAAGGCTACATTCCAGAGGCAGAGCCCCAGCATCCCCGAAGGACCCTGTGAAGAGTGCTGTTAGGACTTACTGAAGACCCTCAAACCACCCAGAAACCCAGCAATTCCAGCCCAGGGACGAGCCTAGACCCACCGTGACCCCCAAAAGTTCAAATTAGGGCTGGCTGCTGCACCCACACACACTCCCCTAGCAGCCCCAAGGACTCTGGTGTGCTTCTTCCCTGAAGGAGAACATTCTACAGGTGGGACTGAGGCAGAGATAGATTGAACCCATCCTGAGGTTACAGTAGTTAGTAAATCAAGCAGGGAGGGAGAGAGCAATTATCCTTAAGCAAATCACTATCTCCCTCTGACCCAAGCTAACATGGGGACAGAAGATTCTCAAGGCCATCCCAGGGTAAAGCAAGTTCCAGGGCTCAGCTTCCTTAGGACTCTTTAAGACTCAGGACTCAACACAATGGCCTTTCAGTGTTAAACAGAAGTACAATCCAAAAAGTTGAGTGTTCCCTTGTGACAGCCTGTGGGATGCCTATTTGGAGCCTGGAGCCAAAAGGAGACCCTTGAAAGAGCAGCCAGATTCAAATCTCCATCACTGGAACCACAGGTACCATGAAGAAGCACTCAGCTTCGAGGCCAATATACTCGGGTTCCAATCCTGCCTGGCCTCTGGCTAGTTGACTGATTTCAGTAAGTCAGTGTGTCAAATGCCTCAGGTGCAAAGTACGGCTAATACCAACCCCCCCCCCCGCACCCCCCCCATGAGCTTCTGTGAATCAAATAAGATGAAGCCTGTGAAACGCAAAGGTACAGTTTATTACTAACACAAATGAAGGTGCTTTTTGGATCCCCACTCTGTCCTGCTCTAACAGCTACTCTCTTGAGAGATCATAAAATAATGTCCAGGAGGCTGAAATTCAAAGGGAAATCTGGGACAGTGAAGGCTCCAGTATCCTGTCACTTAACCTCTCTAGGGCCCAATTTCCTTCCTATAAAATGTAGATAATGATCTCTGCTTTCAAAAGGCTATTTACCAAACAAAGAAAGTGAATATGTCATTTTTCATTCATGAGATTTCATTTGAATTTCATGGCTACCTAAGATTTTACAAGTGAGGAAATAGAGGTTCAAGAAGGGTACCCAACTCAGCCAGTAGCCTAGTGACAGAGCCCAGGTCCCCGGACTGACTTGTCACTTTTCCACACCTCAACAGACCTTATTTGTTAATTAATAAATAAGATTCTCTTCAATGAAAGAGATGACAAGCCAGGGCCACTTCCTCAGGGCTGGGGCCCTAGGAGGGTACAGCGGGGAGAAGACTGGGGACAGGGACCCACCTCGGGCTCCCACGGAGGACACGCTGCTTCGATGGGACCGATCAGCGGGGCCGGGTTGCCCAGCATTGTCTTCTGTCCCGTCCATCTGCAGAGGAAAAGAGAAAAAGCAGCTACTGGAGAGTCCGGAGCCCTTCAAGCTCTCACTGAGTAAGGAAGGGGTCCCGAACTGATCTACGAAGGTGAACAACCAGGGCTGGAGGCACTGGTGTGCTGACTAGCGGGGTGAGGGGTGGGAGTCCTCCGCCAACTGGAGGTCGGGGCAGGTGGAAGGCGTTGGGGCCGTGGTGGTCAGAAGACGGGTTAAGTTCGGTTCGCCGGGGTGCCCAGGCACGGCACGGCGCACCCCTGTCCGAGGCGGGGGCCCGTGCAGGGCGTCGCCGCTCTCTCACCTCGCAGGGACGCAGCGCCCGCCGCCTCAGTCCAGGTTCCTGCCCTGACCCCGGCCGCCAGCTGCTGCCCCGGCCTCACAGCCCGCCGGCACTCTGAATCCCGCTTCGGCTCCAGCTCCCGGGGCTGCTACGCGGAAGCAGAGGCGGAGGAAGCGCCACACACGGCCCCGCCTCTCCGGCCCGCAGGAGCCAATCGGAGCTCGGAGCCGCCGCGCACGCGCCCTGCCTGCCGCCCACGCGCTCACGCCCCTTGACCGCTCGCGGCTATCGGGGTCTCACGCCTCCAGCTTCTTGTGGCTGCGTTACGAAACTGCCTCGCCACCTACCCGAGTGACTGGGGGGCCAGTGGCCCACACACACGGGTCCCGTCTATTGGCCGGTAACAGGGTGTGGCGAAGGTTCAAGGAAATCGGGAATGGGGGCGCGAGCTCTGGTGCTCAAACGCGTGTGACGTTGGGCCGGTCCCCTCACCTGCAGAAGGGAGATGCTTCGTGGGTGCGTATCATGGAGTCACACTGTGCTGGGCGTTGGGTAAAGGTGACGCAAGCCGCCGCCTGTACTGCAGCGCCTCGAGGCCGTGAGGGGTGATAGGCTGTCCGCGGTGGTCAGGAGACAGGGTCCCTGTCCCGGCTCATCCTGGACAAGCCCCTTCGCCTCCGGGCCTCAGTTCCCTCTGTAAAATGAAGAGGTTGTACTCAATGACCTCCAGAGATCCTCAGATTACATGTCAGAAATCCAGGCTGGGCACACCTGTTATTCCAGGGAGCAGTCACATGAGCCTTCACTATCTTGGACACACAGCCTGGGACACCTTGCGTCGTTCGCAGGCTGGGAGAGGCATTGGGGCCCCGAAGAAGCAGGTGTGAAACCACTTATCCCCAGGGTCATGTCACTAACATGTATGTCCTGGCAAGGCCAGCATGTGTGTGCTTGAGGTGTAGAGGTGCCTCAGAGAGAAAAACAGGTCCATACGGCGCCTTCCTAAGCCAGAGTAGCCAGAGGTTGTTCTAAGTGACAACAATGGGCTGGGGGATCAGGAGGGTGGGGGGGTGGGAGGTAGAGGGCTCGCCCTGCCCTGATTCCAGCGCATTGGAAGGCAGCTCCAGCTCCTAACCCAGTCCAAGTTTCCTCAGTTTTTGAAACAGCTCTTTGCCTGCCCTGCGGGACCCACACTGCCCCACGATTGGCCCATTACATCATGTTTTCCTTCCCAGCATGATCTAAGGACTCAAGGAAGCTCAGATGTGAGCAGTGGGAATCGGCATCTCCCTCCAGGTTCTCAGCTCTGGGACAGGCCACAGTGGCTTGGTGGCCTCCCTAAACCAGCTGGACTGAAGTGTGAACACAGTTCAGTGTGTTGAGTGCTTACTGGGTGTGCGGCCTGGGCTGGGGCAGAGGATGGAGACCTGGGTGAGACGTGGCCCCTGCCCTCAGGGGTTTCACTGGGGAGTGGAGGGAGAGAGGAGAGAGAAAGAAGCCCAGGAGAGATGCATATTTATTTATTTAATTAAATATTTATTTATTTGGTTGCACCGTGAGGCATGCGGGATCTAGTTCCTTGACCAGGGATGGAACAAGGGCCTCCTGCATTGGGAGCGCGGAGTCTTAACCACTGGACCACCAGGGAAGTCCTGAGAGATACATGTTTAAAGCTACATAAGATGACAGAATTGCCTTAAGAGTTATAAAATGTCACAAGCAGGAAGAGCAGCGTCCTCAATTCCTGAGCACCTACTGTACTTTCCCATGTGTTTCCTCATGTCATCCTCATGGACCTTGGGAGTGGAGATGAGAACAATAGTAGCTGCCATTTGCGGAGCATATACAATGTGCCGGACCCTTTTCTAAGTGCTTTAATCTTTATAACACACTAAGTTAAGAGGTGAGTATTATATTTCCATTTTATGAGAAAACAGGATCAGTAAGGTTCAGTAACAAAGCTGACGTCTGGCAGTACGTGTGGTGGTGGTGAGGAGACTGGAACCCAGATCCAGCGGGGAGCGGCGCTGGAAGAGATTCCTGAAGGCATTCCAGGTAACGGGAGGTGTGGGAGCATGGTTAGGACACCATGGAAGCCCTGGGCCATCAGAGCACAGCAGGTGGGAAGGTGGGGTTGCACCTGGGGGTTGGGGCATGAACACCAGGGGTAGGGCTGTGGTGGGTTTAGCAGCCAGTGAGGCCATTTTGGAGGTCGTGAGCCACAGAATGTCAAGATCAGAGCTCTGCTCCGAAAGACAGAGGGTCAAGCTGGTGGAACTTGCTGGAGGATTGGAGAACTAGTCAGGGGTGGGGCTGCCCTTCTGCCAGCCTCTGGGGAGTGGCAATGGGTCTCCTTTGAGCTGGGGAGGTGTGGGATTAGAGAAGAGAGTGGGATCCATTCTGAAGTGACAGGGCAGCCTGAAGGCCTTTAGAGCCAAGAGGCCTTAGACTCAGCAATCTGCTGGGCTGGTCCTTTACTTTTGCAAACAGTAAAGGCCCACGGAGGGATTGCCCAGCATCAATCAGGAGACAATGAGCTGCAGAACTAGGATAACAGCCCAGCTTCCGCGAGAGACCAGTACTCGGGAAGGTCTTTGGGGGCAGCCCCAGGGGCCCTGGGCAGCTCCAGGGGGAGGGGGTCAGAGACGGAACCCTGCTTCCTAGAACCTGTCCACCCACGAGAATGTGGTGGGGGTGGATGTGTTCTGCTTTGGCAGCAGCGGGAGAGGAGACGCATCAGCAGGACTGGTCCTTGGGCATTTGATGGGAAACTAAGAGCTGTAAGAGATCTGCAGGGGCAGATTGGGGCTATTCGGAGGACTTTACATTCTTTGGGTCCTGTTGGAGATGGGGACAGAGAATTGGAGACCCAGGGCTGGCTGCAGGGCAGCCCACTAATGCTGTTCCCTCACTTGTCCACTCATTCATTTCTCCTTCATTGTCTACGCTGTGCCACACATAGTTCTAAGCCTTTAAGATAACATTAGTGGACGAAACAGCCAGAGGTCCCTGCTCAGACAGACAACAAGTTAATTGCATAGTGTGTCAGAAGGTGATGAGTGAAAGAAAAGGTTGGACCAGGGAAGGGACACCTGGAATGCTGGGCAGGTGGGGCAGATGGCAGCATTCAGCGAGCCAGTTAGGGCGGGCTTGCTGCGCAGGTGAGTCTGAGCCCAGGCAAGAGGAGGCCGACTGGAAGAGGGAGCAGCCCGTGTGAAGGCGGGGGGGCGGGAGCCTGTTGCAAGAAGAGAAGGAAGCCAGTGTGGCCGGAGGAAGTCAGAGAGCAGGGGTGGCACCTCGAGGGCACTTGGAGCCTAGGAAGGCTTTGGTGTTTTTGTTTTTTGGGGGTTTTTTTGATGGCGACGCGTGCCTTGCGGGATCTTAGTTCCCCAAGCGGGGATGGAACCCATGCTCCCTGCAGTGGAAGCGCGGAGTCTTAACCACTGGACCACCAGGGAAGTCCCTGGAAGGCTTTGGTTTTGACTCTGAGCAGGATGGGGCCATTGCAGGGTGTGGAGCAGGGGAGAGACACAGTCTACTTCAGTTTCAACTGTGTCATCTGAGTGCTGTGGAGGACAGACTGGAAGGGGAAGTGGGTGGGTGGGAGGGACAGTGTGGGGGCAGGGAGGGCAGCTGTGGACAGGAATCCGAGTGGAGGTGATGATGGCTGCGGGCCAGGGCAGTAGCAGTGGAGGAGGTGAGGAGGGGTTGGATTTGGGATCTGTTTGGAAGGTAACACGAACGCAGTTTCCTCACGGAATGGTGGTGAGGTTGAGAGAAAGGGAGGGGTCAAGGTGACTCCAGGGGTTGGTGACACGTTTGGGGACTTCATAGCTTTCTCTGGGCAGTGGTGCCTGAGCCCTGGATCTCCGTGCCCTTGAGAGAAGACACCCTCCTCCTCAATCCCACCCCAGGCCCCAACTTCCCATCATTCCTGAGAAAAGAAATCTGACGGAATATTTTATGGCTGTTGATGTGAAGAACGTGTTACATCTGTACGGCACCATTCTCTCCGCGTTTGCAGCCAAACCTGCAGTCAGCACCTTGCCTGCGTCCACGGGTCTGCCCCCTTGTCCTGCCCCATGTTCCGGTAGCACGTGTGCATCCCACCCTGCCACCACATGCCCACCACTGCTGTCTCCCGGGCCTTACGTCATAGGAATCGATGTGAGGTTGCCAGAGAAAGTCAGGAACATGGCCCTGGATGATGTGGTCCTGAACATGGACACTTAACAAAAGAAATGCTCACATATTGAGGTGTGGGGAAGTCATGCTGGCTTATACCTGAGTTAACTTGAATTTGATGCGAACTAGAACAGCCTGTTTGTGGCCTATCAAGCATACACTGTACATCTGCTTTAATTATTAGAGAAAAGGGTACATTGACCAGAAGTAAAGAATGTCCACATTAAAAATAAAGATTAGGTGGGCTTCCCTGGTGGCGTAGTGGTTGAGAATCTGCCTGCCAATGCAGGGGACACGGGTTCGAGCCCTGGTCTGGGAAGATCCCACATACCGCGGGGCAACTGGGCCTGTGAGCCACAACTACTGAGCCTGCGCGTCTGGAGCCTGTGCTCCGCAACAAGAGAGGCCGCGACAGTGAGAGGCCCGCGCACCGTGATGAAGAGTGGCCCCCGCTCGCCGCAACTAGAGAAAGCCCTCGCACAGAAACGAAGACCCAACACCGCCAAAAATAAATAAATAAATAAATAAACTCCAATCTCTAAAAAAAAAAAAAAAAAGTTGTTTAAAAAAATAAAAAAAATAAATATTAGGGACTTCCCTGGTGGTCCAGTGGCTAAGACTCCACGCTCCCCATGCAGGGGGCCCGGGTTCGATCCCTGGTCAGGGAACTAAATCTCGCATGCCGCAGTTAAGAGTTCACATGCTGCAACTAAAAATCCTGCAGGCTGCAACTAAGACCTAGCACAGCCAAATAAATAAATAATAAATAGAAGATTAAGTTCCTCCCTTCCTGGGACGCCAATGCTGGTGCTCCTTCGATGATAAGTCTCACTTCCCAGGTGCCAAGGCCACACTGACTCTCTGCGTATGTGCTGATCTGTTTTTTTGAAACCATGAGGAATGTATCCCTGACTTGTTTGATGTTCTTTGTTCTGACAAGACATAAAACTGTGCTGAAAACCATGCTTCTCCGGAGCAGTCCCTCAGAGTTATCTGAGAGGCTGTCTTCTGGGCTATAGTCCTCAGTTTGGCTCAAATAAAACTCTTTTCAATTCCTGTTATAGATTGTGTATTGATTATTTTCATCGACAACACTAACACCTGGAAACCCCCTTTAATGACCTCCCAAGCCTCCCAAATGACATGGGAGCAGAGAACCTCAAAGTGTGTGCCTGGCCACAGATCACCCGGCTGCCCTGGGCGGCTGAGGCTGGAACCCGGTTTAGAAGATGCCAAAGCCTGTGCTGGCTTCCACTCCATGTACACTGCCCCCCTTCTGGGGCAGAGAAAGATGACAGAGTAGGAAAAATAAAAATACCAGACACTTAGCGGAAAACACAACAGGTGAGCAATCATCTGATTTATAAAAAGAGGCAACGAATTTTTTCTTTTCTTTTTTTTTTTTTTTAATTAGTTTTGCTTTTTTTTTTTAATACTTTATTTATTTATTTAATTTATTTATTTATGACTGTGTTGGGTCTCAGTTTTCGTGTGAGGGCTTTCTCTAGTTGCGGCAAGTGGGGGCCACTCTTCATCGCGGGGCGCGGGCCTTTCACTATCGCGGCCCCTCCCGTTGCGGGGCACAGGCTCCAGACGCGCAGGCTCAGTAGTTGTGGCTCACGGGCCCAGTTGCTCCGTGGCATGTGGGATCTTCCCAGACCAGGGCTCGAACCCGTGTCCCCTGCATTGGCAGGCAGACTCTCAACCACTGCACCACCAGGGAAGCCCACGAATTTTTTCTTAATTGAAGTATAGTTGATTTACAATGTTGTGTTAGTTTCTGGTGTACAGCAAAGTGGCAACAAATGTTTAAATGATACAAAATAGCATTTTCAAAACAAAGAGTAACTGTATTTAACCATACTCAGTTCATAACAGAGCAAGAAGGTGAGTGGAATAATCATTCATGCTGGGACTTCCCTGGTGGCACAGTGGTTAAGAATCCGCCTGCCGGGGCTTCCCTGGTGGCGCGATGGTTAAGAATCCGCCTGCCAATGCAGGGGACACGGGTTCGAGCCCTGGTCCGGGAAGATCCCACATGCCACGGAGCAACTAAGCCCGTGTGCCACAACTACTGAGCCTGTTCTCTAGATCCCGTGAGCCACAACTACTGAGCCCACACGCTACAATTACTGAAGCCTGCGTGCCTAGAGCCCGTGCTCTGCAACAAGAGAAGCCACCGCACTGCTCCCGCTCGCCGCAACTAGAGAGAGCCCGTGCACAGCAACAAAGACCCAACACAGCCAAAAATAAATAAATAAATAAAAAAAAAAAAAAAAAAAAGAATCCAGCTGCCAATGCAGGGGACACGGGTTCGAGCGCGCTGGTCCGGGAAGATCCCACATGCTGCAGAGCAACTAAGCCCGTGCGCCGCAACTACTGAGCCTGTGCTCTAGAGCCCGCGAGCCACAACTACTGAGCCTGCGTGCCACAACTACTGAAGCCTGCGCGCCTAGAGCCCATGATCTGCAACAAGAGAAGCCACCGCAATGAGAAGCCCGTGCACCGCAATGAAGAGTAGCCCCCGCTCACCGCAACTAGAGAAAGCCCACGCGCAGCAACGAAGATCCAACGCAGCCAAAAATAAGTAAATAAATAAATTTATTTTAAAAAAATCATTCATGCTATAGCACTTGTTTAATGAACTGACGACAGAGGAAGTTGGTCTAAGGAAGCAGAGAGGAAGGGAGGGATTCAGGTCCCTGTCCTGTCAGTCTGGGTTGTTGTCCGAAGAGAAGTGGGAAGTCATAGCCTGGTCACCCCCAGGCAGAGAGACACACTACCCTTTATACACCGAGTCCCCAGCCTTCCCCCGGGGAAGAGCCATGGGGAGGGGAAGGCGAGGGAGGCTGTTTCTGACACACGCAAGGGAGTCAGTCGTAAACAACCCCTGGAGAAGGCGGCTTTGGGCCCCGGTGAGTCACTCCTCCCTGCTGGGCCTGCCTCCCAGTGGCCAAGCACCACCGCCGCGGGCCTTGCTTGGGCCGGGCCGGGCTGGCTTCTTAAACCCTGGCTGACTGAAGCAGCCCTGGAGGGGCCCCACCAGCGCCTGAACCCAGCTGCCAGGCCTAGTCACACTGCGAGGCCATTGCTGGCTGGCAAGGGGGGTCAGGCCACCGTGGGCCATCCTCCCTGCCCTGTGAGATTTCAAGCTCTGCACAGCTCCAGGCCACCAGGCCGCCTGCGTTGGCTAGCTTCCCGTCCTGGTCTTGGCACCGGGCCCTCACCCAGGGTTAAACATTAGTAGCAGATTATCAGTCCAGGGTCAGGGGGAGGGTGGAATTACACTTTCACCAGCGTCCCCTCTGCTGGAGCCGCCAGTGCCCGCCCCTGCCAGACAATGCCCGTGGAGGACTTTGTGGCCGGCTGGATCTCTGGTGAGACACTTTTCTTCCTTCTGTCATAGCAACCCCAATTACGGGTCATTTCCTGGGGAAGGTGGGTGACATAGGAGGAGCTGAAGCCAAAGTCCTGGTGGCCTTGGAGCACCCAGAGCCAGCCGTCCTGGAGCCTCCTGGGAGTTGCTGGAGGGGAGAGGAGAGGAAGGCGCAGGTGGGCGGGTGCTGCTGCCCAGTCCCCAGGCTGCCCCAACAACCTGGATACCTGCCAAGTGCCCAGGTGCCATGCTGAGCGCTCCCCCAGACGCACCTGCACCGCCGGAGCCATTTTCCAGGGCTCAGAAAGGAAGTTCACCTTTGACCTCACCTGCTGTCCTGCATTCCCCTCTGGGCCTCTGCCCTACCTGGCAACGTGCCCTGAGGCCAGCTGTGCTGTGGACCCAGTCCAGCGTCTGGGTGACATTCCTCTCTGCAGAAAGAGACATCTGAACCTGCCTCCCGGGGCTGTGACCTCACCGAAAGCTCAGGGACCAGCGTCCGCTATGGAGGGCAGGACCAGGAGGTGGGGAGACGTTGGGGGCTGGGCCCTCCTCCCCTGGTGCCAGTAAGACTCCTCTAAGGGGGCCTCCCTGGTGGCCCAGTGGTTGAGAATCCGCCTGCCAATGCAGGGGACACGGGTTCGAGCCCTGGTCCGGGAAGATCCCACATGCCGCGGAGCAACTCAGCCTATGCGCCACAACTGCTGAGCCTGCACTCTAGAGCTTGCGAGCCACAGCTACTGAGCCTGTGCACCACAACTACTGAAGCCTGCACGCATAGAGCCCGTGCTCCGCAACAAGAGAAGCCACCGCAGTGAGAAGCCCGCGCACTGCAAGGAAGAGTAGCTCCCGCTTGCCGCAACTAGAGAAAGCCCACGCACAGCAACAAAGACCCAACACAGCCAAAAAAAAAAAAATTAATTAAAAAATTAATTAATTAAAAAAAAAATAGACTCCTCTAAGGGCCCCCAGCTCTGCACTGCCGGCTGCAGGGCAGAGCGCTGGGAGGGCCGGTCCGGCATCAAGGCCCTGCCCTGGACAGCAGGAGGGAGCCGAGCTGGCAGCGAGGCAGGAGCCCCGGAGTCCCCCAGTTAGATGAGTCAGCAAGATGCTCGGGTGTCGGGTCTGGGCGAGGACATTGGGCGTCTGGGGTTGGCTCCTCCCCTCTGCCTGTGCTCCCTCCAGGCAGGGCCAGGGTCCTCTCCGCTGTCCCCTGTCCCCACACCTTCCTAGCCCAGTGCCTGGAGTGGGGGAGGGTGCAAGGGGCAGCTGGCGTTTCTTTGGAGTCTGGCAGGCAATCCCTGCCCTGCTTCCTCCTGCCTGAATCCCGCTCTGCTCTGGGTACAAACTTGCTTCCTCGGCCTGGCCCGAGGGTCCTCACTCACAGCACCTTCTTGTCACCACAGGAGCTCTGGGCTTGGTCCTGGGACACCCCTTTGACACTGTAAAGGTGAGTCTAGGGGAGGCACCCGAGGAATGAAAGACGTCGCCTGAACCAGACATCAGGGAGAGAGCAGGGCCTGGCTGACGGAGGCTCTCTCCCGCTTCTCCTGCCCTGCTGGCATCCCGCTCAGAGGGGCCGAGGGATGAGCTGGGCAGGATGCCCAGCCTGCCCACCTGCTCTGTCCTCCCTGTCCGGGTGCAGCTGCAGACCCAGACCACATACCGGGGCATCGTTGATTGTATGGCCAAGACTTACCGCCACGAGTCGGTGGGTGGCCGGCTTTTTGGGGGGCTTTGGGGCGGGAGACCCCTGGGCAGTCGGTGCCAGCTTCCTTCTCCCCTCCCCGCCCACAGAACTCTGCCCATGCAAGAGAGAAAGAAGACCCAAATCTGGGGCCCCTGGGGGGCTGAGCAGTAGCTTAATGCCCCCAAAGTGGAACTGAGGCCTCCCCCAGCCTTAGCCTGCTTCCACCTCCCTGTGGCCGGGCCCAGGAGCAGTTTCCAGCCAGAGGAGGCCCTGCCAGGCCCAGAAAGGGCAAGGGTGAGGCTCCCACAGCACCCACCCAGCTAGTATCCCGTGTCTCTCTGCAGCTGCTGGGCTTCTTCAAGGGAATGAGCTTCCCCATTGCCAGCATAGATGTGGTCAGCTCTGTCCTGTTCGGGGTCTACAGCAACGTCCTGCTGGCACTGACGGCCACCTCCCACCAGGAGCGGTGGGCCCAGCTGCCCAGCTATACGCACGTCTTCATAGCCGGCTGCGCAGGGGGGTTCCTGCAGGTGAGGGGGCGGCATGGGGGCACGTGCACACACTGGGGCAAGCGCATGCACTCGTGGTCACATACACAGGCACAGGCATAGTGATGGCCAGTTCACTCCTTTCCCTCCCATGCCCCTCTGGCGACCCACGGCTGCAGACCCCAGGCCTTCCCAAGGGGAACACGAGATGCTGTGGGAGAACTGCCTGCTCCTGGCTGCTCCCCGTGACCCTGACTGGCTGAGCTGTGGCCTTCCAGGCTGCAGGTCTGGAGGGGAGGGTCATGGAGAACAGAGGGGGCAAAAGGTAGAGAGAGCTGGGGTGGGGGGGAGACAGCGCCAAGAGGACGTGATGGAGAAGCAGTTGATGCCACCCTCTGAGGCTGGCAGGGCTTGCCCACCTCTGGAGGGGTCTGCTTCCATCTGTGAGCCTCACCCGGGGCCTGTCCACAGATCTCGCTGGGAGAGGCTCAGGGTGTTATAATCATTAAGTGACTCTAATCATTTGGTTCTGGTCTTTGTTCTCAGCGCTTAAGGACTGGGCTTTAGAGGGGTGGGGTGGAGGGAAGAGGGGCCTCCAGGCAGCAGGGGGATCCCCGGCTAAGTGGGGGCCTGAGCTCAGAGGCAGAGGGCGTGTGCCTGGCTCCATCCCACCATCCAGCCAGGGCCCTAGGTCACCCTCTACTCGACACCTGCCCTGATGCTCCTGTACACGTACCAAGGCAGAGAGCAAGGGCGAAGGACAGAGTTAGGAGCTCACTAAATGAATTAACCATTCATGAGACCCAAAAGGCCCTGGCTTTGCTTCTGCTCCTTGTGTGGGGCTCATGCCTGCATATTTCCCAAGCCCTGAGACCTGCACCCCACAAAAACAACGAAGAGAAGGAGCCCCCAGGCTAAGTGGCCTGAGTTAGGCTCAGCCGGGCCCAGCTCCTCCGTCCTCCTCCCCTCTGGCTCCTTGGAAAGCAGAACAGATGGCAGAACTGGGGCCTGTCGGGTCACTGATGGGGATGGGGTCCAGGGACCGGCTGGAGCCCCGTTTGCCACCAAGCGCACAGCTCTGGTTAACAGCGTCTTGGAACGGAAAATGTACTTTCACGTGGAGGTGGCGAGGAAGACTCTGTAGCACGGGCCAGGGAATGACAACCTCTTTTGTGTACAAAAGTTGCTTCTGACTCGGCTAAGGCTGACACCGTTGTACAGAGCAGCAACGTCTGATGTCCCCACTGCCCCTGTGGGCACAGGATGGGGAGGGGACGGGCCGTAGCCCGCCCAGCCATTTTCTCACCCCCAGGAGCTTACCCCCCGGAGCAGCCCTCAGCTCAGCACTGCCCGCAGGCTCTGCTGGGAGGGTGCCATCAGGGCGCCGTCTCACAGGGGGGACCCCAGCCCACTGCCCTTCCTGCAGGGGAGGAAATAAGCAAACTGCCACCCTCTAAGGATCACCAGAGCCAACCGCCAGCCTCCACCGCCATCAGCCGTCTCCAGGGCTGAGGAACTGAGCTTGTGTACCTTCCACGAAAGAAAAAAACAAAAACCACGTAAGTCCATAAATGATATGCTAAGCTCAGCTTGGACCTCAGTTCTCACCTGAACTTTCACAGCTGATCTTGACCTAGTTGCGTCCCTGACCCACACCTCGGCCCCTCCCCACAACCTCCCTCCACGTCCCCAGCACTAACATGACCCCGAATCTGTGTCCTGTCTGCCCCAGCCAGGTGATAAAGTTCAAGGACCCGCAGATCCCACCCTGTCACCCACCTTCTGCTGGGACACTAGCGCTTGGGGGTTTGCGAGAGGCGCTTCTCCACCCAGGGGCCTCTGAGAAGTGTCCTGCAGGAGGTGGGGAAGGGGGAATCTATGAAGTTGAGGTGCCCTCCTTACCCCTGGGGAGGGGTCAGTCCCCTGCTGTTTCGTGGGCACAGACTGAAAGACTGAATCCCTTTTTTTTTTTTGAACCTGAGCCACGGCAATGAAAGCGCTGAGTCCTAACCACTGGACTGCCAGGGAACTCCCCTTTTTTTAAAAAATTAATTAATTTATTTTTTATATTTATTTTTGGCTGTGTTGGGTCTTCGTTTCTGTGCTAGGGCTTCCTCTAGTTGCGGCAAGTGGGGGCCACTCTTCATCGCAGTGCACTGGCCTCTCACTATCGCGGCCTCTCTTGTTGCGGAGCACAGGCTCCAGACGCGCAGGCTCAGTAGTTGTGGCTCACGGGCCTAGTTGCTCCGCGGCATGTGGGATCTTCCCAGACCAGGGCTCGAACCTGTGTCCCCTGCATTGGCAGGCAGATTCTCAACCACTGCGCCACCAGGGAAGCCCCGGAACTCCCTTTCTTAAGCACCGCATGCATGCCAGCAAGTTCGCCCGAGGGGAGGGGCAGTGTCCCTTGCTGGCAGGGGCCTGATGCTAAGGGAGGGGGCTCTGGCCCAACCCCCACTGCACGTGGGAGAGGCTGAGAGCGGGCGAGATTCTGACGGAACATGCTGCCCTGGCTGCCCACTGCCTTCCCCCCGTTAAGATCAGAGGGAGGGACTGTTCCCGCCCAAAGCTCCACCCAGGCCCTTCATGCTTCTTTCCCTACAGGCCTACTGCTTGGCCCCTTTTGACCTCATCAAAGTCCGGCTACAAAACCAGACAGAGCCCAAGGGGAAGTCAGGGAGCCCCCCACCCCAGTACCGGGGGCCCGTGCACTGCGTGGCCTCCATCTTCCAGGCCGAGGGGCCCTGGGGGCTGTTCCCGGGAGCCTGGGCCCTGACGCTGCGGGACAACCCCATCCTAGGAATCTATTTCGTCACCTATGAATGGCTGTGTCGCCAATTCACGCTGGATAGCCAGAACCCCAGTAAGCGAAGTGGCATGAGAGGGTGGAGGACAGAGAGGAGTGGGGGAGGGGAGCTGGACTGAGCCCTGGAGGATGGGGAGGCAGCCTGCGGATGCGGGAGGATGCTTCGTTCCTCAGTCTGACCCCCCTCCCCCCCAGTTCCTCTACCCCAGGCTCGGGCACAGTGCTGGTGGCAGGGGGCTCTGTCGGCGTCACCTCCTGGGTCACAGCGACCCCCTTAGACGTGATCAAGTCTCGGATGCAGATGGTGGGGCTGAGGCAGAGGGTGCACTGGGGGCTGCTGGACTGCATGGTGAGCAGCGCCCGGCGGGAAGGGCTGGGGGTCTTCTTCCGGGGGCTCAGCATCAACAGTGCCTGTGCCTTTCCTGTCAACGCTACGAGTACCTACTCCCGGGGATGAGCCTGGCTGGGTGACGAGCTCCCCAGTGAGACCACCGCCCACCTGCCCAGATTGGAGGCCAAGTTGAAAGCACCAGCTAGTGATTCTGATGCCAGAGGCTGAGCCCCTCTTTATCAAGGCACCTCCAGCACGCAGAGGGGCCGGGGAGATGCCTCGGGGAGCAGAAGGCCCGGGGACCTGGACTCCACCCAGATTCCAAGGCTGGCGTGGGCCTCCCAGCAGCACGTGCCTTGATTCCTTTGCTTCCTGAGTCTGTGAAGTAAACTCACAGCCAGTGGCGCTGGTGACATTCCAGCCCACACACTCGCAGAACTTCTGCTTGGCTGCCTGGTGCTGACCACCTAGCTCCCCGGATTCTGGTGACACATCCTCACCTGCCTCTCCCTTCACTTCCTTTCCAGCCTCTCCCCGCATGACTTGAGGGTAGCCCGGTCTCCTCTAGTCCAGAATCCTTCAGTGGCTCGTCACCCTCAGGAAAAAGCCCAAACTCCCCCTCCTCCTGGCCTCCCCTTCCCCCCAGCTTGCTTCTCCCTCTGTTCTCAGGCAGCCAAGTCCTGCTTGAGGTCCCTGAACAAGCTGTGCCCTCGCCTCCCACCCAGAAGGTCCGTTCCCTCTGGGCCAGCAGTGGGCAGTGCCTGCAGGGTGACTCCCCCATCCCTGGGGCTGAGCGGCTCCAACCCAGGCTGAGCACTGTCTCCTGGAGCCCTTCCTCTGCTCGCCTCCTCCTGCCCAGAGCTGACTCTGGGGTTCGCAGACCTCTCTGCTCGCCCCCATGCCTTGATCATAGCCTTCGCCTGTGCTTTATTATGGTTGTGGGTTTACTTCTCAGCTCCCAATTAGACTGGGTGCTCCCTGAGGTCAGGGGTCATACTTCTGATCGTTTCCCAGCACGGAGCCCAATGCTTGAAGCAGCCCAGCAAGTGCTTGTTAAATGAAGTGCACTCCCGACCTCTGGCCCTGAATCCAATCACCACACCCCTGTCTCCACTGAGAGGTTTGCCTGTCCGGGCCCCTCTCGGGGTCTCCAGTGCAGTAGTGTCTGCCTTGCCCATCAATGGCACTTGTTTTCTTTACCCGTCTTAACTGCTAAATGGGAATTAAAAACTGGCTGAAATTGTTCACTTAATTGGCAATAAAGTGAGCAGAGTTTGTACCCACTCATGTCCTGATGTGGTCTGAGATCAAACTGGGCCCCCCTCATGGTGACCTGAACGCCTGGAATTCCTGCCATTTACTGGGACTCCGTATAAAAACCATCACGGTGTTATCATCACAGTTTACACAGGAGGTGGCCTTGGCTCAGGGACAGTATGTAACCCGCCCCAGGTCTCACGGCTGGTATGTCACACAGCTCGCCTGGACGCATCTGAGCCTCCACCTCCAGAGCCTCGTTGCTCTGCTACCCTGCTCTGCCTGGGGCTTGTGACAGTCCCCCACGAGTCACCTAAGTTCAATTTCACGCGGGCTCGACGTACAGCCTCAGCCTCCCCACGTACTCCTTGGAGCTCTTGTTTACTGGATCGTGTGTCACAGACGGTGGCATTCTTCCCTTCTTCCATCGTCATAGCGTGGCCGCAGGGCACGTGGCTGCAGAGCGAGGCTACGTTCCCCTCAGTGGGAACTTGTGCTTGGGTTCTTGCTAGAGAAATGTGAGCAAAAGTGACGCTTGCCAGCTCATGCAGCTCAATAACAAAAAAACAACCCAATCCAAAAATGGGCAGAAGACCTAAATAGACATTTCTCCAAAGAAGATATACAGATTGCCAACAAACACATGAAAGAATGCTCAACATCATTAATCATTAGAGAAATGCAAATCAAAACTACAGTGAGATATCATCTCACACTGGTCAGAATGGCCATCATCAAAAAATCTAGAAACAATAAATGCTGGAGAGGGTGTGGAGGAAAGGGAACCCTCTTGCACTGTTGGTGGGAATGCAAATTGATACAGCCACTATTGAGAACAGTATGGAGGTTCCTTAAAAAACTAAAAATAGAACTACCATACGACCCAGCAATCCCACTACTGGGCATATACCCTAAGAAAACCACAATTCAAAAAGAGTCATGTACCACAATGTTCATTGCAGCTCTATTTACAATAGCCAGGACATGGAAGCAACCTAAGTGTCCATCATCGGATGAATGGATAAAGAAGATGTGGCACATATATACAATGGAATATTACTCAGCCATAAAAAGAAATGAAATGGACGTATTGGTAGTGAGGTGGATGGACCTAGAGTCTGTCATACAGAGTGAAGTAAGTCAGAAAGAGAAAAACAAATACTGTATGCTAACACATATATATGGAATCTAAGAAAAAAAAAAAAAGGTCATGAAGAACCTAGGGGTAAGACGGGAATAAAGACACAGACCTACTAGAGAATGGACTTGAGGATGTGGGGAGGGGGAAGGGTAAGCTGTGACAAAGTGAAAGAGTGGCATGGACATATATACACTACCAAACGTAAAATAGATAGCTAGTGGGAAGCAGCCGCATAGCACAGGGAGATCAGCTCAGTGATTTGTGACCATCTAGAGGGGTGGGATAGGGAGGGTGGGAGGGAGACGCAAGAGGGAAGAGATATGGGAACATGTGTATATGTATAACTGATTCACTTTGTTATAAAGCAGAAACTAACACACCATTGTAAAGCAATTATACTCCAATAAAGATGTTAAACAAACAAAAAAAAGTGACGCCTGCAAATTGCCCATCGCTTGCTTAAAAGGAGATTCCTGACTGTTGGCTGGAAATGGTGACCCCTGGGGGCCACTGCTAAGGATACAGGAGGCGCCTGGAACCCAGGGACTCTGGGAGCACAGCTGACTGTCCACCCTGGGCTGCTGCCTTCTGACGTCTCTGTAGCCTTCACCCGAACTAACACAGTAGGTAAGGGTCTGCCCATTTCGAGGTCAGGGGTAATCCCAGCGTGGCCCATGGAGCAGTAGCATGAGGACTTCCTGGGGGGGGGGTTAGTAATGCAGAATCCCAGGCCCCACCCTGGATTGACAGAATCAGAATCTCCGAGGTTGGGGCCCAGGAATCTGCATTGTACAAAGCTCTCCCTGTGACTTTTACACACGTTAAAGTTTAAGAAATGGTGTTCTGCACTCTATGACATAAATCACAGCAAGATCCTTTTTGACCCACCTCCTAGAGAAATGGAAATAAAAACAAAAATAAACAAATGGGACCTAATGAAACTTAAAAGCTTTTGCACAGCAAAGGAAACCATAAACAAGACAAAAAGACAGCCCTCAGAATGGGAGAAAATATTTGCAAATGAAGCAACTGACAAAGGATTAATCTCCAAAATTTACAAGTAGCTCATGTAGCTCAATATCAAAAAAACCCAAACAACCCAATCCAAAAATGGGCAGAAGACCTAAATAGACATTTCTCCAAAGAAGATATACAGTTTGCCAACAAACACATGAAAGAATGCTCAACATCACTAATCATTAGAGAGATGAAAATTAAAACAACAATGAGGTATCACCTCACACCAGTCAGAATAGCCATCATCAAAAAATCTAGGGGCTTCCCTGGTGGCGCAGTGGTTGAGAATCTGCCTGCCAATGCAGGGGACACGGGTTCGAGCCCTGGTCTGGGAAGATCCCACATGCCACGGAGCAGCTAGGCCCGTGAGCCACAACTACTGAGCCTGCGCGTCTGGAGCCTGTGCTCCGCAACAGGAGAGGCCGCGATAGTGAGAGGCCTGCGCACCGCGATGAAGAGTGGACCCCGCTTGCCACAACTAGAGGAAGCCCTCGCACAGAAACGAAGACCCAACACAGCCAAAAATAAATATAATAAATAAATAAAAGATTACTATAAAAAAAAAAAAAATCTACAAGCAGGATTTCCCTGGTGGCGCAGTGGTTAAGAATCCACCTGCCAATGCAGGGGACACAGGTTCGGGCCCTGGTCTGGGAAGATCCCACACGCTGCGGAGCAACTAAGCCCGTGTGCCACAACTACTGAGCCTGCACTCTAGAGCCCGCGAGCCACGACTACTGAGCCCGTGTGCCACAACTACTGAGCCTGCGCCTAGAGCCTGTGCTCCGCAACAAGAGAAGCCACCGCAATGAGAAGCCCAGGCACCGCAGCAAAGAGTAGCCCCTGCTCACCGCAACTAGAGAAAGCCTACACGCAGCAACAAAAAAGACCCAACGTAGCCAAAAAAAAAAAAAAAAAGAAAAAGAAAAAAAATCTACAAACAATAGATGCTGGAGAGGGTGTGGAGAAAAGGGAACCCTCTTGCACTGTGGGTGGGAATGTAGATTGATACAGCCACTATGGAGAACAGTATGGAGGTTCCTTAAAAAACTAAAAATAGAACTACCATACGACCCAGCAATCCCACTACTGGGCATACACCCTGAGAAAACCATAATTCAAAAAGAGTCATGTACCACAATGTTCATTGCAGCTCTATTTACAATAGCCAGGACATGGAAGCAACCTAAGTGTCCATCGACAGATGAATGGATAAAGAAGATGTGGCACATATATACAGTGGAATATTACTCAGCCATAAAAAGAAACGAAATTGAGTTATTTGTAGTGAGGTGGATAGACCTAGAGTCTGTCATACAGAGTGAAGTAAGTCAGAAAGAGAAAAACAATTACCGTATGCTAACACATACATATGGAATCTAAAAAAAAAAAAAAATTGGTTATGAAGAACCTAGGGGCAGGACAGGAATAAAGATTCAGAGAATAAAGATGTAGAGAATGGAGTTGAGGACACGGAGAGGGGGAAGGGTAAGCTGGGACGATGTGAGAGTGGCATGGATTTACATGTACTACCAAATGTAAAATAGATAGCTAGTGGGAAGCAGCAGCATAGCACAGGGAGATCAGCTCAGTGCTTTGTGACCACCTAGAGGGGTGGGATAGGGAGGGTAGGAGGGAGACGCAAGAGGGAGGAGATACGGGGATATATGTATACGTATAGCTGATTCACTTTGTTATAAAGCAGAAACTAACACACCATTGTAAAGCAATTATACTCCAATAAAGATGTTAAAGAAAAAAAAAAGTGTGTTCTGGATGCTTCTTTTTTTAAAATATTTATTATTTATTTTATTTATTTATTTTGGCTGCACTGGGTCTTAGTTGCAGCACACGGGAGCTTCACTGAGGCACGCAAACTTCTTAGTTCCAGTATGCGGACTCTTAGTTGCAGCATGCAGGGTCTAGTTCTCCCACCAGGGATCAAACACGGGCCCCCTGCATTGCGAGCATGGAGTCTTACCCGCTGGACCACCAGGGAAGTCCCTGGATGCTTCTAACAGAAGAAATACACTGCCCATTCTAGCTGAGGAAGTTATGAGTCTGATGGAAGTGACTCAGACTCCAGTTCTGGTGGCCTCCACTCCTGCACAGATCCAGGAAGCCTATGTTCCTGGTGTGAAAGAACAGGGTCTGTCTGAGACAGTCACTGCCCTTTCTGTGCCCCATTTTCCTCTGAGATCCCTTCCAGCTGGTCCATCTTTGGGCCCCAGTGGCCAGTCCAGGACCATCATGGTGCCAGGGATTTTAGGCCGGACACAGCAGTGCTGGGGAGCAGTTACTGGAACATCTCGGGGGAGTTGGTGGCTGGTTCAAAGGGAGCAAACAGTATGCATGTGAAACAGAAGGTGGCTCTTAGAAACGGGGCAAGGAGGGATCAGGAGGTCAGAGCGGTCCTCTGTAGTTTGTCATTTCTCACCACATTACCAGCTAGCAAGAGAATAACATTTAAAAATCCTTTTTTGATTTTGTTTTTTTGGTGTTTTTTATAGTAATCTTTTATTTATTTATTTATTTTAAAAATATTGTTATTTTTGGCTGTGTTGGGTCTTTGTTTCTGTGCGAGGGCTTTCTCTAATTGTGGCAAGCGGGGGCCACTCTTCATCGCGGTGCGTGGGCCTCTTCACTATCGTGGCCTCTCTTGTTGCGGAGCACACGCTCCAGACGCACAGGCTCAGTAGTTCTGGCTCACGGGCCTAGTTGCTCCACGGCATGTGGGATCTTCCCAGACCAGGGCTCGAACCCATGTCCCTTGCATTAGCAGGCAGATTCGCAACCACTGAGCCACCAGGGAAGCCCTTGATTTTGTTTTAATTAAATCCTTTTGGGGGCAGAAATGATGCCTGTAAGCTTGCCTTTGCACTGCTGGGCATGGGTTTCTGTCTCCTCTCTCTGGTTCTGTCCAGAGGCATCTGTGCAGGGGCTGGAGCTCCTTTTCTTTATGCGCCTCATTAGAACCGGAGAGAATGGCCGGCACCCCTCGGGCCGTGCAGTCACAGGCCTGAGTTGCTTCCACTGGTCTATGGCAAGGGCTGCTAGTTGGGCCCGGAGAACAGTGCTGCAGTGAGGTGAGGGTTAAGCGTGGCATGATTAGTGAGAAAACAACTCACTCCTCTTGGAAAGGAGGATGGAAAGACAAACAAAGATCACGCAGGAAATGGCCGAAGATATTTTAAAAAGCCAGATGTTTTTACATCAGCAGGGTCTCAGATTACGCCTGTTAAATTCCTTAAGGAATTAATAGATGTTATTAGAGGTCATCATTATTTGAGACTCAGAGAGGAGTCCCTGAGAGCGAGGAAATAGTAAATGAACCTGCTTTGAGGTTGAAAATGGAGGTGGTGTCTGAGGGTCACGTGTAAAGGTTTTTTTTAAAAATACATTTATTTATTTATTTATTTTTTGGCTGCGTTGGGTCTTTGTTGCTGTGCACGGACTTTCTCTAGTTGCAGTGAGCGGGGGCTTCTCATTGTGGTGGCTTCTCTTTGTTGCGGAGCACAGGCTCTAGGCACGAGGGCTTCAGTAGTTGTGGCACGCGGGCTCAGTAGTTGTGGCTCGTGGGCTTAGTTGCTCCGCGTTATGTGGGATCTTCCCAGACCAGGGCTCGACCCACTGTCCCCTGAGTTGGCAGGCGGATTCTTAACCACTGCGCCACCAGGGAAGTCCCACATAAAGGGTTTATAACTTGGGCAAACATGTTAAATAGCGTCTCATTGGATTCGTGTCATCGAATGTTACACTTATTTTTACAGCACCGATCACAGTAGGAGAAATTGCAGGAGACTAATTTACATGTATAGTGACATGAGGGCTACATGTGTCTAAAGCAACTAGATTCCAAACCATTATAACATGATTTTAAAACCATTGCTAAATTTGCAAGAAGTAAGGGAACTTCCCAAAGACCCCTTCAAAACAAGGAAGTGAGTGTAAACCGCATGTTGGAACTGTGCAGCCCTTGGGGCAAATGCTAACACTGCAACCTTGAAGATTAAAGAAACACACAGAAGACTAGACTTTGGCCCAGACATTAAGGTAGCTGAACCCAAGATTCATAAATTAAGTCAAGATCCTGGAAGGGGCTATACCTTTAGTGAAAGAGTAGACCAGAAAAGCTCCACCCACCAGTAAAGGGAACCTACAAAGAAAACTGCCTCTCCCTGTCGTGGGAAAAAATTAAGAATAAGATGGGCTCCTGTGAACCACGGTACCTGCTACCACACTGTCCTTCAGCTCTGGGACACCTTCCCCCGCCAGAAATTAATTTATCATGATGGTAGTGCCACCTTGTGTCTGGAAGGAGTAACTACAGGCTTTTCTAAAGGAGCGCCCCCAAATCAGGATCTTCAGGTTTTCCAGGGATTAAATGCAACCAATAAAAAAATTCCCACCACAAAAAAGTGGCCAGAGCCACAAGGAAAAAAGAGCCACCATGAATTCAGGAGAAACAAAAGCAACAGATTTATCTCCCCAAAGATTTCAGATGTTAGATTTATCAGATACAGAATGTAAAATAACCGTGCACAAAAGATCTAAATATATAAAAGAATTAAAAGAGAAGAAACAAGACAGTATAAAAATGACTATATATATATATATATATATATATATATATATTTTTTTTTTTTTTTTTTTTTTTTTTTTTTTTCGCTGTGTTGCACAGCTTGCAGGATCTTAGTTCCCTAACCAGGGATTAAACCCGAGCCACAGCAGTGAAAGCGCCAAGTCCTAACCACTGGACCACCAGGGAATTCCCTGATTATGTATATTTAAAAAAAAAAAAAAAGAAAAAGAATTGTCACAGCTGAAGAGAATTAGGAGGTAGAATAGGAGAAATTAGAGTGCAATGCAGAGATAAAAGAAGATGGGGAACCAATCTTTCTGCTTTGGGGCTCTCTGGATCCCGTTCATCATCTTCTCAAGACTGATGCTGCTGATGAATATAATAATAATAATAACAATAACAATAATATGTAACCTATATATAGTGCTTAAAATAGTGCTTGGCAAGTAGTAAACATTTTATAAATATTAATTTGTTTTTTTTTTTTAATATTAATTTGTTTAATTCTCATGACTGACCCATATTATTTCTGCCTCTTAGGAACAGGGACTGTGTCTTATGCATCTTTGCTGCCCTGGAGCCTTGAATGCCTTCTGAACATAGAAACTTATAAATCAACTGAAATAATGCACATAATTTCTTTGTCCCCCATTTTGCATGTGGCAACACCTGCAAAATTGGATAGGACTGCCTGACCTTGATAAAAAAAAATTAGGTCTGTTGGGAATAGCCGAAGTCCTCTTCGCCTCCTCTGGCTCCTTACACCTTATGCCCAGTGCATGAGGAAGTCCCACCAACTGCAGTAGCTTCCTAACTTACTTGGTTTTCCGGTTTCTACTTTTGCTCCCTACTTCGCCATGTATTCTTCACGCAGCAACTAGAATTAGATTTTTTCAAACATAAAACATATCATGTTCCTCCTTTGTCTAAATCTCCCCACTCTCCCCCTCCCCGCCAAAAAAAGAATCTTCCTGTCTCACTTCCAATGAAATGTAAGTGCTGCCAGCTCAGAGGCCCCTGCCCACTTCTCTGCCCTCCTCCTCTGCTTGGTCTTCTCTCATTTTCTGTTTCTTAAACCTGTCAAGCGGTTTCTAACCTTAGATATTTGTACCTGCTGTTCCCTTTGCAGAGAACACTTCCTTTGGAAGAATGGGTGTTCCCTTCTTATCAGTCACAACTCCCCCCAACATTTCCCTGATTCCCCTCTCCCAGTCACTCTCTAGGACATGGTTGTTTTATTTTCATCTTGGCACTTACTGCTGTCCACAATCACCGTGTTTATTTCTTTACTTGTCTTTTCTTTATCCCCTCTACCAGAAAGGAAGGGTTTAGCGAGGAGGATCCTCTCTGTCTTGTTGAGCACTAGCTTCAGGTCCCAGAACAGGACCTGCTCCACAAGCAAAGCGTTCAGTAAATACGGCTTGAATGAGCCCATGGAGCCATCCACCAAAATGCAACTACGATGCGCGATATCAATGCAAGAAGAGAAGAGATGACTGGTGGCTTTTTCTTTATGGCCGCGCTGCATGGCTTGCGGGATCTTAGTTCCCTGATCAGTGATCGAACCTGGGGCCCAGGCTGAGAGAGCGCCGAGTCCTAACCATTGGACTGCCAGGGAATTCCCTTTTTTGGGGGGACTGGTGGCTTTAAAAAACAAGCTCTGGAAAGAAGTCAGCAGGAAAACCCTTTGCTTTATCCGGCTCCTCCAACAGGAATACGACACCTGAGAACAGATTGCTTATCTGCCCCTCGGTTGCTTTGGTCAGGCCTTTAGAGATCATGTAACTTTTGGCTTCAACATTTAAAAAGAGGTATGTCAGAACTGGAATGACTTCAGAAAAAGGACAATTTGAATGAATACACGTGGGACAACCCGCCTTCCAATGCAGGGGATGCAGGTTTGAGCCCTGGTTGGGGAACTAAGATCCCACAGCCCTCGGGGCAACTAAGCCCGCACACTGCAACTACTGAGCCTGCGAGCTCTGCAGCCCGTGTGCCACAACTAAAGAAGCCCGCAACGAAGACCCAGCACAGCCAAAAAAAAAGAAAAAGAATACAGGTAGGAAAGCAGAATCTGTGAGGAAAGGCTGAATGATTTGGGACCTTAGGCAGAAATGGAAAGCCAGCAGGCAGCTTCAGAACTGTTTAAAAGTGAGGGGACAATGACACACCTTTGTCTCACTGTCGGGCTACCAGGTGTTGAGGTGGTCAGTGAGGACGATGAGCCAACCTGAAAGAACGGTCGGTCTTTATTCACTGACCTCACTGACCGCTACTGTCCGAGAGGCAGAAAGAGGCACCAGCTCCCCAGGGGTCCATTTTCCCCAATGGAACAGCACCGGGGCGGGTCAGATGACACGGTCTCCTGCCTCTTTATGGACTGTGGGAGTGGGGCGGGGAGTGGGGGAAGGTAGGGAGAGAAGCGCTGGGAGTGAAAGGTACTACATCAAAGAGGAGGAAGGGTCTCAGCCCACACCCCCAGTAAGGAGGTGCTGGCGAAGCCCCTAGAAAGCGCCTGAGCTGAGGCCGCATGAGGAGGTCCCCGGGCTGGTCTGAGTCTTTGACTGTGATGCTCCCCAGAAAACCACACCGCCCTGGCTTGTGATTCCTGCGGTCGGCCTGAAAGGCCTCATGTAGGATTTTGGCGGGGAGCTGCACTCCTCAGCAGCCAGAGTCTGTCTGCGTCCAAAGTCCTGGTCCTTTCCAGGTAAGCCATCCTCTTCCCATCCTGCTCCCATGCGTGATCTGGCTCAGGCCTCCCCATCTGTCACTGGGACCAGTGGGAGTTTCTCTGCCTCTAGGTCTCACGTCTTTGACCCACCCTCCACATCTCAGTGTTCTAGAACCTCACAAATGACCTGTCCCCACCATGAGTGAAACCCTTTGGAGGTGCCCCACCACCAGGCTTGGTGGGCTACAGGCGCCTCCTGCTTCCCGGGCCTCCCCGTGCTCTCTCGGGACTGCTGCCTCCTTGCCTGCCGCCCTTTTGCCAGGACTATCCTTCCCACTCCTCTGTCTGTCTTTCTGCTGTAGCTCAAAGCTCACCTCCTCCCGAGGCTCCCCAGGGCCACAGCACTGTGCACACGCCTTTATGACGACCCTTAATCACACTCCACTGTCACTGTCTGCAAGGTCCTGCCTGGCAAGGACACCATCTTTGCAACCTTGTCATGCAGGAGGCCTTGCTGAAGAGATGTTGTGAAATGATCACATGAATGAAAAGAAAAAAATGAATGGCTATTCCAAATTCTGGCTCCTTTTTTTTGGCCACTCGGCTTGCAGGATCTTAGTTCCGTGACCAGGGATCGAACCCAACCCTCGCCCTCTCAGCAGTGAGAGTGCAGAGTCCTAACCACTGGACCACCAAGGAATTCCCCTGGCTTCTTTTTGTTCCCCTAGAAAGTCCCTAGCCTGTCCCTTCCTTTCTCAGACACCACCCCTACCATGGCAATCTGAGAGAGAAATCAGAGCAGCAGAATGTCCTGGGCAATACTTGGGATCTGCCTGTTTGCCCATGAGGAGTCCCCACGTCCTGGGAGTCCCTCCTGCCAGAAGAAGAGGTTCACTACTGGTCATCCGCAGACAGCTCCGGACAGCCGCGTTGCAGCAACCCTCAGCAATCAATTTAAAAAATCTGAGTTGAAAGTTTTCACCCTTCTCCCATGAAAATAACACCCTGGCCTCTTTTCTGATTAAAAACTTTATTTCCAGAAGCAGAACTGTTTTTAACACAGAATTCAAGGGATCGACCTGTCTGTAAAGCCCGAATTCCACCTTCCCAAGTCCCTGACTCCACAGAGGTTCAGAAACTATGCAGCCTAGCTTCACTCCCTGACACCCCATCTTTAGACCCTCTTCTCGGGGCTTGGAGAACTTTTGCTCAGAGCTTAGACTTAGTCTCCCAACTTGTCTCCCTTCAACACCTTTCACAAAAGCTCCATTTCCACGGGAAAGAGACCAGCCCCCCATCTGCCTTCTGAGAGAGGGCGTTTCCATGGGAAACAGGAGAGGAGGGGGTTCCGGCTGGAAGGGCCCTTCACAGGCAGCAGAGTCGCTCCACCTCCTCCTCACAGGCGTAGAAATTTTCAAATAGCTCAGGGGCGGTGCCATTGCACTCAAACCACCTCCTCAACGTGCCCAGAGCCCGGAGGGCGTCGGCTTTGGTGGGCAGGGGCTCGAAGCTGTCCTCTCCGCCCCCCTCCTGGTCTGCAGTGCCCACCTCCTCTTTGCACCCTCCAGACACAGGCTCCTCACCCTCCAGGTCCACAAAGCGGGAAAACTCCTCGAGGCTCAGCCCACCGGGGACGGGTGGCATCTCGGAGGCTTTGTGCGGGGCCAGGGGCGTTTTGCCTGGAGCCAGCCCTTCCTGAACAAAGCTGCTCACGATGAGCTGGAGAGGCACCTTGGCCCAGGCCGCTGCTGCCATGTGTAGAGCGTCCAGCACTGTGATGCCTGCCCCGGCCTCAGCTAGCGATGTGCTAGCCCTCTCGCTCTGGGCAGCAGCCAGCTTGCCCAACAGACGGCGCCGGTAATGGGCCTTAAAGGCCTGGACCACGGAGCTGGGCAGGGAAGGCGTGGTGCTAGCAGCGGACAGAGGCAAGAGCTTCACGTGGCCGAGCCCGGGCAGGCCTGCCAACTCCTCCACCACTCGGGCAGCCAGCAGCAAGGCTACCTGTCGGCCCTGCCGCCCCATGTCCCGATCAAACTGTGCCAACCATTCTGACCAGGGGATGGCCAGGTCAGGGTGGTAGGAGGCGGGCAGGGCCTCACTGCTGACCCCAAAGAAGCATCTTGGGGCAGCCTGGAGCCCACTGACCAACACCCGCCGTTTCTCTGTGCCCCTGCTGTTGGCACACAGCAGCACCTGTACCCGATCACACACACCCACTCTGCCGGGCACTGCCCGATATAGCAAGGGCACTTCAGCACACCCAAAAATGTCCTCTGGGGAGAAATCTTTAAGAGAAAGAGGCAGCTGGGCCTGGGGCGTGGGAGCTGGGGGAGGCGGCTCAGGGGTGAACGGAGGCGCCACTACGTGGCGGGCCCCGAAGCCCACGTTGTTTCGGCGTTTCCAGCGGACCAGCCAGCCGATGCTGGGCACAAAGTCCTGGCCCATGATGTCGGCCAGCTCCTTGGCTTTGTGGAGCAGCATGGGCCCCGTCACGTCCCAGGCCTTGGCCTGGGCAATGTGGTACCAGCAGAGCAGAGCCTCATCGATCCCGCTGTACTTGGACTCCCGCTTGCGTTTGCGCTCCCGGTTGGCCGTGCCACTGCACCAGTCCGCCAGCAGCTTCTCCTTATTCTTGCAGATGCGGGAGATCTGGGGCTGGGAGACCTGGAAGCGCCGGGCCACCTCCGACTGGGACATCTTGGACTCATCCAGCAGTTCCAGCACCTGGATCTTCTCGGCCAGGGACAGGGCGTGAAGCTTCTTCTTGCTGCACAGCTCCATGGCGTCTCCACAGCACCTGTGTGGGGAGGAAACGGTGAGCGGGGGCAACGGTGGAGGCCACTCGTGTTGGGAGAGGAGGTCAGTATGAAAAGAGATGTATGAGGCTGGGAGACAGGCTGGTGTGGGGGAGAGGCCAGGGAAGACTGGACCAGCTGGAAGAGGGTGAGGGTACCCTGAGCAGGAGGTGAGAGGGCTGGGCTCAAAGGAAGGGAAATGGCCAGGCTGAGCGAGAAGCGGGCCGGGCACTGACGGGGAGAAATGACAGAACAGAGCCCAGAGGAAGTGGCCCCCCGGTCAGAGGGAGAAGGGAGTCTGGGCTGGGGTTTGGGGGAGAAGGATGAATAGATCCGAGGGGACAGCTGCAGAGGCAACAAAGGAGAGTGGACGGGAGAGGACAGGGGGGCTGGGGCCGAGTGGGGCATGTGTAGGGATAATCAGAGCTGGCGGGAGGAATCCCCGAGAGGGGGAGGGGCATGGGGATGATGGCCTAGGCTGGATTTAGATGAAGATGTTTGGGGCAGGGTGGTGGAGTGAATGAACAGAATTGAGGTGACAGGTGTACAGACGACAAAGAGGGACGGATTGGGGGCTGAAGGAGCAAGTCTAATTTGGTGCTGGGTCCTGAGCAGGTAAGGCTGGGCCAGGGTCCTGCCTGGAGGGGGAGTAGGAGCACAAGGCCGAAAGGGCAGGTGCACAGGCGACAAAGGGCCAGAGGGGTTAGAAGGCCGCGGGCAGCGAGAGGGGCGGGGTGTCCTCAGCCGGGAGGGTCGTGGCCTGGGAGGGGTACCACGGCGCGGGGACGAGCGTCCGGGACCCAGGCAGGCCGGGAGTCGGGCTCCGCAACCCGGCCGGCCTCTCCCCACGGTGACCCGAGGTCCGTCGGCAGGACGGACCCAGTCATCTGCCCGCCGGGCCTCCAGGCCTCCCCGCCTCCCCGCCTCCGGCTCCGCACCCACCTCAGGCGCTCGTCCCGCGGCTCCCGCCCCGGCCCCGGCCCGGCTCCCGAGCCCCTATCCCGGCGGCTACGGGAGAGCAGGGGAGGGACGCGCGGAGCGGACAGAGGGGCTGCGCGGGCGACGGGCGCGCGCACAGCAGGACCCCAAGCGCGCCGCCCGCGCCGGGCCCTCTCCCGACAGGGAAGACCGCGGTCCGCCGTTGCGCTCCCACCGCCTCAGCCCCGCCTCGGCCCAATTAGATTGGCCTTCGGTGGCGTCCGTCCCGCCCCTGGCTAAGTCTCATTGGACATAGCGAAAGTGGCGGGTCGCCGGGTCCCCCGGGGGACGGAGCTTCCAGTGCTAAGGGACGGCGAGGCGGATCCCGGACGCGGCGGGAGTCCTGGAGGCGCCGCCAGCCTCAGGCGTCCCGGCCCTCGGGGCCTGACGAGACTCTGGGCAGCGTGAACGCCGGAGGTCTTCCTAGCCGTGACCCTAGGCAGCTTCCTCATCTGCCAAACAGGTCTAATACCCCTCATCGAGTGGTTTTTAAAAAAATGGAAGGTTTTAAGCTACACAAAAGATGTTACCATGGACAGCAGTGGCCTCACGTCTATCAGCCCGGCTACAATAAACTACTTGCTTGGGGCCAGTTCTGGTTTAGGGTGAGAAAAGTCTAATTTTTTTTTTTTTTGCCATGCCACGCAGCATGCGGGATCTTAGTTCCCCAACCAAGGATCGAACCCGTGCCCTGGCATTGGAAGCGTGGAGTCTTAACCACTGGACAGCCAGGGAAGTCCCAAAGACTAATTTTTATTTAGTTTTGGTACCTGTTGGCAAGATTCTAGTTCCCAAACTCAAGATTTAATATTATTCCCTTCCTTGGTAGCCTTCAGTTCTTTGCAATCAAATATAGACTTTCTAACCTGGGGTCTAGTGCTCCCCATTCAGATCTAGCCTGCTTTCCTCTCCCTTCACAGCTCTGATTGGAGGGCTGGGGCCACAGATGAGTCCCCTTTCTCACAGCTTCCCTTCCCATCCCAATCCTGATCCCTCTTCCATCCTGCTGTATGCCATCCTAAATCCACCTCCTGCAAACTTTCCAAATTTCCTCTCACTTATGCCTGCTAGTGTTCTCATCAGCATTCTCATTTCTTACATTTTTCGTCTATCTGTTCTGGCCTTAGACTACTGAACCACCAAGGATCATTTCATTGCTTTCCTCCCTCTGCTCCAGGCCTACTTCCACGTGAAGGCACGAGGATGGGGGCGGTGTTGTCCCTAACACAGTTCCCAAACTAGAGCACCCCGCTTACTTAACTGAACACAAGGGCCTAGGCCACACCTTTCAGTAGGAAACAGTGGCTTTCAGACTGTCCCAGAAAACCTTAAAGATACTTCAGGGGGTTCATAACTGATTCAAATCTTTAAAACGGCTGCAGGAAAAGGAAACATTTTTGTACATGTATATATGCCTGGAGGAAGGCCGCAGCGCTGCGCTATGGGCTGAGTTCATGCACACTGCATACAATGAAAGTACGTCAGGCAAGCAAGGCTGAGGTATCTCTCTGCTCATGTTCATTACTCGTACAAAAAGGTTTCATGTGTTTCACTGTGATGTCATTAATTTTCCTGTCATTATAATCAAGCTTCTGGACCTATTTTTAAGTATCTGAAATTGCAAGGTCAACTGTTACAAACCTGTCACCACTTGCATATACAAATCCAGCAGAATTTCCTCCAAACCAACAAAAATACAGAAATAAACAGGATTTTGAAGTTATTTTTTAACCCAAATTTTGTATTAATCAAAACAACTTCATTGTTCTTTATAAAAAAATTGTTATAACCTAATTTACATAAGAAATTAAAACAAATACCCAATTTTATATCAACTTAATCTATTGAGGTTCAGCAAAAATTTTAATTTGGGGTAAAAGCTATGCTTCAAAACATTTAA
The DNA here is from genome assembly GCF_949987535.1 of Balaenoptera acutorostrata. Classification (NCBI taxonomy): domain Eukaryota; kingdom Metazoa; phylum Chordata; class Mammalia; order Artiodactyla; family Balaenopteridae; genus Balaenoptera; species Balaenoptera acutorostrata. The sequence continues at coordinate 7,323,213 of NC_080072.1, forward strand.
AAGCCACTGTCCTAAGGAAGAAAGTTTTAGGATGAAGTGGCCTTAACCAGAAAAGGGAGTCTGGAGATAAACAATCCAGCAGAGGGCTCTGTGTAAAAATGTTTATTTGTACTAATGCTTAGAATACAGGAACTAAAGAAAGAAAGAAAAAAAAAAAAAAGACACCTCAACTCCAAAATGACAGTGAATTAGGGCCTGCCCACAGCCAAGGGGAAGGACACTCCAGGGTGTCCTGGCATGGACTGTCCCCGCCCCCCACACTACTTAATGTGTCACCAGGCAGAAAATTGAAGAATCAGGGTGCGAAGACCTTACCAGCTGCTAGCGAGTGTGCCAGGGAAGAAAGGGATGTCTATGTGGCTTCCCCACCACCCAGGAGCCAGGATACACAGAGCAGGAGGCAGAGGCTCCCAATTCAGTTAAGGGCAGGAGCTGAATGCCCAGGTCCAGGAAGAACAAAAAGGGGGTTTCGGAGGTAGGCTTTTTCATCGAGTTAAAAAACAGGCACATTATCCAACATCTCCCTGTGGCCCCCAAGCAGTTGGCCTGGCCCCCTAATGCTTCCCCTCTCCCCACAAAACCAGAGGGAATAAGGAGGGGAGGCAGAAGACAGGAAATAACAAGGGTGGGGAATGCTTCAGTCACTAGAGACCAGCGCCCGTGACAGTGAGCCAGGCAAGCACAAGGAACAATCAGGTGAAGCTGCTACTCCCCGTGGGGTGGGGTGGTGGGAATGGGATAGAGCCAGGAGGGTGACCAAGAGCATCCTGGCTCAGGCAAAGGATCCTGGGTAGCAGGAACAGAGAGCCGCGGAGAGCCACTCTGGGGGAAGGAGGCTGTGAGGCTAAGCAGCACAGAGGGCACTGGAAGCTTCTTGCAAGCTTGCTCAGTTCTCACTCCCAGCTGCTCTGGCAGAGGCCCCGGCCTGGCTCACCTCCAGGGGAAGGGGAAACCCTGGGGACCAGAGTGGAGGCAGAGCTGAGAGAAGTGAGCTGCTCTCCCACTCTTTCTCAGAGGACACGGTTTGAACCCTGTGAATACCAGGGCCGGGGCCCGAGGCAGACAGAGTGAATGCACTTCATGGAGAACAGTGAGAAGCTGGGCCCACAGGTATGCCTTGGGGCAGTGTGACGCTCCGTTCTCCCTGAGGGCCTGGGGCCAGAGGCGGTCAGAGCTGCCACCTCAGCTTGCTGCTGCCAAAGGCAGGTTGGCACGACCTCCCCGAGGTTCTCTGGACTTGTGAAAGAGATTAGGAAGGGAAGGTGGGTATGAAAAACAGGAGAGAAACAGCCCTAGATGTATGGGGGATTGGGGGTGGCCACATCAAGAGGAGTTCTGATTCTGGTAGATGGAAGCTTTCTCCTTCAGCAGGTCCAGACACAAGTGGCAGCTCCAACTTCCTGCAGAGAAGAATAACGGGGTTAGGAGGGGCCCCGCACAATCCTCATCTGCTGTCCTTCTACTCCCCACACCTCACCTCCAGTAGCAGGACTGGCTACAGGTAGGATGGGAGATGTTCTGCAGTAGCAAAGTTTCACAGTTATCCTGAGCAGGGAGGAGCTCTAGGTCTCCAAATATCATGAAAAATAATTCTCAATGGAGATATAAGAAATAATCGCCTGGAGGCCTATTTCAGAATACAGACGCCTCTTGGCCTATTAAATCAGAATCACTAAAGAGGACCTGGGTAGAGATAACTTTTTTAAAGCTTTAAAAAGCTTTAAACTTGTGATTACAGAAGAACCAGACTTCATTCTCAGGGCCCTGAAGGTTAGAATAAAGATCATGAATAGAGGCTCTAGAGAAACCAATATTGATACCACATGAGACAGCTTTCTGTGAAGACCACGGAAAGATGAGAAGGGCTCCCCACCGTCACTAGGTGTCTGAGCAGAGGCTGAGGACCCAATCAGAGGAAAGGGGGCCAACTACGATGACCCAACTTGTTGTGACCCAAGTCTGGTTTCATAGAAAAACAGGAAATAATGTCCCTTATGAGAAAAATAACTAGCTCATACCTTGTTTATTAATATTTGCTATGGTTGGATTCTTCTATGCTTTTTTTGAGAAACAAAATTAGCCCTTAATGCCTTGAAGTTATAAGCATAATTGTACATATGTGTATTCGAACATTATTCTGGGGGAAAGAATCCACAGCTTTTATCAGCTCTTCAGAGATATGTGACTCTCAAAAAGGTAAGATCCTTTCTGACCCAAAGGTAAATATGCAGCAGTTGATAAGCTTTTCTGTAAGTAGCCAGAGAGCCTTAACTACTTGAGGCTTCGAGAGCCACATACAGTCTCAGCCACATCTTTTTTTTAAAAAAACCTCTCTTTAAAAATGTAAAAGTCGGGCTTCCCTGGTGGCACAGTGGTTGAGAATCTGCCTGCCAATGCAGGGGAAACGGGTTCGAGCCCTGGTCTGGGAAGATCCCACATGCCGCGGAGCGATTAGGCCTGTGAGCCACAGCTACTGAGCCTGCGCATCTGGAGCCTGTGCTCCGCAACAACAGAGGCCGCAATAGTGAGAGGTCCGCGCACCGCGATGAAGAGTGGCCCCCGCTTGCCGCAACTAGAGAAAGCCCTCGCACAGAAACGAAGACCCAACACAGCCATAAATAAATAAATAAATTAATTAATTAATTTTAAAAAAAAAAGTAAAAGTCATTTTCAGCTTGTGAGCTATACGTACTAGCTGCAGCTAGGTGTGGCCAGAGGGTCATAGTTTGCAAACCCCTGACCTAGAGCCTAGACCATCTGATGGTTCTACGGGGTCCCCCTGCGAGCTGCCTGCAACTCTCCACTCAGTGTCTGACAGCACTTCATTAGGAAAGCCTTTCTACAGTTAATGTAGAATTGTGCCTGTGAACTGATATTTTATGATTTAAAAAACCCAAAAAACACACTACTTCTCCTCAAACATGGCATGACAGATGAAACTTATAAACGCGGTATGACAGATGAAAAAGCTGAGTGATCCCCTGCAGCTGCTAAAGGACCCTCAGACTTTGTTAGTGGCCTCCTTCTCTAGGGGGTGACAGCAGTCTGACCTACACTACAAGTCAGCCCACATCACACAGTGAGCTACTTTCTCTCGCCTGTAATGCTGGCCCACATCCTTTGTCACAGTAACAGCTACTAGGCATTTGTATCCTCCTGAGTAAGCTTCTGAACTTCTATAAAGGAGGGGCTTCGGCACAGACAGCTGGCTGGAAGAGGACTTGCGGCGAGGCAGCCACTTTTTGGTGTCACCACTGGTTTTGTCGAAGACCTTCCATAAACTTGAAGCATCGTTAAGCACTGCTGGAGGGCCAGAGTGACCCACTCAGGCTCCAGGTTCAACTCCCTCCCCCGCACTGGCAGAAACGAACGCTCACATCTGTCGAGAGTGGAGTGCTAAAACTAGTCTTGCGTCAGACAAACTACGAGCTGAGTTTCTTAGACTTGTTGGAGGAAAACAAATCTCTCCTTCTGGTAATTATTCTCTGCTCAGCATCTGTTTTCTCTCAGGCTGTCGATTTTCTGTGTTTGTAAATGTTACCTGGTGATAATGTACAAACATTAAAGCCTCGAAGTTGCAATGCTAGGAAAGCACTCTGAACTGAGTGAAGGCAATGTGCCTACTCCCTAATCTGAAAGAATGTATCACTGATACGAGAACTCCATTACCGTACAGGTGATTTTCCAAGTTACTAATAAAATACTTGTTCTGAGTAAGAGATCAGGGAAACCTACCTTCAGGAGGCTCAGACATAGACGGGGTGAGACAATACATGTGGTAGCCACGATCGCAGTCATCACAGAAGAGCAGCTGGTCCTAGAGAAGGCAAGATGGAAGAGGAGGGGGGAGGTGAATGACTAGCGGGCCTCAGCTGGGCCGCTGGGGACAGGTAGGAAGGAGGGCTTCTGCAGACACGGCTGCTAATTCCAGGAGGGGCAGGATAGATGGCAGTAAGAACAGACATGGGACCCTCTGGACAGAAAATCACTGCTGTCCACTTCCACCCAGACAGAGTCACTACTGTCATCCCACCTGGACGCCACCAGCCACCTAACGGATCTCATGGCCTCTACATTGTTCCCTCCCAATCTGTTCTCCACAGAGCAGCCAAAGTTACCTTTTTAAAATGTAAGACAAACCACATCACTCCTGATTAAACTCTCAGACCTGATGGCACCTGCCTTCCAGTCTCATCTTTTACTTGCTCTCCCACTGCAGGAGGGCTCCAGCTGGCCACAGTGGCCTCAATCCACCCAGTGTGCCCACCTTTAGGCCTTTGTGGCTGGCTACTCTTTCCTGGGAATACTCTCTCTCCAAATCTTCCTGGACTGTCTCCTTTGTATCATCCAAACCTCGACACCAACATCACCTCCTCAGAAAAGACCTCTATCTAAATCAGTTATCCAGTTACTCTCTGCCACATTACTGGTTTCATTTTCTTCATGGAATATCATAAAAACGTCACCCATTTCCTTGCTTACTGCTTGTTCCCGCAAGAACGAAAACCCCATGAAAGCAGGGACCTTGTTTGTCTTTAGCGTGCTTATTGCCTAAAACAGTGTCTGACACAAAGTCGGTACTCAGTGAACACCTGCCAAACAAATCAAAGTTCCCACGGGTGGAAAGTACAGTTAAAAGCTGAGCAGGAGCGTGCTGGGGGCGGGGGGCGGAGGGGGACGGGATGACACACGCACATCGTTCTCGGAGGTGCCACAGATGTTGCAGCACTTGCACTCGATGCACTGCCAGCGGTAGGTCTTCACTGCTGCCATCATCACGGGGGTGAACTGGAGGCAGGACGGATGCCCTGTGGGGGGGAGCAAGTGAAACAGGCAGCCGGAGATCGGGGAGAAGCGAGGTGACCTGGTTGACTGTGACAGCCACTGGATGCTGGCAAGCCACGAGCCCCTCGGGGACTGGGTGCCGGCTAGGGCTGCCCTGGCCCTGGGTTGGAGGTACCTGAGCGGCCACAGTCAGAACAGGACACCAGCTCCTCGGGCTGTCCTGTCTTCTTGTTGATCTTGGAGTCCCCCAGGCAGAAGTCACAGTAGTTGTTGGGCAGGGCCAATCCATCGGGACCCTTCTTGGCTACAGGGAGAAAGGGAAGAACTTTCGTGATACCCGTGTGGGCCTCTGGGTCTCTCAACATCCCGGCAGGGAGGGCTTTTCATAACCAGGCCGACTCCTGCTTGCCCCACCTCTGACACCAGCTTACATTTCTGCTCCTCGGACCTCTGGGAAACAGGGGTGGGTGGCTGCGAGTCTTCCTTGTCCTCGCCCTCCTCCTCAGCCAAGTGGGAGTGGGCATAGTGGTAACTGAGGCCTGGTCGGTTCTTGTAACGTTTTCCACAAACTAAGCGCGGAGAAGATTGCAGAGAAAGGTGTCAGGATCCCAGAGTGCCACATCCCTGCCCCTCTAAGCTGTGGGCTCCACCTGAGGCAGAGGTAATCACCCCCATCAGCTCTGCTCAGGGACAGGCCTTTAGTGACAGCCGCCTCCCCTTGGCCAGGAACATCAGGCCTGGGGCTCTCCAGCTTCCATGGCTCTTCTCCCTACTAAACCCCAGCCCATGGCCACCTCTACTCCTCCACGTAGGCTGTCTGGGAGGCTGAGCCCTTGCCCCATCACCGCCTGCCCTGGGAATAGTCTGGGGAGCTCCAGGTCAGGAGGGAGAGGAAATTTCTATAGCCTTGCAATATGGCAGGAAGGAGGAAAGGTAGCAGAGACTCCGAACTTTTTTACCTCTCAGTAAATGAAGGAGGCTCATGCTACTCCATATATAACACAGCCCATCTCTGCCCAGATGAAGGAGCTAGGGGGTGGATCTCTTGGGCATAACCTACCAACTGAGTCTGCTGGGGTAGCCGTCTCCCAAAGGAACTCAAAGACACTCCCACATCAGTGCCCTGCCCAACCCCCCCAGCCCCCAACCAGCAAGGAAAGCAGATCCCCATGAGGCATCTCAGTTTTGAGCAGTGATACCAAGAAGAGCAGGGGGCAGCAGGAAAGGAACAGGGAAGGGATGGGAGGAGGGGGTGGCGGGATGGTGGGGAACGTTAGCTGACCACTCTGTGTCCGTTTTGGGGCAGGGGGAGCAAAGGGATCTGTTTGTAACGGGTTCCTTGTAATGCTTTTGAAGCCACCCCATGCAGTGGGCCCGAGCAGCCCTAGGAGCAACTTTGTGGGAGACAAGCAGTGGTAAAGGCAGCTTCCAGGACTGTGAGGAGCGGAGCACAGTAGAAGGTCCATCGCTCCTATCCCCATGCCATTCCAGAGACTTTAAGACTAGCATCACAGATGAGAAAGGCAGGAACAAGGGAGGAGGGAAAAAGGGATAGGAAAACCAAAAGTCTGAAAAGTTGAGAGAGCTACCTCTCTGGGGCGCTTTCGAGGTATGCTTTTGTTTGAAACTATCTGAAAGACAGAAAGAAAAGTCATGAGAAGAAGGCCTTGATACACTTGAGACAGGTGCGGCAGCAGCAGGAAAGCGGAGCAAACGAGAGAGAAACCCCAGCGGTGATGGTGCTCCCAGGGTGGAGGGACAGAAGTGGGGCAAGAGAGAGAAAAGGGGGAGAGAGAACAGACATTGAAAAAGTCAGTGTTGGACTCCTGGGGCCCTGACTTGATTGGGGCCAGCAGACCTGGATGCCACCTATTTGAGGCCAACCCTGCCTGCTGTGTGTACCCCTCAGGGGTACCCCCACCCTGAGGACAGCAATCTCCCCCAGAGCATGCAGGGCTCACCCACCATGGAGCGGAGGCCAGGGCCTCTCAGGGATCTCAGAGGGAACCAGTCAGCAGGCAGGACAAGAGTCCAGGCTTGTTTTACCACTTTGAACAAGAACACAACCTTCCCTCCTCTCATATCCTGAGGAGCTGGGTCCAAGGCAAGGACTACCCACCCACTCGTGAGGCACTCACTGTCACAGGCATAGGGTTTATCTCGATCCTCCAGGATGGAAGCGTCCAGCTTCTTACGGGCACTGCCCACACCTTTACCCTGTGAAGAAGAGCAAAAAGATGCCCTTAATAAGGTGCCTAGGCCTGAGGAGTTAGACTCTCCTGGAAGCTGGCTGCTAATCTCACTCAAGAGGGAAAATGGCAACAACAGGCAATAAAACAGTGGGACTGTGCAAGCTACCTGAGCCCCCAGGCTGCAGGTAGCACTTGGCCCCTCACCTTGGACTTCCCCTTGCCCCGACGCTTGGGAGTGTCTTCTTCATAGTCCTCATCATCGAGGTCATCCAGGAAGTCATCCGGTTCTAGGATCCGCTGAGTGGACAGGAAGATCAGGATGGGCAGAAATAAGGAACATCCAAAAGCTCCCCCACGATGGGACGGGCCCAGGCCGCCCACAGCCTCCTCTGTGACCTGGCCCCTCCACTCCAGCCTCACTCCTCACTGCTGTTCTTTCAGTGCTTTGGGTTCTCCTTCCTCTGCGCCTCTCTTCATGTTGCTCCCCTAGCCTGGAATGGCTTTCCCATCATCTCCAAGTGGCTAAATCAAACCCCATGTTTTCATAAAACTTTCCCTGATACCCCAAGTAGCTGTGGCCTCTCCTGCCTGTGATCTGCCACCTTAGGTGCATGTTAGTGGTGGTTCCCTTCCGACACCTCACTTCCCAGATTTAAATTAGAGCTTTCCTGCTTACTTGGGTGGCCTGGTGGGAAGTTTTTGTTTTTCACTGATCTGCTGCAGCCTCCCTATATGTGAAATGGGCAACAATACCTATTTCATAAGGTTGTAGAGACTGGAGAAGATGATGGAAAAGCACTTAGCACAGTGCCTGGCATATTTTTAGCTCTTATTATTTTTATGTACAGTTTTATTTTCCTTGTTGGTAGGGACCAGGTCTGCATCACCCATGAAACCCCAGGCACCAAAAAACTTTGGTGGCAACAGAAGATGAATGAGAGTCTGTAGTTAGAAGGACAGGAGCAGGAAAGACTGGAAGGTAACAACGAAGTTCTCGTTAAGGAATGGAGCAGGAACAGAACTGCAGGCGGCTGCCTCCAGGCCCACAGCTTCTACTTCTATTCTGATTACTGGGTGGCCTCTGATGAAGAGGAGACTGAATTCCATCAAAGTTCCCTTAACCACAGTGTTAATCTTGTACCTTCCGTGCTCGACTGTTCGTCACAGGAAACTCGCCCAGGCTGTCATCATCAACTCGGGGATCTGGGGCGCCTCGCTTCTCCAGGGGGTCGGTGCGCAACAGAGCCTCTAAACTACTGCCGTCCTGAGAGATCAGCCCCTCCTTCTTCAGGGTCTGGTCTGTGTCTGCAGGCAAGGCCAGGAGGAGGCGAGGCTCAGAAGGGCTGAAAGCAGACCTCTCCGGGTGTTTAAAGTGCTAGACCAGCCACTAGCCAGTCACTGTCTTCTGGTCTCTGGCTGCCCAGGAACCAAGACACCGTGGTTCACTTGGCACCGTGACTTATCTGTTTACCTGTCTCTTCCATTTGACTGAGTTCTTTACAGAAGGAATCACATCTCATTCGTTTTAGTATCTTTAGGATCTAGCACTGGGCCTGGTACGTAACAGGTGATTGGCAGGCCTCCTACTACACAGCAGGCTATGCCCCTGCTCAGGGAGGAGTGCGCTTTACCTGGTTTAATAGATGGGAAAGAGAGTCTTGGATCCTCAGGAGGGTGGGCTCGCCGCTTTTTCCGCCAGCGCCGGGCAGGGTAGGAGTACAGCTGCCCAGAGGCCAATCCTGTGGAAGGGAAAAAGAGAGAGAAGTCAAGACCTAACCCCAGAAAATAATACCAAACACTTTCTGCATGAGTAGGCCCTGACTGAGTTCTAGAACAAGGGAGGAATGTGGACAGTGAGGGCCTGGGGATGGGGTGGGGACAGGAAAAAGAGATGTAAGCTCAGAGGCCTTGGCTAACACATAGCTCTCCAGAAGCCCAACAAGAGCTTCCGCAGTGCAGCCCTGCAGAAAACAGAGATGCTTCATCCTCCCTGGGCTTCTAATCATGGGAAGACTATAATCATCCATGGGTGGAAGGCAGTAAGGAAAACCCTTTCAGCTGCTCATCCCCTAAGATGAGGAAGCTTCTTCCTCCTTGTGCTCCTGAGTGGACCCTCACCTGGACCGCGGTGTCGCTTTTCCATCCAGATATAACAGTTGCTCTGTGCTACTCCGGTCTGTGAGTCCAAGAAAGGCAGGCGCACGCTGCGCTCAGCACAGAGGCGGGCATTGTAATTGTGGCACTGCTCCATTGCATCTTTGTAATACTGCTCCCCAAGGCTGCGGGAAAGACAAAGATCAGGTGTGTGTGTGTGTGTGTATGTGTTGGGCTGGTGCTGAGCTATCCCTTTCACTTGCCATCTGCTTCTCTAGAAGGCTCAAGGGACTCGGAGAGTGTCACTCTGCTTTTATTTGCTACCATTTCTGCCTCATGGGACACCAAGCCCCTTCACTAAGCCATTACGAGGAAAGGTACTTTACAAATAAATTACCGTTAGGAACACAGGATTTCATCATGTGTCTAATTGGACCTTAGTCTAACCCACAAAGAGGGGAAGAAAATAATGTTCATTCTGTGCCTCTCAAGAGTATAACCCTGTGCTAGCCAAGATGCTATTTCTCTTAACCCTCAGGATTCTGAGAAGCAGAGGTTAGCTCCTTTTTACAAATGAGAAGAGTTCAAAAAGGTCTGGGGGACTTATGAAACTATATTTAGCAAACTCTATACAAACTCTAGCTATACAAACTATCTATACAATGAAATTCTACTTAGCCATAAAAAAAAAAAAAAAGAAGGAAGCTCTTCGTGTACTAACATTAAACAATCTCCAAGATAACTAGAAAAAAAAAAGGTACAGGGCTGAGGAGTGTTATAGGATGCCACCATTTATGTAGCCAATTGGTGGAAAAGAAACTGTAGGCCTCCAAGGAGAAAAACCAGGTGACTAGGGGACTTTCTCCTATGTGCCATTTTACATCTTCTGAATTTTAAACTAGGTGTTTAGCCAACTAACTAATTCTATATACTAATTTTACAATCAATGGAAAACATCAGAAAATACTTGAACACTCTTGAAGACTACTTTCTACTGAGTACCATTACACTGATACAAAACCTGTTTCCTCAAAGGCCTATCCTAGGCCCTTCTCCATTCTCACACCATCAAATTTTTTAGGAAAGAAACTTCTTGGACTCAAAAGATTCAATTTGAAATCGGATTTTTTAAAGTGCTTTAAAAAGCTGCAAAACTGCACAGTGCCAGGAGTTATCTGGTTCTAAGAAGCATGTATGGGCTTCCCTGGTGGTGCAGTGGTTAAGAATCCACCTGCCAATGCAGGGGACACGGGTTCGATCCCTGGTCCAGGAAGATCCCACATGCCGCAGAGCAACTAAGCCTGTGCGCCACAACTACTGAGCCTGTGCTCTAGAGCCCGCGAGCCACAACTACTGAAGCCCGTGCACCTAGAGCCCATGCTCTGCAACAAGAGAAGCCACCGCAATGAGAAGCCCACGCACTGCAACAAAGAGTAGCCCCGGCTCACCACAACTAGAGAAAGCCTGCGCACAGCAACGAAGATCCAACGCAGCCAAAAATAAAAGTAAATAAATTAAGAAGCATGTATATAGAACCAATCTTGTTCTCATGCTTCAGGGTTTAACAAGTACTTTAGTATGGGAACTTTAACTATATTCACATTTATATATCCAATCAATCTCAAAATAAACAAAATGAGAGCAGAGATGATTTCTTTCTCACAATATCCTCAGTACCCATGATGGTGTCTGAAACATCTTGACTAAGGAGTAAAAAGACCTGGCTTGGCTGCAAGTCACCACATAAACGTGGACATTTAATCAACCTACGTGGACCTCAGGTTCCTATGCTATTGACTGGGGAGGCTGAACTAGATAAGCTCTGACATATTCTACAAGAGGGAGACTCCTAGCAAGAGAAGCTGAACCGAGGTCCTCTGCTGTTTATGTCCATAACTCAAGCTACAGCAACAAACCCTTCTCTGGAATCTGAGGGGGGCTTTCACTGGGCAGCCACAATAGACCACTTAGGCACAGCTTAGCACATTCCCAGCAACTGAAAAAGACACACACTGCACACACATCTTGTGACACCACAAGACAGCCTGGCTTGATTCAATGAGCCGTAATGACTGTAATTTGAGGTAGGCATGAATCTTGTATTGGAGAGTAGAGCGAAGGGAACAGGCTCATATTTGCTCGCCTTTAGGAGGCAGCCATGTCCTCACTAAACAGAGGAAAACTGGATAAACAAGGCTGAGTGCAGCAGCTCCTTTGTTTCCACTGATGGGAATTGACACTGACACTGTAAGTCAAATGGAAGGAAGGGCTAGACAGGCTGAGAGCTGCAAAGTCAGAAGAAGGAAGCTGGAAACAGCTGGCGGGGATGGATGAGAGATGTTCTATCAAAGCTCTTGTGAGTTAAGTGGGATTTCGGAAGGTGGGGCAAACTGTCTCGTGAGTAAGAGAGCTGAGAATGAAACACCAGTTGGAGGAAGAGAGGATCTGATGAGGATAGAGCAAGAGAGAATGAGAGAGATCTCTTAAGAATCTAAGGCTCCTGTTTCAAGAAATTTCAAGGTAACATCATTCTCCAGATCTCGTTACCTAACTCAGAGGATTTCAAAACCAGTCAGCAACCATAGCTATTTTATACTATTATTTTGCCCTAGTAAGACCCCTTAAAGATTGTTTCAATTCTGACACCACATTTGAGAGGGACAGAGAATCTATAAACGGGGCAATTCTTCTCCCAGAACAAGATGCAAGTCAGAAAAGATGAGCTAGCAGTCCTGACCTCGATGTACAACCTCAGCTGTCAGAAGACTAGGCACACCATGATCAAGAGAAGCGCCAGAAAAGCACCTCTTTCCAGGATGAGGATGGTACAGGAAGACTGCCAGTCCCTCCTTTTTTTTTTTTTTTAATTATTTATTTATTTATTTATTTTTGGCTGTGTTGGGTCTTCGTTTCTGTGCGAGGGCTTTCTCTAGTTGCGGCAAGTGGGGGGTCACTCTTCATCGCGGTGCGCGGGCCTCTCACTGTCGCGGCCTCTCTTGTTGAGGAGCACAGGCTCCAGACGCGCAGGCTCAGTAGTTGTGGCGCACGGGCGTAGTTGCTCCGCGGCATGTGGGATCCTCCCAGACCAGGGCTCGAACCCGTGTCCCCTGCATTGGCAGGCGGATTCTCAACCACTGCGCCACCAGGGAAGCCCTGCAAGTCCCTTCTTAAAGGGCAAGTTCTGTAGGGAAATGTATTAACTGTGGTCCACAGCTCTCTGCAGCTAGAACTGAGGAGGAGAAAGTTGGTTTCTCATTACTGGTATTCAGGAACCAGTGGCTGGTGACCCTCACGATCTCTACAGTTCTTTAAAGAGAAATAAGAAGTCGTGCTCTATTTAAATGGCCAAACCCTCATTTCTAACATCACACAAAAGGGTTGCTAACCCTATTTCCCAGATGAAAGTCTTCCAACATAAAGAATCTCATTACATATAACTCTTAAACCTAGGCTAGTCTGACATTCCCCCAGTACAGTAAGGTTTCCAAGGTAGAAGCTTTGATTCTTTTTCGAGAAGCATGAAACCTGTGTAAAACCTCCCCTTACAATGGGACAGGGGGAGTCAACAAAGAGAAAGGTAGGGAAACAAAGAAAGAACATCTGAGTCAGGAAGGATAACTATATAAATGGCAGATCAACAGCATCATTTCTAAATTGAGGGAAATGTCAGCTTGAAGAGAGAGCTGGGGAAACTGGAGTGGGCAGATCAGAGAGAAAGATAATAGTGTTGGGAGGAGGGGTGGCTGAAAGAGGCAGCAGGATGGAGCTGAAAGCAAGTTAAAAAAAAAAAAAAAACAACCCACAAGAGGAGAAGGAGAAGGCACTTAGCTTAATGGAAGTGGGAAAGCATTCTCAAAGAAAAGGCTCCAGGCAGGGGGAGGGAGAGAAGCAAATGTACCCTTAAAAAGCGCTCCTGGGAAGAGTGGGGCTCAACCCACCACAAAGACAGATGAGAAGCTGTGAGTCCTTTAGAAGAGTTCCCAAACCTTTACCTCGTCATTCAGTCAAAATCCAAAACTAGACACCTAGACAGCTCTCAATTTTCCTACCTCTGCAGCCAGCCAAACTTACCCATTAAAGGAGCTTGCTGTATTCGCCCACGGGGGGCATGAACCCATTGCAAAATTCATTCAGATTCTTCTGCAGGGAGGAGGCTGGGTTACATCAAGTCCCAAGGCATCTTTAACTCACAGCTAACAGGCCATTCTCCATTTACCCAACAACCATTAACTTTAACCTTGCTCGAAATCTACCTAGCCCAAGAGTATTGCAGAGCGAAGACGGCCGGCCTAGATGCCCATCTGGGCGGCAGGGTGGCCTGGACCGCGTCCGTCCAATGCCCGCTTTTGGATGGCTGGGATTGGGCGGCGCAAAGGCCCTATTCCCTGAAGTTCTTTCCCTCTGTATCTGCTCCTCAACAAATTCTTCCCAAGAATATTTTTGGTCTCGGGTACCTGATACGCAAGGACCACCCGCTCCCCCTGCCCCCCACCCCCGGAACATCACGGGGTTGTTTAGAATAAAACAGCCCAGAGTGCTTAACAGCGCCAGGGCTGCCGAGCCTGCTCTTCCAGGGCCGGTCGCGTGCAGCCGATGAGAAGGGGTCGGCGGCCGGGCCACTCCCGGGTCCGCCCTCTGCCTGGCTCCCCCGGACTGAGGCGTCTCGGGAGCGAACCCGGGACCGTCTCTCGTACGCAACAAGGGCGCCATACTCTGGAAACCCTCAGCATGAAGGCAGCGCCCAGACCGCATAGCCCCACAGGGAGGCTGCCCGTTAGGGGCTCCCGTGGGCCACCCTCAGGGCCTCCACAAGTTTCCAAAGAAGCGCAACGTCTTCTCCGGAGTCTCCTGTTGCCCTCCCCACTAGGAGTCGCAACAAGGCCTTCCCGGGCACGTCCCTCTCTCCGCCTCGTCCCTTCCCATACCGCCCCCTGCTCCCAGGCCCCTTACAAGACCTCCCGGCCTAGGAGAGATCGAAACGGCCACTCACAGCTTCACTACATTTTCCACCACAGCCGCCATCTTCCCGGCTCCTTTCCCTCAGGCCGGGAGGCCCGAAGCCGCAGCGCGCAGGCGCTGGGGCCGCACGGGGAACCAGTTTCCTCGTCCTTCTGCGCAGGCGCCGCCCGGGCGCGCCCGCCCGAGAGCGAGCGACGAAGAACTAGCCACTTGCCGGGTCTCCGGGGCCAGGGAGACGAGGGACGAGTGCGCAGGCGCGACGAAGACGGGCGCGCGTCCCGAAACTCCTGCTCCAGCTCTCCCTCTTCCACCTGGTGGAGTGGGAGGAGAGAGGGAGGGTCTGGGCCCGTCCAAAAATGAGAAGGTGAGACGTTGGTGAGAACTGGCAGGTCCAGAGGTGGCCTAGATAGAGTTCATGCGTCCTGCTACCTCGCAGACCTTTCTTTAACCTCGTGGTTAACCCTTTACCCTCACTTACAGGCCAGGGGTTGGTGGGTACCCGGAGGTAAGAGGAGTGAACAGTCCACTTGGGCTGCCAAACTTGTGCCCATTTTAGGGAGGGGGAAATTGACTCCCAGAACCTGGCAGATCTTTGGCCTGAATATTGGGGGTCTGACAGAAGTTCCCCCACCTTCCTGCCACCATATCAAGCCACCAACTTAATTGATGCCCGCCTCTTCTCCTTTGCTTCCTACTCCCAAGCTTGTTCTCTCCATGAAGAACTTCCCTCCTGCAACTATCTTCTGTACCATTTATTTCTCCTTCACTATTTTTTAAAAAAATTATTTATTTATTTATTGATTTTTGGCTGTGTTGGGTCTTCGTTGCTGCATGTGGGCTTTCTCTAGTTGCGGCGAGCGGGGGCTACTCTTCGTTGAGGTGCGCGGGCTTCTCATTGCGGTGGCTTCTCTCGTTATGGAGCACGGGCTCTAGGCGCGCGGGCTTCAGTAGTTGTGGCACGTGGGCTCAGTAGTTGTGGCTCACGGGCTCTAGAGCGCAGGCTCAGTAGTTGTGGCGCACGGGCCCAATTGCTCCGCGGCATGTGGGATCTTCCCGGACCAGGGCTTGAACCCGTGTCCCCTGCATTGGCAGGCAGATTCTTAACCACTGAGTCACCAGGGAAGTCCTCTCCTTCACTATTGAATCACGCAAATTCGTCTACAAATATGGCTTAGTATCCTCTTCTAAAAAAATCAGAGCCCTTCCTTAAGCCCATTCTGCTTTTGATTGTCACCCCATTTCTTTTCACCCTATAAAAACACATATTCTGTTTATACTCCATATCTCTGTTGACTTATTTCCAAGTCTCTTTCTGCCCAGTTTAATGGGGATTTTGTTCCCCCAGTTCATTGAAACATCTTCTAACAAAGACACCACGACCTCCATTTCAACAGATTTAGAGATTTCCTCTCTGTCCTTATCAGCCTATCAACCCCCATGACACCATTGACCGTTCCCTTCTTTTTCAAACTCTTCTCCAGGTCTCTGAGACATGCAGTCTTCTGGCTGTCCGCCTGTCACACAGGCACACCTTCACAAAGAGGCTATCCTATCCTATCACCGAGGCTCACCTTCAGCCTCTTTTGCTGGCTCTCCATCCTCTCTTCCACCTGTAACTGTCAGAGCCCCCAGGGCTTGGTCTTTGGTCCTGGTAATAAATCTTATTTCAGCAATTCTAAGATGCACCTATTCCCCGCCCCTCCCCCATTTTAATATTTCAGAATCAGGACACATCTTACCATCACTGTGCCTTAAAATCATGTTTGGCAGATGAGAGTTGAGAGGTATTTTTATTGCCTACCCTGCACCAAACTTGCAGAATAGGTATCAGCGGCTTGGAAGGACACCCAGCAACAATTCTGCTGCACTCTTGTACCCCCAAATGATTGTGGGTATCACAGGTGACTCCAAAGCAGGAGTCAAAAGTATGCATTACAGCCTGAATATTTGTGCCCCCCAAATGCATATATTAAAGCCCTACCCCCAGTGTGATAGTATTTGGAGGTGGGGTCTTTGGGAGGTAAATAGGTTTAGATGAGGTCTGAGGGTGGGGCCCTCATGATGGGATTAGTGCCCTAATTAGAAAAGGGATCCAGAAATATCTCTCTCCATGAGGAAAGGCCATGTAAGGACACAGCAAGAAGGCAGCTGTCTACAAACCAGGAAGTGGACTTCCACCAGGAATCAAATCTGCTGGCACCTTGATCTTGGACTTCCCAGCCTCCAGAACTGTGAGAAATAAATGTCTGTGGTCTGTGGTACTTTGTTACAGCAGCCTGAACTGTCTAAGACAGTATGCGAGCCCTGAAGCTGAGCACACGCATACCCTATGACCGAGCAATTCTGTCCGTGGATACATATATGGGAAAGCCTGTATGAGAATGCTCACAACAGCATTAATTGTAATAGCCTCAAACTGGAGCATCCCAAATGCCCACAGCACTAGAGTGGATTAAACAACATTGAAAAGAACAAACTATTGCTACACAACAACACAAATGAATCTCAAAAAACTTAATATTTGAATAAAAGAAATCAATTTTGAAAGAGGACATATCGTATGATTCCATTTATATCAAGCTATGTAAACAGACACACTAACCTATGGGGATAGAAGTCAGGAAAGTGGTTCCCTGTGGAAGATAATAACAAGGGGGGAGGGGGGCGCTAGGTGGCTAGTAATGTTCCTTTTCTTCATCTGGGTTACACAGGTTTATTCACTTTGTAAAAATTCATTGACCTACACAAGATTTGTGCACTTCTCTGTAGGTATGTCTCAATAAAAATTTTTAAATAAAAAATACTGGAAATGATAAGTAGGCTAGTTCTCTATTACTGGAAAGGCAGTTTATGAGCCCAGCACCAATGGCTTTCGATTCTTTTAGGATTCTTTTAAGAAATGCTCCATCACTGAACAATAGCTACTCCCTATGCTCTGAACCAGTGACTGATATATATATAGTGTTACTCTTACAGACAGGAACCAAGGAGTGGAAGTCGGGGTGCAGCCTCTTGCAATCTCAACTAATGACTCTTCTGCAAAATGTTTGTTTTCTGTTCCTGCCGCTCTGGGCTCTGGCTGATCTAGAGCCTTTAGGACCCAATGAAGGAATGCTTCCACCAGGGGGCACAAAAATGTTTTCTCTAAATTAGGATCTGAGACTGCCAGTGGGCTATTTTGAGTTCCACCTGCCACTGGGCAAAGTAAAAAGTGGGTACCATTGTTGGCTGGGGTGACTGATTTCAATTCTCTAGGGTAAATAGGATTGCTGTTACCCAGTGGGGGCAGGGAGAAATATAAACAAAACCCAGGGGATCTGCTTAATATAACATTCAGAGATGGGAATACCCTGGCAATCCAGTGGTTAGGACTCAGCACTTTCACTGTGAGGGCCCGGGTTCGATCCCTGGTGGGGGAGCTAGGATCCTGCAAGCTGCACGGCCAAAAAAAAAAAAAATTACATTCAGGGAGACAGGCTCCTGATTGGATATTTTTCAAAAAATTATTTTATTTATTTTTGGCTGCGTCGGGTCTTCGTTGCTGCGCGCAGGCTTTCTGTAGTTGCAGAGAGTGGGGACTACTCTTCGTTGCGGTGCGCGGGCTCTAGGCACGTGGGCTTCAGTAGTTGTGGCTCACAGGCTCAGTAGTTGTGGCTCGGGGGTTGTAGAGCGCAGCCTCAGTAGCTGTGGTTCATGGACTTAGTTGCTCCGCGGCATGTGGGATCTTCCCAGACCAGGGCTCAAACCTGTGTCCCTGCATTGGCAGGTGGATTCTTAACTGCTGCGCCACCAGGGAAGCCCACTTGATTTGGTATTTAATTCCAACCCTCCCACTGAATACAAACTAAAAAAACAGAGAAAGTGAAAAAAAATCTTAAAAGCATTGACAAGCTAGTAATATAGTGAAGAATTCCTGAGCTAACATTTAAGAGGTTGAAGCCCAGAGCTGTAAGCCCAGAATTCAAGGCAATTTTTGTCCTGGGGACATTTACTGATCTGGAAGATATAACTGTGAAGCTAAGCTGTTGTTTGGTGGTCTTTGGTGGGGAAGGTCAAAGTCAAAACCCAGAGCCCGCCCAAGGTAGAAGTCAGATACCCTACTACCAATACATACACACTTTAAGATGGGGTCCTAACGTCTGTGGACTAGTCGTCCAGAATCATATTATCCAGGTGGTCCAGGGAAGCTCAAGCCTTGAACTTGGATTAAGTGGACCCATCCTTATAATGCCCTTAGTCACCTAGCAGAAAGAAGCATATTTGGGACTAAGCAATATCCTTTCTGAAAGAGTGTACTGTCATCCAAGGCCTCAAATTATTTCTAAAAATACTTTTTCAGATACAATATCCAGCTCTTAGTCAAAGATAATCAGGCACACAAAGAAACAAGAAACCATGCACAAGAATTGACTGCAGGGCTTCCCTGATGGTGCAGTGGTTAAGAATCTGCCTGCCAACGCAGGGGACACGGGTTTGAACCCCGGTCCAGGAAGATCCCACATGTGGCGGAGCAACTAAGCCCATGTGCCACAGCTACTGAGCCTGCGCTCTAGAGCCCCCCGAGCCACAACTACTGAAGCCCGCGCGCCTAGAGCCTGTGCTCCGCAACAAGAGAAGCCACCACAATGAGAAGCCCATGCACCACGATGAAGAATAGCCCCTACTCCCAGCAGCTAGAGAAAGCCCGCGCGCAGCAATGAAGACCCAACACAGCTAAAAATAAATAAAATTAAGAAAGAAAAAAAAAAAGCTGGGGCTTCCCTGGTGGCGCAGTGGTTGAGAGTCTGCCTGCTAATGCAGGGGACACGAGTTCGAGCCCTGGTCTGGGAAGATCCCACATGCCGCAGAGCAGCTGGGCCCGTGAGCCACAACTACTGAGCCTGCGCGTCTGGAGCCTGTGCTCCGCAACAAGAGAGGCCGCGACAGTGAGAGGCCCGCGCACCGCGATGCAGAGTGGCCCCCGCTTGCCACAACTGGAGAAAGCCCTCGCACAGAAACGAAGACCCAACACAGCCATAAATAAAAAAAAAAAAAAAAAAAGACATGGTTGCGATATTAAAAAAAAAAAAAAAAAAAGCTGATTGCAAACAATAGAAAGCAGATTGACCCACACAGATTTAAGATGCTGGAATTACCTGATACCGACCATAACATAACACTGCTTATTGTGTTTAAAGAAGATAAAGACAAGTGTAAAAATATCTGCAGGCAACAAATTTCTATTAAGAAGTGTCACAACGGAATTTTTAAAGAACCACATAGAACTCCTCCAACTGAAAAATACCAACACCAAAATTAAGAACAAAATAAATTGGTGAAAAAGCGAATTAGGCACTGCTGAAGAGAGAATGAGTGAACTACAGGATACATAGGAAGACATTGTCTTGTCCTTAATACAGCATGGAAGACAAAAGAGGAGAAAATACAGAATTAGACTAGAAACATAGAGGATATATAGAGAGATCTAAGATACATTTAATTGGAGTCCCAGAGGGTAAGGAGAAAGAAAGGGGGTAGAGGCAATATTTAAAGAGAAAGTGATCAATAATTTTCCAAAAATAATGAAATACACGAATTCACACGTTGCAGAAGCCAAATAAAGCCCAAGCAAGCTAAAGAAAGACAATGGAAATAAATACTGAAGTGTCATGATGTCTGAAACTTACTTTCAGAAGGTCAGGAAAAAAGTTTTTATATTAAAGAGATAGAGCAAATGAGGCAAAATGGTAATAACTGGCAGATCTAGATGAAGGTGTATGGGTGTACACTGTACTATCCTTCTAATATTTCTGTGGGTTTGAAATGCTTCAAAATAAAAAGTTTCAGGGAAGTGTCTATACAGGGAGATCCACCAAGAGCTCAAATTCTTTAGAAAAGAAGATTTAGGACATGTCACCTGGTAAAGAACCCTGAACAGGCAAGGTGCAGGTTCAAGGCAAAGGTATCAAGAACTGGGTAGTGAAGAAGGGAGGTTATTCATACCAGACAAAGCTTTGTTGTAGAAAAGTCTACGTACATTTCTTTTCTTGCTGTGTCAAGTGTATTTTTTATATATTTTAATTCTCCCATTCTTCTCTCTTTCTCTCCACTCTTGTGTATAGGGTATATTGGTAATTAACTTTACAGTATAGTTTATAGTTTGCAAAATATTGCGATGGGCTGGTAAAGGAATTGCAGGGGGAATGGACATCATCTCGAAATCCTGGACTTGGAAGTGGATGTGATCATTGACAAGATTGTGAGTTGTCTCCCTTTGGGAAATGAGTGAATGTATTTTGGACAGAAAGAGGCATAGATGTATTATACCAGGGATGATATATATATATAAAATATAAAATAATACCTGTGATATTTTTAAGAGTAAATACTAGAATAAGGACATGCATGGACGTTGGACATCTAAAACAGTGGACTGTAGGGATATTTGTCTTTTTTTTTTTTTTTTTTTTGGCTGTGCCGTGAGGCTTAAGGAATCTTAGTTCTCTGACCAGGGATTGAACCTGGGCCCACAGCAGTGAAAGCACAGAGTCCTAACCACTGGACCACCGGGGAATTCCCGTGGCATACTTGTCATTTTTTTGGCTGTCCAACGACAACTTCTCCTCCTATTTGTGGGGGGTGGTATCTGTAGGATACGTATAGCACTATCCAAGTTGAAGAGGGAAAGTCCTTCACTCCACCTCTGGCTACCTTGGTGAAGCAGGTATCCCGAGTTTAGTTAGTCTGATGCTTCAGTTTCGCCATCTAGTCCCCTTTCTCCACCCAGACATGGCAACCCTGAGTGGTTTCCCAGGGCCCTTGGGCTGATGCCTGATGCAAGGTAGGTGGGGAGCACTTCCAGGGGACCCAGGACAAGAATGTCCCTCTTTCATGGCCACTCTGTCCTCACGTCAGGTCCAAGCTGAAGTGCCTTCTTCCAGCTGGGTGAAGCTATAAGGAAGGTGTCCTTATTCTTGTCTTCCCCTTCTGGGCAGATGGGGACAAGCCACCCACGCACTGAGGGGGAAACTGCAGGTAAGACGGTGCTGGCCTTCAGCTCCCCACCCTTTGCCTTCACACTTTACCAGGGTCTGAAACTGAACCCCTGTTGGGAGAGAGGGTTGCAGTTGAGTACAGGCTTTGGGGTCTCACAGTGGGTTCAAATCCCACTACAGATAGAACATCTCCTATTCTCTAAATGATGGCAAAAATTGCAGATTAAAAACAAAAAGTTTGGTGGGAACGTAAAATGGTGCAGCTCCTATGGAAAACGGCAGTTCCTTAAGAAATTAAATATAGAATGACCATATGATCCAGCAATCCCACTTCAGTGTACACACCCAAAAGAAATGAAAGCAGGGACTCAAACAGATATGGGTACACTCACGTTCACAGCAGCATTGTTCACAATTGCCAAAGACAAAAGCAACCCAGGTGATCATTGATGGATGGATGGATAAACAAAACGTGGAATATACAGACAATGGAATATTATTCAGCTTTTTAACAAATATTTATTTATTTTTGGCTGCGTTGGGTCTTTGTTGCTGCACACGGGCTTTCTCTAGTTGTGGTGAGCTGGGGCTACTCTTTGTTGCACTGTCTTCTCTTGTTGCAGAGCACGGGCTCTAGGCGCATGGGCTTCAGTAGCTGTGGCACGCGGGCTCTAGAGCGCAGGCTCAGTAGTTGTGGCGCACGGGCTTAGTTGCTCCGCAGCATGTGGGATCTTCGACCAGGGATCAAACCCCTGTCCCCTGCATTGGCAGGTGGATTCTTAACCACTGTGCCACCAGGGAAGTCTTCAGCTTTTAAAAAGAATGAAATTTCAACACATGCTACAGCACGGATAAACCTTGAAGACGTCATGCTAAGTGAAATAAGGCAGTCACAAAAAGACAAATAGGGAATTCCCCGGTGGTCCGGTGGTCAGGACTCGGTGCTTTCACTGCCCTGGTTCAATTCCTGGTCTGGGAACTAAGATCCCATAAGCCGTGAGGCTCGGCCAAAAGAATAAAACAAACCGCCAAACTAATACCGTATGATTCCACTTGTATCAGGTCCCTAGAGTAGTCAAATTCATAGACACATAAAGTAAAAGGGTGGTTGCCAGGGGCCGGGGCAGGGGGTGTGGGGAAATGTGGAGTTAGTGTTTAATGGGTACAGAGTTTCACTTCGGAAAGATGAAAAAAGTTCTGGAAATGGATGGCGGTGATGGTTGCAGAATAATGTGAATGTACTTAATGCCACTGAACCATATGCTTAAAAATGGTTGAAATGGGGGCTTGCCTGGTGGTGCAGTGGTTAAGAACCCGCCTGCCAATGCAGGGGACATGGGTTCGAGCCCTGATCCAGGAAGATCCCACCTGCTGCGGAGCAACTAAGCCCGTGCGCCACAGCTACTGAGCCTGTGCTCTAGAGCCCATGCTCCGCAACAAGAGAAGCCACGGCAATGAGAAGCCCGCGCACCGCAATGAAGAGTAACCCCCGCTTGCCGCAACTAGAGAAAGCCTGCATGCAGCAACAAAGACCCAACACAGCCAAAAATAAATAAATAAATAAATAAATTTTAAAAAAGGTTAAAATGGTAAATTTCGTGTAATATATGTTTTACCAGAATAAAAAAAAACACATCGCCTTTAAAAAAAAAAAAATCAGTGTAGTCAAGAAAAATGCCTCCTGCCCCTGGTATGAAATCTCTGCCTAAAGGCAGAAAAGGCTGAGGGTAAGGTGGGAGTCTGAGATTTGTAGGGTCAAAAGGATGGAAAAGAACCAGCAGAGAATGGAAGACGGGATCACCGAAGCCGGCATTGGCCTCCAGCTGCCCACGTGGTCTGTACCAGTCAGACACCAAGTCCCACCCCAGCACCTTCCCCTCCTCTCGGTCCCCACTGTCCCCACTCGGCGGAGCCAGCCCTCTTCCTGCAACGGCTTCTTCCTCTTTGATCTTTGGTCCGTCTCCCACTCGGCCTGGCTGGTGACCCTTCTAAAACCTGGGTCTGACCCCACGCCTCTCCTGCTTAAACTCTTTCAGCAGCTCCCATGGCCTCAGCTTCAGCCTTGCAAGCAGAACTGTTCTAAGCCGACTCCGACCCAGTTTTCCAGCTTTACAGTCCTGCCTTTCCTGAGCCCCGGGTTCCTTTATGTCTCACACCATAACCATGTTTGACTACCTTCCACGTGCAAGCTAATAAACGTTATCCCTGATTTGCTTAGCAACCCTGCTAGGTTGTTAGGTAGGTATCACTGACTGCACTTTAGAGATGGGGAAACTGAGCCTCACAAGGCTAGGTTGGACTCAGAGACCTTTGCTTTTTTTGCCACCTGTCGGACCCTCTCTGTCATTCACTCGGGTGCCTCAGTGCCTTTGCTTATGCATGAGCATAAGTCCGTCAGCCCTCAGGTTTGGCTCAGAATCACGACACCACCTCACCCTTGCCCCAGACATTACCGATCTTGGTGTTTTCTTCATAGTGTTCAACACTGTTGGAAATTTACTTGCTTACAGATTTGATATCCTTCCCCCCACTAGACTGTGAGCTCTGGGAGAGCAGAGGTTGCATCTGTCTGGTGCCCCAGCACTTGGAGCATGTCTGATGCACTGCAGGTGCTCAATAAGCAGCGCTGATGAGATGGGTCTGCTGATGAGCAAGGCTGATCCCTCCCAGCCCCAGGCCCAGCCCGCCCTCCTGTGTGCTCCCTCAGTCCTCTGACGCCCGAGAAGCTGTTGGTCCCACTGCACCAGGCCTGTGGTTATTCCTTGGCTCTTGGGCCTCCCTGACAAACCCCAGCCCCCAGGGCCAGCTCCTGGCCTACTCCGGTGCTTGGCCGCCTCTTGTCAAACACCCGAATTAATGTCGGAATATCCCCAATTGGCACTTGGTTCATTCCTGCTTCATTCTCACTATGGGCTAGGAATGAGGTACAATCTTCCAGAAGGCAGGCCCCACCCTGTTCAAGGCCCTCTGGGGCTGGGGTCTCCCCCAGGGTCAGCCCACAGCTCCCAGAGCCTGGCCTGACTTCAAGAGGAGCCTAGGGGCAGGGTACGGCGAGCGCAAGTACCAGCAGCAGCAAGTTTTATTGCAACCAGGATCCCCCGGTCATGTGGGAGGGGTGGGGCGGAGGGACATCGGTCACTGATGCCATATTCCCAGTTAAGGACACGGAGCCAAAGATCCAGCTGGCTGTGCCCCACGTCTTCCCTCACCCTCCACCCCCGAGCAGGGCGTTGATGGGGCTGAGGCGGAGGGAGGTGAAAAGCAGAGTCCATTTCAGCAGAGCCTTAGGCCAAGGGATCTGAGGCGCAGTTGGCAGTGGGGGTCTGGGTGGCCCAAGATGCACAGGGCACTTTGGGCTGACGTCTACACATACCCTCGTGGGGCTTAGGGGAAAGCAAAGAGGCCACTCTGTCCACGGGGAGAGGGTGGGAGGGAGGGAAACAAAGGCTCAAAGTGAGAAATCACTGGCCAGCAACCACGCAGGTGGAACCTTGGGACCCCGACTTCTAGATCAGGGCCGTGTCCACCAACTGCCTCTGGCATTCACCCCAGCCTGGCCATTCTTGGGTCCTATGTGGGGATCTGCAGGTGGCCCAGGTCCTGGTCCATGATCTGGAGAACGTCGTCCAGGATGGAAGGCCCCAGGTCTACGTGCAGGGAGAGCAGGGAGCTGGCGTGGGACAGGAAGGGCTCCTCAGCCCCAGACTCGGGGGTCTGCCCACTGTGGACCGAGGCAGCCTCTGGAATCCGCCAGATGTCCACACTCCCTGCCTCCTGCGGGGAGGGCTGTGGGGAAGGCTGAGGGGTCTCCAGGTGCAGGCGAGGGGGTTTGGGTGGGGCCTGGGCGGCGGGCAAGGTGAGTGCCTGGGGCCCGCCGATGACCGGGAGGGAGATGGCGTTCTTGAGCAGAGGGGACGGCCCGTCGGGGAGCTCCCGCCCACACAGTGTGGCCGTGCGCGTGAACTGGAAGGGCAGCTCAAAGCCACCATCCTCCTCGGCCTCCTCGACCGCCGTCCCCGGCAGGAGGTGGAACTTGCCTTGCAGGAAAGAGATGTCACCGAACATGTCACTGCCGCCACCACTGCCGATGTGAATGGTGTGGCGGAAGTCCCCCAGTGGTGGGCTGATCATGTCTGAGGACAGCAGGTCCCGCAGCTTCTCCTTCTTGCCTTTGCGGCTGCCACGCTTCAGATAGATGGGCACCTTGGTGGACATCGCAACCTCACCAGCCAGGCCGGGACAGTCTGCTTGCAGGACCACGGCCTCCGCTGCCTCCTCTCACCACCCTCAAGAAACACCCAGAGGGAGGTTTCCAGACACCAAACACTTGCCAAGTGCCTGTGGTGTGACCAAAGTTGGCCCAAGGAATTTGGAAAAGAAAGAGAAACGATCAATGAAGTCAGAGGATCGAGATAACAAAAATCACTTTCTCCCAAGAGGGTTGAAAACTTGTCTGAAAACTGGAAGCAGGAAGGCGCAGAGCTCGGAGGCAGTGATGCTCTCTGGGCTCGTCCTCGCCAGCTTCTCTCTGGTCCAGGGCGGAGGAGCTGAAACATCAAGGGTACAAGTCAGGGACAGAAGGACAAAGGCAAAGGTATCTGTCTCGTTTCTGGGTCTCTTTCATCAGCCCTGGGAGCCCACGTGGGGCTGCACTCCTGTGGGGAGCCTTCCTGGCCGAAGCCTGTGTTCACTCACGGACTTGTTGCACCTCAAGGCCTGGATCAGCAGTGCCAAGCCCCTCCCTCCATGAGTGGGGACCCTAAGCGACAGGACTGAAGTCACATACAAAGCCCTGGCTCTGGTCTCTTGCCCCGAGTCCCCAGCTCTGCTCATCACTGTGGTCTGCACTCAACTGTGCCCAAGACATGACCAGTGCCAGATTGTCTGGGGGTCTCACGGATTTGTCTCAGCTCCCGACTTGAGGGAGGATGGAGATCTTGTAACCTCTGTCTCGCCCTCCCAGGCCTGGCACAGCAGGAGTTCAGCCAACAGTGCATAATGACCGACACCTCGCATTTGGCCCAATCACATCCTACCTGGAAGTGAGGTCACCTGCTCAGAGCTTCCCTTTTCTCCTCCTCTCCGTTAGCAGTTCCTTATGGGCAGGGCCTAAGCCTAATGCAGTTTCTGCCCCAGCGCCTAAGGGGAAGATGGAGTGGGGGATACAAATATTTGGGGGGTGGCAGCTCTGCTCTGTGCCTGGAATTTCGTTGAGTTCTTTGCAAACACATCTCATTTAATCATCACAACCACCCTCCTATCATTCCCGTTTTAAAATTAGAGCTATCAGGGAATTCCCTGGCAGTTCAGTGGTTAGGACTCGGCGCTTTCACTGCCGTGGCCGGGGTTCAGTCTCTGGTCGGGGAACTAAGATCCCACAAGCCACGCGGAGCGACCAAATAAATAAATAAATAAATAAATAAATAAATAAATAAAATTAGAGCTATCGGACATTTTGGAGGGATTCCCATAAGGCATTGCAGAGAGAGAGAGAAGCAAAATGAAAAAATGTAGTCTACAAGATTCCATTTTTTGAAAACATTGACCGGCTCTCCTCCCCACTCCCTGAACATGCATGTATGTGTACCTACATATACAGGTCTGCATAGGATTATATTCGATATAGGAACAGAGAAGAATATAGAAGGCTGGCACTAGGTTGTCATATGGGCTACCTAGACTAGGGTAGGGGCAGGGATGGGGTGTGGGGTTTGTGACATGGGAGGAAAGTTGTCCTCAGAAAAAATTAATATCTGGGGCCCATTACTAAGAAACGATATATGTAAGCCAAATATGAAAGGACGGTCACCAAAATGTTGATGGTGGTTCTCTCAAGGTGGTAGAATTTCAGGTGACTTCCCTCTCTTGTTCATACTTCTATAAGCTCAAATTCTTAATAAGAAGCATGTATTATTTATGAGCATGTATTATTCATGTAGTCAGAAAAAATAAAGATATTTTTAATGTGGAAAAAATAAATACACTCTGGAGGGGTGTCGTGCAGTTTTGACAGAAGAAGGAAGTGGAGCAAGCACTTCCTCTAGTTCCCACGGCGGGGGATTGGCCTGATGTGTAGAATCAGAGCACGGAGGGCAAAGAAACTTGTCCAAGGTCACCCAGTGGGTAACTAGATGAGCCTACTCTCCCCAGGCCAACAGGGGCTGAGCAGGTGGGAAATCACTGGGGAAGCGCCCGAGCAGCCGCAGGGAGGCCTCTGCCAGTTCCTCTGCCCCATTCTTCATCCCGGGCCAGGCCGGGCAGGGGGAAGAGTGAGGGGGCTGGCAGGAGGGAGCAGGAAGGAGGAAAGAGGATGCAGGGGAGGCTGAGTCCCAGCTACACACCCCCCAGCCCAGGCCCTTACTCAGGAAACCCCACCCCAGGACCGGACACCCTGGGTCAGTCGAGCTGAGCCACAGAGACCGGACATCTTGCCCCTCCCAGAGCACCTGCAGCTTAATAGGAAACAAAGGAATGACTCTCCGGTGGCAGAATTCCAGCTAAGCTTGGAAGGAGCTGGAGGGAAGGAGAGGGAGGCAGGGAGTGCTCTGAAGTCTTGGACTCCCATCACTCCTTTATCTAACAAACATTTA
The DNA here is from genome assembly GCF_949987535.1 of Balaenoptera acutorostrata. Taxonomy (NCBI): domain Eukaryota; kingdom Metazoa; phylum Chordata; class Mammalia; order Artiodactyla; family Balaenopteridae; genus Balaenoptera; species Balaenoptera acutorostrata. The sequence continues at coordinate 7,350,807 of NC_080072.1, forward strand.
TCTGTGCCCACCATGCCAGGCCTGGGGGCATGCTGACACGCATCCTATCTGTCCCCTTGGCAGAAGTCCTGGGGTAGCTTTTCCTTCTTTTTCACTCACGGAGAGGGGGGGCTAACTGATGGGATTTGCCCAGAACTTGGGCCAGTTCCCTCCCATCATTCAGGGGCGCCAAGACAGCCTGAATGTTTCCACAACAAATCCAGCGTCCCTGACAGCTCTCTTGCTCTGAGCCAGATGTACCCACCCAATTCCAGATGTGGGGAGAACTGAGGCTGGGGGGAAGGGTTGGGCCAGCCTCAGCCACCAGGGGAGATCTGGGAACTGCAACCGTCAAGCCCCAAGTATTCAGATTTGGCAACTACAAGACCCCAGGCTCCAGCTACCCTTGCATGGTTTCCATTTTAACGTCCCAGGCACAGCACGGTGGGTGTCATTACTGGCCTTTACAGAGGCAGAAGCTGAAACTGAGAGACGTTAAGCAACTTTGCTGAGGTCACCCAGCTAGTAAGAGGAAGAGTGGGCACTACTACGTAGCTGGGTCCCAGTGGCTCCGATGCAGTGGGCCGTGTCAACTTCTGTGAACTGCTTGGGGAGCAGGAGAGAAACAGGCTCCCACCTGGGCTGGGGCCACCGGGTCCCCAGGCCTCCTCCATTTAAGTCCTACCTCTTGGTTGGCCCCCTCTCTCAATTTGCAAGTGTCCAGACATATGAGAATGAGCTCTCCATCAGGACAAGGCTCTGGGGGCCTGGGACGGGGGGCTTCCTGCAGCTTTGGGAGGAGCAGATGGGAGACATCCTAGCTCTGTGGGCTTGCTCTGGAAGGAGCCCAGGGCCTCCGTTAGAGAAAATGACTTCCTGGACGCAGAACCCCTTCTGTCACAAGGAATACTAGGCCACTCTCCACCAGGAGTGTTCAAAAAGCAGGCCTCTGACCTTGAACCCATCTCTACCTGGAACTCACGCTAACCTTGGGAAGACACCTTTCCTCTCTGGGCCTCACCTTCCTCGTCTATGAAATGGGGTGACAATAAAGCCATTACCAGGGGGCTACTGGAGACCCTACTGCCATACTGCAAGTGAGAGAGAGCGCCGATGTACAAAGACAGGGTTAGCGGGTCACTGTCAGCCCCGATATTTATTCAGCAAATAGCTGTAGGGCCTTCCTCAAGCATTTTGGTTCTCTGGGGACAGTGCTCCAAACAAGACCAAAAATGAACAGCTCCCGAGCGGAGGGCTCCGCCTCTGCCTGCCGGCCAGGACTTAGCCTGCTTGCGTAGAGTCCCCCTCGCTGGCAGCGGGGTCTCCCAGCGTCGCTGTGCGGAGCGGCGCTCGGCTCCTCGGCCACTAGGTGGCGCGCCCTCTCCCTCTACTGCCCCTCGTCCCGGAGGGTTCCCGGCGCGCACCCGGGTCTCCAGCGCGTCTCCTGCTCCAGGCGGGCGTCCCCCAAGGAGCCGCACGTTGACGTACCAGGTGAGGATTGTCTACAGGATCTTCTTCTCTTGGGGGGTTCTGGTCTCACAACCCGACAAAGGGGGGAAAAGGGAGAGATCCGGGACCCTGCCCGGGTATCCAAACTCAGGGAGGAACCTCCCCCGTGCTTTCCGGCCTGGGCGATGTCCGAGTGTCCGCTCGGCGCAGGGCCAGAGCTGTGGCGTGCAGCCCCCGCCCCTGGCTCCCGTGGGTCCGGCTCCTCAGCCCCAGCTCGGGTTCCGGCGCCGACCCCTCCCAGCCCTCTGCCAGAGTGCAGCCCAGCGCAGTTCGGATCCGTTTCAGGACACTCGCGGCCACGGCTAAAGATAGGAGGACACCTCACCATCGACTAAAAATACGACCCTGAGCCCGGGCGGGGATGGCGGCGGGAGGGCACTCCCGGGTCCCGGGGGTGGGGCGGTGACTCTGGCGCAGTGTGGAGGGCTGGACCGGGAGTTCAGGTTCGGGATGCGCGGCGCCCCGCAGGCCGAGGGGGACGCGGGCGTGGCCGCCGGGACCAAGGCGCGGGCGGGAAACATGGTGCAGCCCGAGGCACCCGGGAAAGGATCTACGTGGAGGTGAGTCGGGGGCCGGGGCGCGAGCTGGGATGGGGCGCCTCAAGGATGGGCCTCCCTAGGAGCCGCGGTCGGGCCGCAGAGTCCTGGCCTGAACTCACCTTGAGCGCGTTCAAGCGACTGACCGGCGGGCGGCGAAAGCTCAGGAGCTGGACCGCGCGGCGATGGGACAGACCTGGGCTGTGAACTTACAGTGCTGACAGTGGCCCCTAAAGTCCCGCCCCCTGCCCGCGGAGCCAATGCCGGGGCCGCCCCAACTAGGCCCCGCCCACAGCCTCGCCCTACTCCCTGGCCCGCCTGGGCTCCCCCTTTGGAGGCGCAGCGCGGGGGTCCCGCAGCCGCGCGGGCCTGGAGGTCCAGTCCAAGTTCGGGCGGCTGCGGGCCAGGCGGCGTCGGGTGCCCGGGCTGGACTCCGCGGACTCTGGCTGTGCCCGTCGGAACCAAAACTCTCGGTTCTAGGAGGGCCGGGTCCGGGGAGGCGCCCGCACAAGTGTATTCAGTGACTACTAAGGAAATGAATGAGGCCTTAGAGGCGCCGATGTTAAAATATTACAGACTTCGGAGAGCTTTCAGGAGTTTGCCGCCCCTTAGAAAGGAGGGCATTGAGGGTGTGTGCGGGCGGAGTGGCCGGGCCATGCCCGTGTTTGCTGTCAGGCTAAGTGGCTTCCGGGGCTGGGGTGGGACCCGTACTTAGACTCATTCCAACATCAGTTGATTGGCTGGTTGGTTGGTTCATTCATTCTTTCATTCATTCAGTACGAGAAACATTTACTGAAGGGCAGGCCCTGCACAGGAGCTGGAGATAGACTGAAGGGAAATCTGCCCTTGCTCCTTTCAGTGATTCAGCAGATAATTGTGCATCTATAGGTGCCAGGCGCTGTTCTTGTCGCTGGGGATGCAGCCCCCTCTGGACTGGGACCTACTGTCCAATGATGGGAAATGGAGGAAACCCAAGTCCCCAAGTAGACTGTGATACCATTCTGAGGGAGCAAGTGCTAAGAAGAGTGGGGCAAAGGAAGGGTGGATGGTAATGAGGTGAGGGGACCTTGCTCTCTGGAGGGTGACAGCTGTGACCGTACAATGTGACCAGGATGATGAAAGCTTCCATACTGTAAATGTGGGAGGGACTCTTAGGGAGAGGGGGTCAGGAAGGCATCCTGAAGGAGGGAAGGTTGCTGGGGGTGCAGGTGGAGATCAGCCAAGTCAGAAGGGAGGGAAGGATGGGGAGAAGGGGAGTGGAGTAGGCAAATGGCCCCTTCCTAAAGATGTCCACGTCCTAGTCTCTGGAACCTGTGAATATATTTTGTTACATAACAAAGAAAAATTAAGGTTGAAAATGGAATTACAGTTACTAATCAACTGACTTTAAAATAGAGAGATTATCCTGAATTATCTGGGTGGGCCCAATGTAATCACGATGGTCCTTAAAAGTGGAAGAGGGAGACAGGAGAGTCAGAGAAAGAGATGTGATGACACAGAAATGCTGTGTTGCTGCTTTTGAAGATGGAGGAAGGGGCCACAAAGGCATGTGGGCGGCCTCTAGAAGCTGGAAAAGTCAAGGAAACAGATTCTCCCCCAGAACCCCCAAAAGGAACATGGCCCAGCTGACCACTTGATTTTAGACCCATGTTGGACTTCAAACCAACAGAACAGTAAGTTAATAAATTTGTGTTGTTTTAAGCCCCCAAGTTTGTGGTGATTTGTTACAGCAGCAATAGAAAACTAATACAGGGAAGTTTCAGGTTTTAACCTTGAGCCTTCTTGGCCCCTCCTTTAACTCCCCAGGGAGCATCAGTCAGGTGGATTCTGCCAGGACTGGCCTGGTGGCTCAGAGGAAAACTGAGGCCTGGACAGTGGAGGAATGGGGCCCTGGGCCAAATTGTCGTGTGTGTGGATAAGTATTGTACCTCTCTCCCTTCCTGCCACCCAGGCTCTGCCAAAGATCCACCCACCCAGGCTTGCCTGTGCCCCTTACCAAGTGCCTCTTGCCCCTGAGCTCCTCAAATCCTCTGAGAGCCCAGCAAGGTGGGCAGAACCAGCATCACTATCCCCCTTTACAGAAATGGAAACCGAAGCTCGGGCCCTGACAGTGATCTACTTAGCCTGAAAGTGGCAAGACATGCTGACTCTGGGCCCTCGTCCCCACTCAGTCTTCTCACCCAGCCATTGTCACCCCCCACCCCGCCTTCCTTCCCACACACAGCCAGGTAGGGGGACAGCTAGGTGCCAGGCCCTGAGCACTGCTTGTGAGCCACAGACCCAGGTTCTGAGCTGGCTGTGCTGCTGACTTGCTCTGTGGCCACAGACGAAGAAAGGACAGTCCCTTTCTGAGCCTTCTTGCCTGTAAAATGGGAGTTACATGAGTCCCAAGCAAGATAAGGGACTTGCGCGTGTATTGTTGATGGGAACACACAGTCCCCGTAGGCAGGAGTTTCATGGAAACATTATAACGGGAGCTTTGGGGGGTGGCGACTGGCCTTGCCACCTGACCTGGAATGAGTCTAATGATGCGTAGATGACTCTAATAATGACCCCCCGGGCCTGCAAGAGTGAGGCTGAGGCGCAGCCCCGCCCATCAGCTGAGCGTCCTCCATTGGAGGAAGGGGCTCGGGGAAGGTCAGGAGCTCCATTCAGGGCTGGTGGCAAAACAAAGTTACAGGGACGAAAGCTTGCAGAGGCAAAGACCCTCATGCAAGGTCACTCAAAGCCAGGAACCAACTCCAGAGCACTTTGGAGAGGTTCTGGTGTGTGTGTGTGTGTGTGTGTGTGTGTGTGTGTGTGCGCAGTTGGGGAGCATTGGGGGATGGATAGAGAGCAGCAGATTTGGCCCCTAAGCCTGACCCAACCCCCGGACCCCTCCCTCAGCGACTAGCCATCCTCCCAACCAGGCCCCAAAGCCACAGGAACTGTGCTCTGGGGACCGTTTTAAGCCCACCTGGATGTGACGTGCTCCCACCCAGTGCCGGCTCCCCGAGCTGCTCAGACTCTCCTGCCACCAGCCAGAGATCCGGCCCCCACAAAGCCCACATCCAGGGCCCGCTTTGTGCCTGGCACTGGGTTCTGTGCTTTACAAGCACTCAGGTAGGTGGTTCATTCTCCCCATTCACAGATGCGGTCATGTCACTTGGCTGGGGCCTGAGGAATCCCTGGGGAGCCGGCTGCTGGCGGCTCTCAGCTCTACTGAATGGACGGGATCTTTGCAGATACGCCCAGTGTTGCCATGGCAGCCCTGCAATTACTGAACATTTATAAAACAGAATTTCATTGACTAAAATTGGCTTTTTTATGCAACTTCTCAGGCAGTGTGTAAAGGCCCAAGTATGGGTGGTGAGGCTGGGATCCCGAGGCATGGGGGGGCCAGGGTGTCCTGCATTTCTGACCCAGTAGACACTCAGGCCAAGTGCCCCCTGCCCAGCCTGACCCCATGTCCAGGGTCTGCTGCCTCAGCCAGGGCCTGGACTATTCTTGCTGGAAGGACTCCTGGACACCCTGGTGTCTGAGGGGGTAGGACCCTGAGGGACATTCAGGACAGGTTAGAGGCAAGGAAGCCTGGGTGGAGCAATGCCCCAAGGGGCTTCCCTGGCGGTCCAATGGTTAAGACTCTGTGCCTGCAATGCAGGGAGCATGGGTTCGATCCTGGTCGGGGAACTAAGATCGCACATGCTGTGCGGCGCGGACAAAAAATTTTAAAAAAAGCCCCGAATGCGGTGTTCAAATTCCTTCTTCTCAGCCTGGAGCCTCGCCTTGATGCTGAGATAGGCCCAGTCACCACGCCCCTGACCCCCAGTCCCACAGCTGTCCCCCCTCCACACACAGGACCTGTAATCACCACACAGGGACTGACTCAGCCCTTCCTTCCCCGCCCAGCCTCTTCTTCCTGAAAATCGCCCACGTCAGCAGCCCCAGCCCCCAAAGGCCCTGGGGGATAGAGTCCAAGGCCCCCTTCTCCGAGATTAGCTGGGAAGAACGGAGGAACTGAGCCGGAGGGGTAGGACTCCCAGGCCCGAGCCAGCTCTCCTCGGCCCCGCCCACCCGGGGACCTAGGGAGGCAGGTGGGATGAGAGGGACCAGGAGTCTGGGGACAGGTCTGAGAGCAGGGAGCCACAAGGGAAGGGTGGTGATACTCTAGGGGGCAGTGCGAGGAGACAAGGTCTCCAGGAAGGGCCTCAGCCCCCGCCACCCCGATCCCCTGCCACAGGGAGACAGGGAGGAGGGCAGGAGCTCCGTCCACCCCCAGGAAGCCTCCTCTGCTGCAGCCTGAGCTCAGCCTGCAGGGCTCCGTGGCCTGAGCCAACCCCAGGCCTGGGTTGGATTTTTCCTTGATTGTTTCTTGTTTCCTTCCTCCCTTGGGCTCCTGCCAATTCCAGCCCTGCCCTCCTCGCTTTTCACCCTCCTTCATAAAACTCTGACCCGGCAGAGGCTGGGATTCGAGATGAGAGTCCCTTCGAAACTACCCCCAGCTTCTGCCTCTGCCTTGGACCCCTCCTTGGGAGTTGGGTGGCAGGGCCTTACTGGGGGACTTTCCTTTGGGTCTGGATTTTTGGCCCCAGGCCCAGGGCTATGGGGGTTTCCAGAGTGGTGACAGCCCTGTCCTAGCAGGGACTGAGGCACTTCCTCCCAGAGGCCTCTGGGAGCATCCAAGCCACATGGCTGTCTTCTGGCCTGGGGAGCACAGAGTTAGCAGGGGTTGTTTTCAACACTTCCCTCCCCTTCAAGGCACCTTGTCATTATTCATTTTGAAAACTCATTTGCATCTACCTTGTGCCTAGAGCTGTGCTGACTGGAGAAGACACAGATGGTCAAGGCTGGGCCCAGCCCTCAAATAACCAATTCTAAATCAGCACATTCTGTGCCATAATGGAGGTCCTTGAAAGCAGAGGCCAGTTCTGATTTACCTCTTTCTATTCCAGGCAGCATAGATGAGATTCAGTGAGTGACTATGAGTGGAGAACCAAAAAGAACAGCGGTAGGGAGGATTTGTTCTGTTAGAGGTGGGGAAACAGATGGAAGAGTTAGGAAGCCTTCAAGAAGAGGCGATATTTGAGCAGGGTATTAATGGATGAGTAGGAATTTGCCAGGCAGAGAAAGGAAAGGATATTTCAGGGGGAGCAGGCAGAGGCAAAGGCAAAGGCCAGAAGGAGTGCAAGTAGATGCATGGTGTGAGCGGGAAACAAGATATGTCCAGCAGACCATGGCATAGGAGAGGGGGAAAGACCCAGAGGGTAGTGGGCGAGCACCATTTTCCTTGCCCAGCTCCCATTCCTCTTATTCTGCTGACCACCCCTCAATTTTCCAGAGTCTCCAGTATGATTGACCTTGCCTCCAAGCTCTAAAAGTGGGTCTGAGGCCCCGGCCTACCCAATATGAGTCATAAGGATGGTTTAGGGATGGGCATATCTCAGCAGTGGGCTTCAGCCTGGGAACTTGCAGTGACTATTAGGGTGACAGATGCCAAGATGTCAACTCAGGGCTGTCAACTCACGGAAGAGCTCGTCCGAGAATAAAGCCAGCACAGAGAAAAGCAGAGCCAAGAGAATGATTCTCAATAACATTGCTTGTGCTTCTGGATCCAGCCATGCCTGAAGCAGACATCCATTATATGAACCAACAACTTACGATTTTTGTTTAGTCCTGTTGGAATTGGGTTTCTGTCACTTGCCCATTAAAGAATAATTAAAAGCAGACAATAGCTCACAATAGCTGCCGAATGCTATGGGAGGGAATCAAGGATCTGTGCAGAAGTGCGACATGACCAGAATTGCCTTTTTTTCATTTAAATTATCTTTTTGACATGGTAATGTTTTCGTGTGGTTCACAATTTAGAAATCACAGCAGGCTGAAGATCCTGCGTGCTGCAACTAAAGACCCGAAGCAGCCAAATAAATAAATAAATAAATAAAAATATAAAAGAAGAAATCACAAGAGGCAAAACGTCTCCCTCTTACCCCTGTTCCCCAGGCACCAGTTCTCCTCTCCACAAACAACCAGCGTTATCAGTTTCTTGTAAACACTTCTAAAGATACTCTTTGCACATGCAAGCAAAGCCCCGCCCATCTTTTTTACACAAATGGCAATATTTAGACAAGTAGAGCCCCAAAGTACAGCAGACCTTGGTGGGAGCGGGGGGGGGGGGGGGGGGGGGGGGGAGGACAGGCCCCATTGCCGGGGGCGATGGGGGTGACTCTGCAGGAGCCATGGGAAGCCACATTTTATTGAGCCTCTGCTATTCACATTGTCCGGCACCTTCCTTTCTTCAGTTGACATCATATTTATGACCACTTCATGTCAGTTCATAGAGCATATCGTCAGTTTCATTTTCTCACAGCTGCATAGTATTTCACACGGGGTGTACCATAATTTATGCAAATTATGACCTCTCCAGCCTCAAGCCACCTCTCCACTCCCTCTGTTCCGGACAAGGGCCTTTCAGCCCATCAGCCACACCCATGGCCTCAGTGGACGGACGTTTAGGTTGTCCCCAGCCCTTTCCTGTGACAAGCAGTGCTGCCATGTGTCATCTTGCCCAGATGCTGTTTCACACTCGTGTGAGCACAGCTGAAGAATAAGTTCATAAGGACTTGGGGGTCACAGGACACTCGCTGTTGTCATTTGGTCGGCTCTGTCCACTTGCCTTTCTCAGGGGACGTGCCAGGTCCAGGCCCCCATAGGGACCACAGGGCCCATTTCTCCTCAGCCTCGCTGGCAACTGGTTCTCAGCCTTTTTGATTTTTGTCACTCTGGTAGGTAAACACTAACTAAAGACAAAGGAACCTCAGTGTGGTTTTAATCTGTGTTTCTCTTATAAGTGATGTTGGCCATTTTTCATAGGCTTCAGGGCCATTTCTATTTCCTTTTCCATGAACCGGAAAAGGAATTAGAGAATTATGCTTAAGAGGGTCGATTCAGAGAAGGGAACGTGCAGGGAGGCCTGATTGGAGGCAGGTGCCACTTTGGGGGCGGATGGCTCAGGAGAGAGACGGAACTTGGCTCTGAGCTGTGGTGTGAAAGACGGCGCTGGAGATAATGAGGTCGAAAGATTGGAATTTGGTGACAGATGGGCCACAGGGGCCAGGGAGGAAGGACCGGGGTCAGGCCGGTCCAGCGTGGTGACTTGGGTGATGAGAGGGGGCGGGGAGGAAAGGGAGGACAGTGGGGCCACCAAGGGAGATGGAGGATCCCAGCAGGGGCCCTGCCCACTCTCCACCCCACATCGTGACTGATGCAAAACACCAACCTGACGGCCACACCCCCCTGCTCACACGCTTCAGTGGCCACAAACCCTGGGCAGGGACCCTGCTGGCTTCCAGCCTCAAGCCACCTCTCCGCTCCCTCTTCTCTGGCCTTGAGCACACCCAGCCTCCAGGGCGGGCTCCTTACACGGCTCCTCCCTTCCCCGGCCGCCTCCTGCGATTCCTGCAGGTCTCAGCCATGGTATCTCCCCTCGGGGAAACATTCCGGACCCCAATCGATGTCCCGCGGAGAAACTCCGGACCACGGTCCTCTCTGAGCCATCGTCATCTGACTCATGTCCATCCCCCACTGGGCTGTAACCACTGTTGCCTCCCCAGAGTGGATGCCAATGAATGTGAATGAATGAACAAGTGAATGAATGAAGGGCAGGGTACCGTGGGTAGCAAACAGGGGGCAAATAGGAGATGAGGGTTTAGGAAGTAAAAGAGCCTGGAGTTGAGACTTCCCTGGTGGTGCAGTGATTAAGAATCTGCCTGCCAGCGCAGGGGACAAGGGTTCCAGCCCTGGTCTGGGAAGATCCCACATGCCGCGGAGCAACTAAGCCCGGGCGCCACAACTACTGAGCCCACGTGCTGCAACTACTGAAGCCCGTGCGCCTAGAGCCTGTGCTCCGCAACAAGAGAAACCCCCGCTTGCCGCAACTAGAGAAAACCCGCACGCAGCAACAAAGACCCAATGCAGCCAAAAAAAAAAAAAAAGACGCTGGAGTGGGCTACCACTGTTTGAGGCACAGTGGCTCTCGGTGCTTCCCTGGCGCCCCCTCTAGGTGGAGCAGGGATTCTGTCCATTTGGTGGTACACGTCTGCATCCCGATGCTGAGAAGAGATCCCCACACAGAGCCGGCACCACTGCAAGTGTCTGCGAACGGGAGCAGGCATGGGAACAGGCGTGGGAACTGATGGGCTGGGGCCCAGGTGGACGTTTCATGACAAGGCATCCCTTCGGCAGGTATCTCTTGTGGGCCTACTGTGTGCCAAGCACTCTACAGGTACGGGACAGGGTCCCTGCCCTCAGGGAGCAGGCATCGCGGAGCAGAGGGGCAAGAGAGTTGTGTGTATACACACACACACACACACACACATAATTTTTTCTTTCTTTTAAAATAATCCATGCACGCGGCAAAAGATGCCAAACAGGATGTGAGAATGGACATGACAAATAATTCTCCAAGCCCTCCTGCTCCTGACCCCTTGTTCTCCAACACCCATCCCCAGAGGTAAACCACTGTGATTGGAAATATTCTAAGGTCAGAACATTTGGGGTTTCTTTGTTCATTTATTTTGTTTTGTTTTGTTTTTTTCTTTATTGGAGTATAATTGCTTTACAATGGTGTGTTAGTTTCTGCTCTATAACAAAGTGAATCAGTTATACATATACATATGTTCATTTATTTTGTTTTTAATTTATTTTACTGAAGTATAGTTAATTTACAATGTTGTGTTAGTTTCTGGTGTACAGCAAAGCAATTCAATTATACATATATATATATAATGGTTTGCATCTGCTAATCTCAAACTCCCAATCCATCCCTCCCCCACCCCCTTCCCTCTCCTGGGGGTAGGGCCTGCTGACTGGGCCCTGCAGGCCTTCACTTCTCTTTCTCAGTGAGAAATGCTCAGACCCTGGGAAGATCTGGGAGCCACGGGAGCCAGCAGGAGAGATGGGGTTCTGCGGGGCCCCGCCAGGCTCGGGGCAGATGCCCAGGCTCTCAGGGAGCAGGGTCACGGACCAGCAGCTGTCCCCGAGACCCCCGAGGGGCCCTGGGCCCTGGCAGCTGCACGGCTCTCAGCTGTTAGGCGGGCTCCGTGCTGACAGGAGAAGGAGGGTGGGTCTGGGTGGGGAGTCTGGAGCTGGCCGTGGGCCCAGTGGGTCCCAGAGCAGACCAGCCCTGAGGCCCATGGGGCCCTGGCATTTCCAGGGCAGACCCAGAGGGAGCAGAGATAGATAGGCCTGGCCGCTCAGGGAAAGAAGATCTAGAATGATGAGGTCAGGGCAACAGAGGGGCCCAAATGCCTGAGCGCGGGTGATTAAGTCCCACCCCAGCGACCTCCGGACTCTGAGGCCAGGCACGTAAGCTCCCCCTCTGGTCTCTCCTCTCCTCGGCCAGACTCCCAGTGCTCCCGGTTCTCTCGCGCGTAATGAGTTCTACGCAGGCGACTCCTAGATCAACCCCTCCAATCCTCATGCCTCACCAGAGCCCGGATCTGTCATCCCTGATGTCCTGGGAGGCTGGGCCCACCTGGGTGCCCCCTTCATCCCAACCTGCCCCAACAGACCCAGGCACCCCCTCCTCCCACATGCTCCCAGGCACCTGGGTTGCTCCCTGGGACTCCTCTGAAGTCTGTCCTTGCTGGGTGGCCAAGTTGGTCAGTATGACACAGAGGAGAGACAAGGGATTGGAGTTCAAATCCCAGCCCCATTGCTTACTTCAGCCGGTGATCTTGAACCTCTTGGAGCCTGCCAGCGGGTTAGATGTGATCTCTATGTCAAAGTACACACAGTTGGTCCTCAGAAATGGTAATTCCCTTTCCTTCCTACCCAAGCTGTGTTTTCTCCTCCTCAACTTAAACTTAAGAAAAAAAAAGGGGTTGGTGGGGGAATTCCCTTGCGGTCCAGTGGTTAGGGCTTAGGACTTGGCACTTTCACCACTGTGGCCCAGGTTAAATCCCTGGTCAGGGAACTAAGATCCCGAAAGCCGTGCAGCATGGCCAAAACAAACGAACAAACAAAAAAACCGGATGGTGGTGGTGGTGGTGGTGGTATTTGTTGTTTCTCTTTATTTTATTTTCTAAATTGAAGTATAGTTGATTTACAATATTAGTTTCAAGTGTACAACATAGTCATTCAGTACTTTTATAGATTATACTCCATTTAAAGTTATTACAAAACAATGGCTATATTTCCCTTTGCTGCACGCTGTATCCTTGTTGCTTATCTATTTTATATATAGTAGTTTTTTTTTTTTAATTAATTTAATTTATTTATTTATGGCTGTGTTGGGTCTTCGTTTCTGTGCGAGGGCTTTCTCTAGTTGTGGCAAGCAGGGGCCAGTCTTCATCGCAGCGCGCGGGCCTCTCACCACCGCGACCTCACTTGTTGCGGACCACAGGCTCCAGACGCGCAGGCTCAGTAACTGTGGCTCATGGGCCCAGCTGCTCTGCGGCATGTGGGATCTTCCCAGACCAGGGCTCGAACCCGCGTCCCCTGCATTGGCAGGCAGACTCTCAACCACTGCGCCACCAGGGAAGCCTTATATAGTAGTTTTTATCTCTTAATCCCATACTCCAGTCTTGCTTCTCCCCCTTCCTCCTCCCACTGGTAAGCACTAGTTTGTCCTCAGTATCTGAGCCTGTTTCTGTTTTGTTATATACATTTGTTTGTTTTATTGTTTAGATTCCACATATAGGTGCTAACATAGAGTATTTGTCTTTCTCTGACTTATTTCACTAAGCATAATATTCTCTAGGTTCACACACATTGTTGCGAAGGGGGGTTGGTATTTGTGCTTTAGGTTTGGGGGCAGGAGGCTCACTTCGCCAGAGCTCGGACATCATAGCCTGGTGCTGACCTCTCTCCCCAGCTTCTGGCTCTCTGTTCTCTGGTTTGATCCATACTCAGGAGGCGTTTCCCCTCATGGTGGCAAGATGGCTGCAGCAGTTCCACCCTTATGGTGTGTCTTTTCTCCCACCTCCAGCAGAAGCCTTAGAGTCATTGTGTTTGGCATGTCTTAGGTTGTGCCTATCCCTGGCCAATCACTGAGGCCAGAGAAATGCAATGTGCGGTTTGGTTTAGGCAAGGGAGGTGGGGGGAGGACAGGCAGTTCCTCCACAGGGAAACTGGGGTACTGTTTCCATAGGAACAGAGAGAGACTGCTGGGGGGGCTCTGTCCTCTGATGGCTCTGAAAGTGTCTCCCGTCTCCCGCCTCTCCCAGCTTCACTTTGCCCTTTGCGGCACTGCCAGCCCTTTCCTAAGACACAGATTGGATGTAGTCCTTCCACTACTCAGAAGCCTTCAAAGATTCCCCAAGGCACAAGAATCGATCCAAACTTCTTAGCAAGGCAGTCTAGACTCCTTGAGTCATCTGGCTCCTAAGCACAGTTCCAGGCCCATCACTTCTTTCTTTCCTTCTTTTCTTTTTTCTCTTCTCCCTCCCTTCCCTTGCATTCCCTTCTTCCATAAATCTAAAGCCCCTCCCCCTACCATGCCTGGGTATATAATATACCCAAGAGCACTGAGAACATGTTCACACAAAAACTTGTACAGAGTGCTTATAGCAGCACTACTCACAATAGCCCCAAAGTGGAAGCAACACTAATGTCCATCAACTGATGAACGGATAAACAAAATATGGTCTATCTGTACAGTGGAATGATATTCAGTCATAAAAAGGAACGAAGCACTGATAATGCTACAACATGGGTGAACCCTGAAAACATTATGCTAAGTGAAAGAAGCCAGACACAAAAGACTACATACTGTATGATTCCATTCATACGATATGCCCAGAATAGGTAAATCTATAGAGCCAGAAAGTAGTTTAGCGTTTGCCAGGGGATGGGAGTGGGGTGGAGATGGTGAGTGAGTGCTAGTGGGTATGGGGCTTCTTTCTGGGGTGATGAAAATATTCTAGAAATAGTGATGTTTACACAACATTGTGAATATACTAAAAGCCACTGAACTATACACATTAAAATGGTGAAATTCGGGAATTCCCTGGCGGTCCAGTGTTTAGGACTCCGCACTTCCACTGCTGGGGGCCCAGGTTCAATCCCTGGTCTGGGAACTAAGATCCCACAGACCTCGCCGGCAAGAAAAAAAAAAAAGGCGAAATTCGTGTTATTATTATATCTCAGTAACATTTTTTTTTAATGTAAAAAAAAAAAACCTACCTCACCCCCACCCGTCAGTCAAGACCTTTCACATCTACTTGGAGGGAGAGGCCACGTGTGTCCAACCAGAATTGGCTCTCAGGTGGCTCAGCCAGGAGCCCCAGGGTCCGGAGAAAGGAAGTGTGTATCAAACAGAGTAGTGAAAAATCAGCCCAAACGGCTACTCCCAGCACTAGGGGAAGCCGCAAGGCTGGGCTGAGCCGGGCTAGGTGACCCTGAGTGAAGGGAAAGGAAACACCGAGGCCAGGGCTGGGCAGGGCTGGGGCATCGAGGCCTGGGAGGCAAACGTGGTAAGAGCGCAGGACTTTGCTTCTTCAGAACCATCTGCTTCATCCTTGGGCTTGTGTCTTAAAGGCCCAGGGCACGACCAGGACGAGGGACGATGCCACCAAAGGGGATTCTGAAGCAGGTGGGTCCCAGGAGTCCAGGCCCAGCCAGGTTCCTCCACTTCATCCACCCCTGTCACCAGTGCCCCCTCCCAGAGCCTTATTTCAGAGTCCTGAGCCCCCATGAGGGGAGGGGGGAAGAGACCCCCCCTCACGAGCAAGTGGGATGAGGCTTCAGGAAACTGGCGACCCAGGTGAAGAGGGGCCGAGGAGCAGTCAGCTGGTAGTCGCTGGGCACCGACTTCCCGCCAAGAGCAAAAGGGAAGCGTCTGGTGTCAGAGGGGCACGGGTCGCCAGACCTGTCTGCAATCTGGGGTTCTCATCCTGCTTTTTTTGTTTGTTTTAAATGCCTGCTTGGGTCCTCCCAGAGCATTTCCAACAGTCACACGACTTGTATCCAGGCAACGGGCTCTTGCTCCCATTCACGCGGAGCACCAGCTTTCTTTCCCAGGAAGCTGCACACCACCGCCCGCCTGCCCTGCACACGCCTCCCTCCCACCAGGACACAGGTCTTTTCTCGCCTCTGTTAACTGCCCCATCCCACTGGGGCCTCTGGATCGTCCGTGACAAATGGGCACCAAGACATTACCATTCCCCACAAGGCTGCTTCAGCAGCAACATGAAAATAATTGCCAGAGCTGTGACACCCAAGGAACCACACATGGGCTCACACAGTAAGGGCCGGAGCCTTGTCTATTGTGGCCAAAGGCTTGTAATCTTCCCAGGCAAGGGTTTTCCAAGGCGGGGAGGGGTGGGTTTTTGGTTGATATGTGGCTTGATAGAAATACAAATGACATTCTCGAACTGCGGCAACTCTATCAGGTTGTGGAAGAGGGGCCCGGGCTCCAACAATGCCACATCCCGAGGCTGCTAAGTCACAGTGGCCCTTTGACCGTGGCTGGATGCTTCCCGTGTGGGGGATCCTGGGGAGGAGGGAAAACCAGCTCCCCAAGCTGGGGCTTGTCTCTAATTCCTGCCTTCAGAGGAGGCACTTATAAAACGAATGAAACAAAGCAGCAACTGCTTGTTTTCAGAGGGAGACCAGTTTTACCCCAGCCCGGTCTGATCTGTTGTTGATTCCACTTCACCATCAGAGGAGGAAGGCAAAGGTTGGGCACTGTTAGGTTACCTATTTATCTCTGACTCAAGGCATCGGCACGGGCCGCTCCCTCGGTCTGACAGCTGTGGGTTTCCAGCCTTGGCTTTGGCGTGTGAGGCAGGACAGCCGCCAGCTCAGGGCAGAAACCCACTCCACGTTTAGCCAGCGACAGCCTCTCCCCAGATGCCAGGACACACAGGTGAGGGGACGTGTTGGGGACCCTGGAAGGCCTGGCCTTGTCCAAGTGTCCTGGGCTAGAGGTGAGCCCCAGGCTGCTGGGTGACTCGGCTGAGCCAGCGCCAGGGAATCCAGCTCTGGCGCAGCTCTGGATGCCGCCCCCTCCAGATGGAGGGGTCAGGCTGGGACCACAGCGGGCCGGCGAGGACTGCGCCGGGCGGGCCCGGCCCGCAGCCAGCTGCTTGCTCCGTGGCCCGAGCCCAGCGCCTCCTCAGCACAGAGGCCGCGGGGGCCTTGGGAGCAGCCTTAGGAGGATCGGGGCTGGGGCTGGACGGAACCCAGTGTGACAGACGCTCTGCCTTCTCTGCACAGAGGTCCAGGAGGGCAACATTCTTTGTTCACTACCAGGAAAAAGACGGAGTGGAAGAAAGATTAAACTCAGAAGTCACAGAATTTACTTTCATATCTCCAAAAGTTGTTTCTATGTCTGACTCAGTAGGAAATCGCAAAGCCTTGACCTTCCTGAGCGTACTGCGTCCACGGCCAGTTCTCGCTGGGCTCCAAGTGTCCATGAAGAAACAACAGCTTTCTTCCAGAGAAACTCGACGCGGAGTAGGGGTCCAGCTGCCCAAGGTCTTCCCGCTGGGCCCCCTGCCCGCAGCCCTGTCCTCTCCAGCTGGCTACCCCCTCTCCTTCCACGGGTGGGATCTTGGCAGAGGGCTACTCCCGGGCTCTCGGTGTCTGGGAGGCCCGCACGACGGGGGATGACAGAGGACCGAGCCTCAGATCCTGACCACCTGGGCGGCAGTACACGGGCTCCGCCTGCCCTCGGCGCCCGCGGCCTGCCTCCTGAGGTAGAGTCGGCCGAAGGTGCCCCCCACCTGCCCTTTGGTGAGGCGCCCGGGATTCACACAGATGCAGCCAAGGATGTCCTGGGGGAAGGAAAGAAAGACTGTGGGTTTGGAAAGGCCAAAACCATCGGGACTGATGTGAAAAAGCTGGACTCATCTAACGATTAGACCCTAAAGAGGACTTTATAAAATGGAAATGAAGGCCAACAAAACGCATCTTAAATCAAATATGTTAATTTATTATTAGAAAACTCAGAACCTTTTGAGTCTCTGAAACAAAATAAAGAAGAAGGTGACTCGGCAGGGTGACAATCAGCTCCCAAACTTGGAGACAAACTTGATCTATTTGTTTCCCAACATGAAAAAAAGTTTACCTCTCGAGGTTGAACTGGCTCTGGTTTGGCAAGAGGGGCTTGATCAGGTGGATTCCCTGTGAGGGACCCGATCCCCAGGCAGGGCCTCAGGAGGCAGAGATGAGAATGACTGAGAGCTGCTTGGAGGTCATCTCAGAATTCAGGAGGGGGCAGGCAAGCCCAGGGCACCTGAGGTGGCCTCAGGTGCGAACCATGGTTTGAGGGCCTTCCTACCTGTCTCCGGCTCCCAGGCTGGGCTGACTGAGTACCATGCCCTGGGGCGGGAAGGGCAGCAAGGGGACGCTGCTTACTTATGCGTTTTACTAACAGATTTGTTTTCTAGTCCTACCCCCTCCCCCAAAGAAATGAGGCCACCATCCCCATCAGCAGACCTGCGAGGAGTGAGTGCCAGGGGTCCAGAAGGGAAAGTCAGAGACTGGTTCTGGTGTTTCTGGGAAATGGTGGAGTTCAAACCTACCTTCACAAAGTATCTCAGCTCTGAAGGGGCTATGAAGACGTCGGGGGTGACGGGCAGCTGTGCATAGGCATAGAAATTCTCATAGTCAATGGCCATGTCCTCCTGGGGAGGGTAGAGCGGGTAATAGCTGCAGAGACGGACAGAGACAGTCAGCAGCAGCTGATTCAGGGACCACCCCCCCCAGATGGATTTCCTCTATGTCACTGGTTTCCACGGTTTCACAGACCGTCTCTCCCTTTCCTCTGTGTTTAGGGGACAGGACGCAGGCTTGTCATCCCAGGGTGGAGTTCCCTGGTAGTGGCCTGGGGAAGGTCTCGAGGTCAAATCTGTCAGAGCTCCCTGACCCCTAAGCACTCCCTTCACGGTCAGCCACTCCGTCGGGCAGGCTCACCTCCGCTGGGTCAGGATGTGCTTGAGTATTCGGCTGAACCTGTCTGAAGTTCCGGAAGAACTAGGGGAGGAAGAAAAGCAAGAAACGGAAAGTGGAACCTTGTTTATCAGTGCCTGTTTCTGCTCGGGGAGGATTTATTAAACTAGAGAGAAGCGAAGTGGCCAAGGCGTGTGACAAGAAGGTACCTCTGGGGAAGTTTAAAGACCTGCCCTCAAATGCTCGGTCTGCTGAGCAGGACACGGGGTTGAGAAGGGAAAGAGCAGGGATCCCTTGCGATCAGGGCCCAGGCAGGCTATCCCCAGCTCCGCATCGTGCCGGAGAACGTGGAGTCTGTCCCGGCGCCAGGCCAGCTGTAGCCGGGGTGACCCCTGCACCTCCAACCGGAGCCAACAAACACACACCCATTCTCGCCTAAGACACAAATTGCTCCGCACGCCTTCCCATCACGGGCGATGCGAGAAGTGAACTGCTGAACCTCAGCTCAACAGATCTGGCTGTGTCTGATCCTCTGCAGAGCTGCACACTGTTCTGGAAGGGGGAGCACCCTGCGGGGTAAACTCACAGTCACCCTCTGCAAGCAGGGACATCTTGTTTAGGTCACAAATGTGGCAAACGGAGAAAAGTAGATGAACTTCTATGACTAGAAATTAAGTGCAAAGACAGAACGGATGTGGTCCTTCAGGGTCTCAAACACCACAGAAACAAGCGATAACAGAAACACATGCATCCCACCGCTCCCCTTGGGCGCAGAGAAACTCAGTGGCCAAAGGCTTTGGCAGAAAGTGCTGCTCTAGGGGCTGCCCTCTCGACCCTGCCAAGCAACCCCTTGGCCGAGGACAGGACCAGGATCCAGAGGAACCGCCTGCGGGACCGAAAACCCTCCTCACCTACTGATCTCCTCAGCCCCCATGTGCAGCAGCAGGTCGGTGGACGTCAAGCCAAAGATCATTCCGTTTATGCAGAGCGTGCAGGGCTCGGACACGAACTGCACTCGCTAAAATGAGAAGGTGGGACAGACGTTCGCACACCAAAGCTAGAAACTTCCTCCCCATGAAAATGGGGGGTCTGCAAGGGCTGGGGGGACCAGTGAAAGCGGGACCAGCCCAACAGACAGTAAATCACACGTCTGCCTGTTACAAAGAGAAGCTTAAGACGCAGGCACCACGTGTGCCTCAAAAAGGCGCCCCCGCCCTCTGCTTCCAGGACAAGCTGGGTCGCCTTCGGCACGTTCGACTCCGGCTGCCTGGTCGAGGAGGGGACGCTGGTACCTTTTTGTCCTCCCGAGGCAGGTCGGAGCAGCTGAAGGGCGGCTGTGGGTACACGGGCTCGTGGTGCACGTCTCTCAGTGATGGGACGAAGATGAGGTGTGAGCCAGAGCTACTTTGCCAAAAAAAGCATCAGAACAGGAAGGAAAATGAGTGCAGTTGAGTTAGCATAGCTGGTGACAGCCTTAAAGGGTCAGAGCTGGATACAAGAGCCTACTCCCAGGGAAGAAGTTCCGAATGGAGCTCTCCTATTAAGGGGGGTGCCGTTCCCCATGCGACACCAGGAACGAGAGACAATCTGTTCTAATTTACACACAACCACCTCGATGGGGCTCATGGCTGTCTCCCAGGACATGCTTTCTCCTGGCTCCGTATGATGTTCTACTCGAGAGAGGAAGAGGACTACTGTTTCGTAGAAAAAGGGGAGAAGAAATGGAGATCTAGGAAATCAGGAAAGACGAGGATTTGACTGAAAATCCTCAGAGCCAGATCTGAAGCCAAAGTTCTGACTCTTCACACTGTCTGAACAGACGTGGCTTTTAGGCGTCACGTAGCCTCCCTGGCTGGGGGCCTCTTCCCTCGGGAGGGACCCGCAGGCTGAGCAGATCTGGGGGGGGGAAAGGCACGGCTGGTTCTGGTTCGTCAAGGGCCCGCCCCGCCCTCCCCTCCCGCACAGGGAATCAACGCCCTTGGTTTTTCTTTCTCAGCAGCCTGTCTTACAAAGATGAAAGAAATATCTAACAGCAACAGTAAAAGAGATGACAGACGTTTCCTTTGACGGAGGCAGGAGAATCTCTAGGGTTGTTACAAGATGTAAGTGAAGAAAAACCCCGTAACTCTAGGGGCCAACTCTTTAACCTCTCCAGCCGTGCAGAAGAAAGGGGGAAAAAAACCTGTCCTTGGCGGAGTGGGGTCTATTGTAAACCAAAAGACGGAAAGTGTTACTTTGGGGCGAGTTTAACATCCACCAATAGCTCTCAGTTCTAGCACCCTCTCTTGCGTAAGACGCGGTGGCTTCCCAGAGGCAGGTACAGGCACCTGTGCAGGTACAGGGATGCGGCTGCCTCTCACATGGGACACAGGTGTTGGTGATGGTTGTCACACCTGTCACTTGTTTGTCATGCCCGCTCAAAGCGTGAACTGAGACTTCTGCAGCGGAAATTCAGAATCTTGAGACCAAAGGCACTTTGCAAATTATAGTCCTTTTGACATTGAAAGCTAAGTCCCTGTAAGTAGCCAAGTCTACCGATTTGGGTGCTGAAGTCTGGCAGACAGGCCGGGGGTGACCCAAAGGGGACAGTCTGTGTTTCAGATCCCCGGGGCTCAGTCCGTGATGGACACGAAGGGTGGGGGCACGGCTGGCCGCCGTTAAGAGATGGACTTGCTCTGCTTCTGTGCAGGCTCTGGCAGAGCAATGGTTAAGGAGGAAAGGGGCCTCTGGCTCAGGGTTATAGGCTGGCTGTAGGGGGAGGGATCCGCGAGAAAATTCCAACTATGCTGAGCATTGCACAACTTCATACATCACGGTGGGGAGGGGCCTTGCAGTGGCTCACTCCCTCCCTCAAGCTCCCCGGGCTCTGCTGGGCTCTTTCTGGGCTCTTGCGAGGGGAGGTGCTTCCTCACTGGCTCTGGTTTTCACTGATAAATCAGCTTAATGCTCTGCGTTTCTGACCTCTCAGAATAAAAATAAATTACCCCCAAAGGAGGGCCATTTTTATACTGTTTTGGGAAGGGTGGGGCAGCCCCTCTCCCCCGAGGCGCACACTGGCCTCAGATGAAAGTGCCTGGTGGTGCTGGGAGCTCACCCCCAGGGTAACAATGCCTGGTTTGTTCTTTGTTTGTAGCACTGCTGTCAATACCATATGGGGTGAGGAACCAAAAACAGAACCCCATCTCAAATCGAAAGCACCCAGCACTGCCCCGCAGTCCCTGCCTATCCCGGAGGGGACCTGAGGGCTGATAGAACAGGGACACCAGCCCTGCTCCCGTGTTTCGTGTTCCTGAGGAGTGCTAGGAGCCTCCAGGTCTGACAAACTCATTCAGGGTCACAACAAACCTGGGAGGCAGAGGGAAGGCACCTATGTTATCTCACTTGGAGGGAGGGAGGGGCAGATCCAGCTGCAGGCTGTCACCTGCACGATTCAAGCCCCCTGACTCTGGGGTCAGTTGGGGGTGTTTTTCCCCAGTCCGAGAGGCCTATGACACTGGCCCATGCTGCTGGTACAAGAAGGTAGAGTTACAGCTAATCAAGCCTGAGATCAGTTCTCACGGCCAAGGGGCGGAAGATTATACATCTTGTTTTAAAAACCACCTTCCTTACAGACTTATTTTTAAAAGCTTAGCCTCGGGAATGTTTGTTTTTGATGAGCTCAGCTCCAGGGAGGCAGATCCCCAGAGGAAGAGATCCACCACCAAGGGCAATTTCTCTCAAACCCTGGCGCTGGAGGGAAGGGACAGGAAGTGGAGGTGTCAGCTTCCTGAAAAACTTTCTACTTCTAGCTTAGACCCTTCCTGGAATAGAGGCTTTTCTCTCAATTTAGAACTGCCCATCTCTCATCACTGCTATGACCTTTCCCAGTCCCGTCCCTAGGGTCTGGGGCAAGCATTCAAGATCCCCACCCACGTGAGTTTCTACCATGGCTCATACAAGCCGGCGGCGGCGCCCGTGAAACGAGGGAAGCACTGACTCGGGGAAGGACTTGGGCTCACCCCAAACTCTCACTCACACAAGGGATTTTGTGGTGTAAGTCATCAAACACTCCTCAGCACCACCCTGGGAAGATTCCCGTGGAATATGAGTTTATACAAAAGGGAGTGAGAGGAGGAAGGAAGTAAAGAAAGAGCAAGGGAAGAGCGAAAAGTCTGTGTAGCCTTTTCAAGTGTGTTTAGCTTTGTGTTTTACAAAGATGCCTCTTCACTCAGCATCCGTGCACTTGAAGTTCAAGGGTTCTATCTGATCTTTGTAGTTCAAAAGGATAAAAGGATGGGAACTACCACGACTTTTGAACAGTTTCAGTTTCTTAATGAGAAGCCCTGGAGAAACTTAGGAAGCGTAAGGTTCTGCCCAGTATTTTGAACTCTGACCTTCGTGTCCCTTCAATAATCGTTCGCAGACATTGCTTGAAAACTTCTTCAAACGGGCTTGTCAGTAGACAGCTCTACAAGAAAAGAGGAGACAGGTTTACAGGGGAGACGTTTGGCATTTATTCACTTGTTGAGCGCTTGTTAGATGACCCTGGGGGCAAGCCCCCTGAGCAAGGAGCTGAAGGAGTCACAAAGATACACAAGACGTGGTCTCTGCCCTCCAGGAGCTGAGTCTAGCTGGGGGCAGGAAAGGCGGTGGGGGAAGAAATCAGTCCTCCTGCAAGTGAGCCAAGGGGAAGACTAGGAAGAAGAGCGTTTTGAAATCTTTTCTGTGGCAGGTAAAACCTCCTGAGACAAAGGGAAGAAATGTCCTCAGAAGGGTCATTTGTGTTTTAAGTTCAAAGGATGGCAAGATGATGTGGGTCATGGAGCTGAGGGTAGCAGTCAGGAAGGTACTTTCCCAGGCGCACCTCCAGGACCCGCGGGCACCTGCCTCAGCACCAAGGGTCGGTCGCACACGAGGAGGACCGGGACTCGGATATCTGGATCCCTCTCCCCCAGCTTCCAAACAGCTCTGTATTCTGGTGAAATGAAGCCCTCAAATTCAGTACCTTTATTAAAAATGCCCTGTGATAATGTTTTCCTGATCAGCCGCAGGGATTCATTTAGGTTGTTACAGATGCAGGATAAACTCCAAGAGACGAAAGTAACAGTGGGGGCTTGACTGAATGTGAGTGTCCGGTATCTCCCCCTCCCAACCCCAGTCACTCACCTCTACCTGTTCATGCTTAGCATCCAGGAACGGTCCAAACTGTAAATAAGCCCGAGGGGGAGAAACAAAGGTACCAAAAGAACAAATCAGGACCACACGTGTCTGTGAGTGCCCTCACATATCCTCTCCTAGCAGTTCTCTGTCCAGGGTCCACTGTCCCTCCAAGGCCACCTGTGCAGCCTGGGACAGGCAGCAGATGGGGCAAGGGCGCCCAGCTAATATCACAGGCAGAAGGACCTGACTCCTGGATGCTAGCTGTTTTGCCTCCTACAATACTGGGCTTTTTTCTTTCTCAACCCAGCAAGGGAAATCTACCTCCACGCAGTTATATTTTGAGTTTTCAGAAGAGGTGAGTTCACAAACTGGAGTAATGAGACAGAGGCGAGAATACTGTAAAGTCAATGCAGGGTGGCAAAATACCTTGGGCTTCTGGATTAATTCCACGTACACCTCACCTCGCCCAAGATGTAGGCTGAGCACTAAAAAATATTTTTAAAAAGGAGGAGAGTCCCACACTTTTCCTAAAAACTTAGGACCTCAACAGACCTTTTTCTAAGACTGATCCCCCAGTTTTCCCACTGGCGCCTCCCGGGGTGAAGCTGTCCCAGGAGGGCCTCCTACCAGGATGCAGACGTCGGGCCGGTCGTGGTTGATGATGGTGATCAGGTCGAGCAGGGGGTCAAACGTGATGCTGTCAGATGTGGTGTATGGCCCACAGGCCACCAGGACCATGATTTGCTCAGAATCTAAGAAAGAAAAGATTGTTAAGATGCTGATGAGAGGATGCTGGGATGGTGGGACAAAGGACAATTAGGGAAAGATGCCACAGGACTCAATTCACTGACAGTCTCCTTACGTGTGCAACTCCAGGAATCCAGGAGGCGCAAGACCTCATCCTGCCCTCAAAGAACCCTCCATTGCTGGCAGAGACAGGTAAGTATGCAAACAACTAGAACTCGATAGACATTTACCAGCAGTGCACGAGTCATGGTAGGGAAGTGGGAGTCTGGAGGGACTTGATCAAAGTGGCATTTGCTTACATGGTTTTCCTCCCAACATTTACTTTGGGGGGGTGGGTTGGGTGGGTGGTAAAATACATATAACACAAAACTTACCATCTTAACCTTTTTTTTTTGGCCGTGCTGAGAGGCTTGCGGGATCTTAGTTCCCCAGCCAGGGATCGAACCCATGCCCTTGACAGTGAAAGAGCGGAGTCCTAACCACTGGACTTCCAGGGAATTCCCTCTGATCTTAAGTAAACATTTCAGTGGTATTAAGTAAATTCATAATGGTGTGTAATTATCACCACCATCCCTCTCCACAACTCTTTCCATCTCGTAAAACCGAAACTCTGTCCCCGTTAAACACTAACTCCTGTTCCCCCTCCCCTGGCCCCCACCCTCCCACTGTCTGTCTCTATGATTCTGACGACTCTAGGAACCTCGTCTGAGGGGAATCTTATGGTATTTGCCTTTTTGTGACTTTGCTTACACTTGTAAGTAGAGTGTGCCAGGAGCCAGGGCAAGGCAGGGTCCCGGATGGCCCTAAGATTTGAGTGCTCGGTGTGAGGGACCATCTGGTGGTGAGTGCAGCTAGAGAATCTGGTACCTCGAGGAGTCCAGAAAGACAGGCTGGGGTGCAAGGCTTGGGACAGGAGACTCTTGTGTGATGGGGTGCAGGGCCATTGTTTTGGGGCACCCTTTTCCTCACAGCGTCTGCTTTCCTTTTGGAGAATCAGCCTCGTTCTCCATAAGCGCCCCCCTCCACCAGGGGGGGCTGTAAATTAGGTGCACTGTCCTCCCCTAGCCAAGGAGCAGGTACGGGACCCAGCTTAAGCCATTCACACTCTCCTCTGGATTCTGGAATCTCAAGGTGAACTATCCAAGGACAGAAAAAGATTGGCGCTGACCCATCCCAGCAGAGGTGCCTGGACGAGACAGCGGGGGACTCCCTGCTACCTGGACACCTAGAGTTACTAAGCCCTAATCCGGGTTGTAAGCCTGTTCCAGCCACCTGTCCAGTCTGTGAGCTACCTGGATTTCCCCTAACAAATTCTCTTTTTCTTAAGTTAGTCTGAACTTGGTTCTGTAGCTTACGACAACAAAACCCAAAGATCCCTGACCTCCTTTTTTTTTTTTTTTTTTTAAATTTATTTATTTTATTTTTGGCTGCTTTGGGTCTTTGTTGCCACGCGTGCGGGCTTTCTCTAGTTGCAGTGAGCGGGAGCTACTCTCGTTGCGGTGGCTTCTCTTGTTGCAGAGCACAGGCTCTAGGCGCACGGCCTTCAGAGTGCAGGCTCAGTAGTTGTGGTGCATGCGCTTAGTTGCTCCGTGGCATGTGGGATCTTCCCGGACCAGGGCTCGAACCCGTGTCCCCTTCATTGGCAGGTGGATTCTTAAACATTGCACCACCAGGGAAGCCCCCCTGACCTCTTAACAGGCAGTTTTATTAGTTTCCTATGGCTGCTGTAACAAATTACCACACGCTTCGTGGCT